>NW_024962266.1:14180328-14319392 GCF_019238085.1 Lagopus leucura
AAAAAAAAAATCCTTTATATTTAAATCATGGTTCACTCCTGTATGCAGTGAGAACTGAAACAAAATGAACCAGACCCTCAAGCCCTAGTGTACTCAGTGGCACTGTGTCAATTTATATTTTCCATAGATGCTTTGTGTTCTCAATCTAGTTAGCAGTTATATGCAGATAAAAGACATGAATGAGAATAATTGAGAGAATTAAAAATCGGAGTTTGTCAGAGATGCTTCACTGGTCAAGTAATACTTAATTTACTAAGTTGCTGTTATATTCACTCATTCTCCTGTAATTTGCTAGTTTCTTCCACGAATTCATGTCTGCCAGACACTCCATGAGATGTTCATTATGTCAAGATCTGAGAGGAAAGAAATTGCCTTAGGACTTGCCGTTTTAACACAACTTGCAGCTAAGTCCATAAAAGAATGGTACTAAAAAGACCAACCAGACATGCAACTGGTCAGTCAAAATTCCTTCCACCAGAGAAAGAAACAGGAGATGTATAAATTATTAGTTAGGCTTAGAAAAGGAGGAGGAAAGGAACAAAGTTTCATTTAGGGAGGATTTGGTTAAATGGTACTTAAAAAATTTTACAATTCAGCTCTCTGCTTTTTTGTACAAATGTACCAAAGTGCTATTAGTGCTGCAGACTGAACACCCGAAAGTCATTGCTGTGTCAGTTACAGAGGTTCACCTTCACTTCAGATAGAATCATAGCATATCCCTCATTGGAAGGCACCCACAAGAATAATCAAGTCCAACTCTACCCCACACAGAACCACTCAGAGATCAAACTCTATGTCTGAGAACTGTCCAAACTCTTCTTGCACTCTGGCAGCTCAATACCATGACTACTGATGCACCCCTAGGTACGTTTGGCCCTTTTGGCTGCCAGCACATACTGCTTCTCAGATTCAACTTGCCGTCAGCCAGAACACCCCTTGGTGCTCAAGTTCAAATATATGGGATTTTTTCTAAGGATGAATTGGCTTTTCTTTATATATAAAGTATTCTCTTAGAAAACTAAGAGAAAAAAAAAAAGACTTTATTTCTCAACAAGTGACTTAAACTCAGGTCAGTAAAGTTCCCTTTCTTCCCAATTTCTTTTTGTGAGCACTGTTTATACATTTCTCTTGGAAGTGTTCATGACTACCTGGCAACATCCCCACAAGAAGGTTCGGCATCTTTCTTTTCTCACTAAATATTTAGGAATTATCTTAAAACCTGTGTTAGATTCCTTGGGAGATATACTGAGGACTGTATTTTAACCTACAGTAGTAACTGAGGTCACTAGAAGTTTGCTATTGTGCATGTCTGTCTTCAGATACCTTTGCTTGTTGCCACTGTCGTTCTTATATTTAGAACACGCAGCTTTGATTTATGAGAGCTTTGGTTTGTAAACAGCTTGAGTTTGTAATATTTGATGAAACATCTCCCACAAGTGGCTGCATAAAACCTACAAAAATACTTATCATGCCAAAATGTTCTGATTGGACTCAATAAACTCAAAGTAACCTAAAATTCAAGTTTGAAATTCCTCCAGATTTAAACAAGAATTTGAGTCACTCTCTCCAGGCTATGGACTGTTTCTACACAAATAGCATTGCAAAAAGAGAAGGTATCCTCATTAAGATAGTACACATAAAATTAATTTTCTACTTGCAAGTTCTTTGATGCAAATTTTTAAATAAAATAGCCTGCTTCCTCTATCATCTCCTGTCTTATAATTATGTAATTCATCAGCCAGAATGCTCTAGTATATAACTCATCAGAAATAAAATAAAATTATAGCGAAAAACTATATGCCAAATGCATAAATATTTCTTGAGTCTCTCCACAACATCAGATTCCTCTGACCAGCAAAAACATTTTCAAGAAATGTTCAGAGTTGATTTTTTCACTATTATCACACAAATGGAGCAAACGCTCACTGAAGGGAAGCATCTAGCACCAAAAAACAGACATTTTGGGGGATCCTTCAACATCCAGCTTACCTCTGTACTGCCTTAGGACTCCTGATTCCTGGCTTTTGGGAAAGAGGGGAGCAGCCAAGATGTTCTGATTTCTTATTAAAAGGAAAGTACCCCCATAGAACAGAATCCCTTTTTGAATTCATGTTTTAGGAATGTTTAACTGGACAACAATAAAAAATATTTGATAGTTACTGACTCACAACACAGTTTTCTTGGCACTGTCTTTCGTATCCCACCACTACCCTCATATTGCTTCCTTCGTCTCTCAGTGTGCCTGTACACAACAATCTTTTGCTTATTTCTGTTGCAGCTCCTTTCTCTGTTAGCATGGAACATGCTCAAGTAGCCTTGATCTGAGCTGGGAATAGCCTAGACCTGGAAATAATTGCTCGACAAGATTGTATACCAGACAATACTGATACTTTGTCTCATTTAAAAACTCTTGTTTCCTTACAACTGATCAGAAAAGACTCCATCACATATTACTCTTTTATAACACTGAAAGTAAGTGTGAGAACTGCTGATTATCTGATAAGAACACAATTAATTTGTACTCATACTCATTAATCTTCCTTAATGCATGTCAGCCCATTCCATTTGATCCATGACCTCTGTCCCCAGTCTTGCATAAAAATCTCACAGGATCAAAATCACATCATGAATTGGCACAGACCCACCAGCTCCAGCAGTTGACTGCAAAATGCTTCAAAGCCATCAGCAATGGCAGCTGCTGTGTTTATGTGCACATGACTGAGTGATAAGTTTGCAGTTTCTATAAGGCACTGATAAAAGCTAGCCAGTGGAAAGCCTGAATCCTATTAGAAATACAGCTGGGCCCCTATTTTCATCAAATGATTACTCATCTCTACCCTCACTTCTATTTCCACAAACACAAGTGTCATTTGGGGTGCTGAGACCGTCCATGCAAATGCTTTTTCCATGGCTTTTGTAAGCAGTGTTTGATACAAACACGCAACACTGCTTTGAAACCAAAGTGGTATGTCTTACACTGCATGACTTTTCTGCAAGTTTTTAAATTTTAAGAATTTGCATAAGTACCAAATATTGTTTCAAAGAAAATGTAAAATATTCCAAAAAGGAAACAGATACCATAGACGTTTGTCATGATTTTCATTGTTACAGTTCCTTCCTGATCATTTGGTACTTAGGGTCATCCACCAGTATCTGATCATGCTATATTGTAATATACAGAAAAAGACAAAATTCACCAAGAAAATATATACACTTGTTTAGGAAATAAGAAGTAGAAAACAGACATTTCTTTGCATACACAGTGGAAAAAATACACAATTAGTTGTTTTATCAATCATCAGAAATGTCAGTTTGAGGGTCAGCTGTCAGCACTCAGGTTTTGCTAAGTGTGGCCTTCGCAACAAAGTGCTCAATCTGTATTTCTGCACAAGTGATGTTCTGTGCTCTTGTTTAGGAGGAAATAAAAGTGCGTTATTAAAAGACTGAGCAGGAAGATGGAATTTCACTCAATATATTTCTCTCATCAAGAACAAACTCCTCACAGCAATAACATCCACAGCCGGAGGCTTTAGCGTGGGTTCTTCTGAGGGCTGTTCTGTGAATTCTATACATGTTTTTTGACCTTCTCTTACTTTCTTTCAACCATGAGAAAGGGGTGGAGCAGCCTACAATATAACTGCTGAAGACGGCTCCCAAACATAAAGCCTGTGCTATTTAAGTGTGAGAAATGTTTTCTAAAGTTACAGATAAACTTATATTATCTATTTATCTGCATCCCAGTATTTCCTGATTATGTCCTACCAAAAAAATGCTTGTTTTATTCTTATTAAAATTTCAAACAGGATCTTATTTATATTGAAATGATTACACCGCAGCTTTGAATTACTCTGCAAACAAACCAAAAAAACCCCACATTCATTCATTAACCATTCATTCATGCAATGAAGGTGAGATTGTTAGATACTTACCATGCCTGATGGGATAACTGTGAAGGGACACTACTTAGCTGCTTGCCAGCTGCCCAGAATTGCAACTCAAGGCAAGAGAATGGAATAAAATTCCTCGTCTCTGCCCTCACTCAGCTGTGGTCTTTTCACATCTTCCAAAGCCATGTAAAGAAGCAGACTAAACTGATGCTTTCCTACCACTCTAGCACGAGGATGATTAGAGCTATGCCTCCCTGCCTCCCTCTCTACCCACAGACATCAGATTGTGGTCCATCACCTCTAAATACTTGTTTCTAGAGAAAGAAGAAAGCCTGAGGGAATACATGTGCTTATCTTCCCAAGTTTCACTGGAGGCAATGTGGTACATTTGCCTACTTCTCTTCTGGGAGTTTTCTCCAGCTTTAAATGGATCCTCACCACAGACACTGCCAGGCTAGGATCAAGAGGAAAGTTGTGGGGTTTTTTTGTTGGCTTTTTTTTTGTTTTAAAGAGCAGAACTCACACAATGATTGTCATAAATGCCACAGCAGAAGCAAATTTGGACTCAACTGCCAACCTTATGGCCAGATTGTCAGAAGATCTGAGTCAGGAGAATAATTTAAATGTCAAATCAAGGCACTGCAAAAGCAAGTTCCTGTGTTTCTCAGAGATAACATGACCTAAGGGTAAAGAGAAGAGCTGGCTGAAAAAAAAACTCTCTGTTTTTCAGAAGGTTTTGGAACTTTGCAAATTTGCCAAATAATTTGGATACATAAATTTTTTCTCAAGCAAAAGCACAGCGGTGGTACAAAAGAGTTCTCCAAAACGGCCTTGGGTCTCACCCAGATATATTTGCTTTTAAAAATATTTGCTATTTAAGAAGTAATTTGTTAGCTTTTGGTCAGCGATCCAAAATCCTTGGGAATGAGAAGGTTTCAATGCCAACTACTGTTATTTTTTAAACAAAATACTTCACATGGTTCTGCTGACATATAATGATGCTGATATTATTTTGGAGAGTCTTTCATAAAGCATGCACTAGAAGCATGGAGACTAAAGAGAAACACACATATTTATAATGATAAGCTATTTTCCATGGCTATCATTGTGTTGATATTCACTGCTTCAGGGGCGATTTTGCCTCAATAAGGATTGCAGAATAACATCCACATTGAGAATATTATATGAACTGAAAGAGAAAGTCCAGGTTAGGAGCTGTCATTCTGAAACTCATTTTCCCCACCATGAAGATGAACTCTTATTACCTGTGAATATGGAATTCAAATACTATTTTCAAGTTTTAAATGTAGGTAACACTTTACATTATGTGTCAGCATGGTACCAATTACAGCATAACTCTACTATTATGAATCTGTTGAGAGATAGGACTGAGCCAAGATGTTTCAAAGTATCCCAAACTTCAAGTAAAGTTCAAGATTTCAATTTCCTCCTCTTACACAAGCCCATATTTAGTGTACTGAAACAATTGGTTCTTTGGATATTAACGTGTTGTGGTTTTAGTAACAAATACCTTGTACTGCTTTCTTCCTTCCTCCTCCTCTTCATGGGTGAAAATGAGGGCAGTTGAGAGATTCTTACACCGATACATTAAGGAGCTGCTGCCTTCCACCTGCAGAAAGCCCGGGACTTTGCCAGTAGAGCAGTACAGCATCACATTTGAGCTGCTACTTTACTATGAATACGTAACAAATACATCTGAAGCTTTTGAGCCATGCAAGTTACGCTGTTCTTGAAGAAAGGAAACCAATGAACTATGTTTAAATAACAAAATGAAATTAATTCTCCTGTGGAATATTTCAGCTAGATATGCAAGCTTGGAGTCTGTTTGCTGGACTGTGTTTTTAACCAGAATGCTAAACCCCAGTGTACAGGAAATATTATCTATGCAAGTATTGGTTAATTAAATGCACTAGTCTTATTTTCCTCGTGGTGAATATAGCTTATATACTGATACCTGCCATTAATGCTAAATTGGACTTACACATGTAAAACTCCTCTGGCATTAAAAGGGAGAAAGAATCTTCCAGTTTCATGCATAATGGATCAGTAGCAAGATTAGCATTTCATGAAAAAATAGAAAAAATAGAATTATAATGCAATTTCAATCTTGTATGTCCAATTTTGGTAGCACATTCTAGGATCCAAAACACAGGTCATTTTTATTGCTCATCTGTTGGAAAGTCACAACAAAAAAGTCTCTCATTTACCTACAGAAACAACCACTCACCTAAAACCTATGTCCTCAGCAACAGCATGATAAGAAAAGTATCTTTATGTACAGTGGTCATAGGTTAATTTTCTGGCTTCTTAAAATACTGGGATTTATTTTTACTAAACAATAGCTGTAATAAATACAGTACCTTCTCTACTGTGAAATATTTCTTTCTCTGTGCATTCTGTGCGACACTCTTCTACACAAAAATTTCCTCAACAGCTACAAATACAACTAAATCTTGTCTGTTCTATTCCAATAAACATTCATATAGAAAAAGCTATAAGCCTAGGTTATTAAGCATACACACTGCCAGCTGTGCACAATACACTAAGTAAATATACACCTATTCAGGGCACCAAGCAACTTTACCTCCTAGTCTGCTCGTTTTATTCCTAGTGCTATCCAGGATGACCAAAATACACATGATATACACAGCTCTCCACGTGTTTTTGTGTGTACTCCACACTAAACCTGGCTGCACACGAATCATCTGGAGTTCTGCCACAGCACCACAGAATGTGCAGAACTTGTTTCTTTTGTAACAAGATGCTGAAGATCTCACCTAAGCCAAGATTTTGCTATGAATTGGACCATTATAATTAGGAACAGAGCAAGGAATAGCCCTTCTAACTCCCATGAAAATCTTCAGGCAAGGCCTGTGCAGAGTGGTGTTACAAAAAAAACAAAAAAGAAAAGAAAAGAAAGGGGCAAGAAATCATTCACATGTGAAGACAAGTGGGAAAATGAGTTTAGCAGGCCCACCCACAAATGGTGAGGCATCACCTTCCCCTTCTTTTCAGGATTCTGTATCTCAATCCCGTGGCTTTAAATTGTGAAGCAAAACCTATTAACGTAGGCTCTGTGTTTCCAATAGAATAGAAGCTATAATACCAGAAGGAAATCAAATTCAGAGAGTCACAATTTTGGGCTGCTCAGTATTCTGAGCCTAAATTTTACAATAATCTTTCTTTTTTTTTTTTCTTCCTCAGTGAGTAAATGCACATTGAGAGCAGCTAGGAAGAGCACAGTTCTGCAGCCAGGCATTCTTGCAAATAAGTATTTTTGGTCAGGAGCAAAACAAACAATGACAACTTATGAATTTGTAAGTTCATCCAACACATTGAGTTGGCAGGAAAAAGCTGCACATTCATTAATCCATATTTATATTCCTTAACTCCTACAACTAGGAGTTCTGTTCAACTGTTCCTTTGCACAATACATTTTTAAAACTTTTTAAGTCCAACTTTTAAAATTGTGCTTCTTTCTATGTTTTTTTGGTACTTTGATCCTACAAAATTAAATACCAAATAGGGATCATAAATAATTATATTTTTGATTCCAGATGTCGTTATTCCATTTATCTTAAAAAAAAAAAAAAAAAAAAAAAAAAAAAAAAAAAAGTACGTTTTCCCAGTGGATCAAACAAAATAGCACGAAGTCGAAAGAGAAAAATAACATACTCCTAGGGTTGAGTAATGTGGTTCATATTTCCTTTTTCCATCTTTAGGCTGACTCAGCACCTTCCCAGAAAAAGCTCATAAACATGTTAGAAGACATTCCATTTTGTCATCTACCTAGGCACACTGGATTAGTATGCAAATAAGACACAAGAACAGACCACAGCAGCAGTGCTAATGCTCTAAGTGATCTTTCAGTGTAATTAGAATTTGTTTCATCACACTAATTTGACATGGCAAATTAGTGAAGCTAAAATAAGGGGGCTTAGTACAGCCAGGGTGCTGGTATGTACACAGAAACTTGCCAGTAAGTCCATTTGCAAATGGGAGATGTCTAACATTGCAGAAGTGACAATTAGCAAAAGCTCTAGAAAATACTATCTTTTTAAAATTTTAATCTTGTAATTTAATAGGTCATATTTTCTGCTATTATGCTACAGTAATGATTTAAAAATCTCTGTCTTTATGCTGTTCAGAAATCTTTCAAGACTTTGGATAAGCTGTGTGGTACCACAATTATACAAGTTTAGTCAAGTCTGGCCCAGTGGTACACAACAGCATGCTGTGTTGTCACTTGGGAATTCAGAGGGCAGCTTCCTGATTTCTGTCTCAACAAACGTGTGAGCCGAAAGCCATTCCACAGCAATAGCAAAAACACTGGGCTGAGGACAGCGGTTGGTTCTGCACCCTCCTGCTTCAGAGTATGAAAACTCAAGAGGGTTTCTGTATCTGAAATGAAAACCAGACTCCTATTGCTACAGAGCATATATTTCAAGGGTGCCTGGAGCAGCCAGGAGCCTAAAAGAGGTCTGAGGAAGGCCTGGTTAACAGAGGGCTCATCCACATTACAGAGTAGCCAAAACTTCTTGATTAAAAACAAAGGTTCCAGACTGTTCTTATTTTTTTTTTAATATTTATCCTTACAAGTTATCTGAGCTTTGATGCAACATACGGTTCATTTGGACTTGCTCAGATTATCAACCAATAGACAACATCTGGCTAGAGATGTGATAACAAACCCCCCTCAGCTGAATCACAAGCCCCATACAACATCCCCTTGAGATGCTGTTTCCTTTTGCATCTCTCAGTCCCTGAAGGAAAAGGGCTGTATAAGCCAAAGAGCAGCTGCTCTGAAATGTGGTCCACAGATAGGGGATACAATTTTTGTTGTATTCCTTTGTGTGTATCAGAATAATGACTGAGGGCATAATAACAGCAGTTGCTTATAAAATTTGCATCATATAATGAAATGCCAAGATAGAGTTTATTACTCATAATTTTTGGGTATATTGGAGAGGAGAAAGATATCTAGAAATGTATATTTAATCTGATAATCTGATCACTGATAGAATAATTACCTATACTTTCAGTTATATACTTTTCATTGCTTGTATAATTTAACCATGTCCCAAAGAGAATTTATGTTATCTCTAAGGAAATGCCAAATGTTTTTCCTTCTAACTGCCCAAAGACATGATACTCAAAAATAAAGCAAGCCCTAGGCAGTGTGGGAATCCTCATTGTGGAGCTTGAAAAGCATTCAGAAAGGAACAAGCAGGACAGTAAGCTACATGAGCTGCTCTTCAAAAATGAGACATCTGTTGGTATCATCAAGTTTTGCATATCTTACAGCAGTAACATACAAAGTATGATACAGACAAGATGTTAGCTAAAGTCAGCAAAGACAACCCCACAGACCTCTCCTTTCCTTTTCAGATGAAGATGTCATGTCTTTGGGAAGAACATCTGACCAGAACATCAAATCTTTCCAAATTCAGACTTCTTTGAGCACTGGTAAAAAGCTGCCCATAAGTAGATTCCAGGAAGAATGCAAGGGAATTCCTCCTCTTAGAATTACCTTTGGGAGCTTTTTTTTTTCCTGAGCCTTGGGTTTCATTCCCCACAAATCTGAAAATCACTGGGGAATTCCCTAGAAACCGCACAGTAGAATTGTGTCCCTGAGGAGCAGCCAAGGGAAACAGCATTGAAAAAGAAAGATGCTTTTGCATTCACTCATACTGAGAATGTTTTTCGACTTTAAATGTGGGCAACCTATTATTTTCAGAAGGATTTTCCAAGCCTGTTTTTAATTTAAAAAAAAAAAAATTTTTTTTTGCCCTCTTCTCCTCATAAGAGTCACTTGCTAAGCAGAGCCAAGGAAAAGATTAGCATTTTGATTTTTACCCCCACAGATGCATGGCCACACACAGACATTTCTGATAAAAATAAGCTAACATCAGTTGCTTCTCTGCTTCTGAAAGCAAATGGATGTTGCCCACATTTCAAAGCTCAAAAAGTTAATTCTAATGCCTGTTTTGTAGATTTTAAAAGGAAAACTAAATGCAATATGCCTAGAAGTTGTGAGGAGATGGTAAGAGAACATAATATTCATCATAATATGTGCCGGACAATGCCTTTTTTGTTGTTGTTGTTTTGTTGTTGTTGTTTGTTTTTTGTTTTTTGATTTTTTTTTTGTTTAAGATAGAAGAAAGAGCCATACTACTGGGAATATTTCATGGCTAGTGGGAGGGTTAAATAAACAAATGATAATAACACCAATCAGACCTCTTTGCTTAAAGCCTGCAGAGTCAATCTGCTCCTGACTGTGGAGCTACCAACCAGCAAAGGCAAACTAATTAGACACAGTCAAACACTTAGGCAATCACACCTTGTGAATGTAAGCGTCTTCCTGTCATTTGGCAAGTCTCTCAGCTGCCTCTGAGCGTGAGACAACAAATCCCCTGCAAACAAGTTCCTCACTCTCCCTGTTAGTGAGATCTAACAGAGCACAATGCTGGAGGTGAAAGGTGGCAGTCTAGTCAGGTAATGACATCGTCTTGAACAGCCCACATTAAAATAGTGGCACTTGTTTAGACTAGCCTATTTGCACCTACCTGCAGAGGGCCTTTTTAATGTAATTATTAGCCTCTGCAGCCCTGCTTAGGATTTGAAAATATCATTCATTTTCATCTTGCTTCAACTACCGCTGCTATCTCCTATTCAATCCCAGTCACCTCATCTCCCCACAAGTAAGTGTAGGAACAGAAGCAGATGAGAAGAGTTGAATTAACAAGAAACAAGTTGGCAGGTGAGCTGCAACACAATAATAATAATAATAAAAGCTAAAAGATTTGACAATATATTCTAATCACTGCCTGACTGTAGCAGAGCTGCAGGCACTGAAATACCTTTCTGGGGAAAAAAGAAAAAAGACAGCAGGAGAATACCTAAATTCTCTCGTGTGAAACCCAAGGGCAGGAACCAATTCTTTTGAGCCTTAGAACAAGTATGCAATTACGATCTTTCAAAATTGTCTTACTTTCTCAAAATTAAACTATCTGGTATTGACAAATCATGACAATAAGAACAATCCTAAGAAGAGATATTCATAACCACCCAGTTCTAGCTTGAGAGACCTAGACATAACTGAATGCAGAAGATATAAGCCAGCACAAAGGAACTGTGCAGCCACAGACCAATGTTTCTTTCTGGCTTCCTAATGAGAATCCACATTGCATTGGAGAGGTGAAGTGAATTACTTTAACTCCATACCTTCTCACGTACAAATATTCTCAAATATAAATACAAATATATCTCAAAGTGTAACCACAGCATCTTCTGGATGAATGGGGCAGGATCCTTTTGAGAAGCACTTTATCAGCATGCGGCGAGTGTAAGCCAAAAAAGATGGGAAAAAAGAGGAATTGGTCAAAGCACAAAAGCTGTGCCATCCATTTCCTAGAGGAGAACGGAGTGTTCCAGCTAAGTCCTCTACTCTGGGGACATTTTAAGAAAACAAAAAATGGATTAAAGATAAAAAGATGAAGAAAAAAAATGTCTTCGTTTGTAAAGAGATCGATTTCAACCTCTTTCTAAGGAGAGGTCAACAATGAATAAATGATTTAGTTCTTGCTTTGTCTAGTAAGTGTCTTTCCAGAGAAAGGATGTCTTACTCACAAGATAAGTAGTTCTCTCTAATTAAAAGAAGGTTCTTGAACATTTTGAGTAGATTTGCTCAGTGCGATGTTTTGCCTCTTAGTATGGTTATTTTGGGTTGTATTTGTCTTGCAAATACTAGTATCACAAATAGTATCAGTGAAGATAACTGCTCTTAGTGCTAACAAAGCACTGATTCATTTATCCCAGCAAATATCACTTTCATGAGTGACTGTTATATTGCAAGTAACCATCTTTATTAGTACCACTGTCCAGCTACCAGTTCCGAAGTAGAATGCTGATACCTATTTTGTTTGTTTGTAGGTTTTTTCCACCATCTGGCTATGATGGATGAGGGTTCTTTAACAATTCTTGTTCTGTAAACTGATATTATGCATCTGACCTAAAATGACAGCTGGAATCAGGGCCACACTTAGAGACGATCTTGCCTAACACAAAAATATAAGCGACTTCTGGAGGGTGCCAGCCCTGGGTCAGTCTCAGCTTATTTGTCAATCTGCCAGTTCACTGCTCCTCATTGCTCTCCTTCCCTGACTAGCAGAAGGCACTGCTTTCAGGGGTAGTAAATGCAGCATGTTGAGAGACAAGCAGTTGGCAGGAGTCCTTATGACAGGGGTGGCAAAAGCAAGACAGGTAGCCAGATGGATCTGGTGCGGCCCAAGGCAAGCACTGAAGCAAAGGGGTGAATCAAAATCAAAGGGTTACTGTACCCTGATGGGGAATCTCTGATTACAGTGACACTGCATAGGGAAACGACATACACTGCAAGCTCTTATCAGTGCTCTGGTGCGACTGCAGTATCTTGTTGTGCAATGACATTCTAAGTCATTTTATATTGCTATTATTATTGCTACTCACGTCACTTTATCTCTGATCAGTCCATCCTCTCTTTTCCACTTAGTCTCACTTTGAGACTTCGGGGGTTTATTGGTATTCACTGATTCTCCAGGCTCTGTATTAATTTGCTTTTAAACATTCGTGCTGCCTTCATTAGAAATGAAGACCTATACAAACTAAATTAATCAATTAGGAAAAAAGGGTTTTTTGCAGACAAAAGTAGGACCTTTCAACTGACCAGCAGATCTAAGAGAAAAATGGGCTCTCCAGCCATCAAATATTTAATTTGCCTATGATACCCCAAAACACCATAAATACTATTACTGCAATATGCCTATTAAAAAAGAATACTGTAAATGAACTTGTGGAATTCAGTTTGAAATGTTCAACAGCAAAAGGCTGAAAATAATTCATTTGGCCTGGATAAATTATTCAGTGCTATTGCACCATTAATACTTGTTTACTTATACTTATTTATACCCACGCATACACAAACACACCCACTCAACACACTGTTACTTAGCTAAATATTTTAATTGTATAAAATATTAAGTAATGAATGCAATATTATCTTGTATATAACATGACCTTATTTTCCAAGCAAAGGTGACAGGATATTGAAGCATTAGTCTGTGTGCGAATCACAGTAATGACAAGCAATGCTGTGAGAAGCAGCTGCCTCACAGCTCTGGAACGGCCTTCGCTCACACAAGCCTAAATTAGGATTTGACTGACCCCTGTACCTGTAACTACTTTCCTCTTGACACGACATCTTGTTTTATAGCACATTTCATACTTGCATCCCAAGGTCCTTGCCTGCAGGTTTATCTACCTAGAAGACAGGCCAAGGGACACCTGCTCTTTTGTGAGAACCAGTGGCAAAAGCATTCAGTCTACAGTTATCTGTGAACCTGTTGAGACACCGTCCATCCCTTTGGCCATGCATTTGAAATAGTGGTACTGAGGGAAACGAAAGAACCAGGATTTTCCACAGCTGTGCACCTGACCTCTTCCCCTATTACCCTTCAATGGTCAGATTCGAATAAAGACAGAAGGGAAGTTCCTAGAGCAACTGGCTCCCGTAGGTAGAAGACAGGAGTGTGTTCTGGACTTGCCACCAACCCTTTGGATGCCCGAACAACAAAATTTGGTTCCTTTCATTTTCTTTCAAATTGTGCTTTAAAGGTAGCTGTGTCCAATAATGGGAATGTTTCCATAGCAAGGAGCAACCAAGGAAATGGCTCAAAAGAGACCTGAGGCAAATTAAAGCCCAATTTAACTTTTGCTCGATAACTTCACTTCATTTGGATGAATCATTTATGTGGTGAAAAAATTCTGCTTGCTACACTACAAAACTCAATTAATAGCCAAAGTGCTTAGAGAACAGGGGAGGAGAAACTCCAGTAACTGAGTTAAGCAGAAGCACAAGACTTTTGACACAGAGCATAAGAAATATTGAAAAGGAAACAGGAAGATTTTCCCTGGCAGAAGGAAAATCTGTACCGTGTAGTCAGCAAGTGACAAGCAACAACAGATGCAGTTGACTCAGGAACGATTTGTTCCACACTGTGCCTCTGCAGGAGGCCCAAAGGAAGAGGGAAAGGGTTCATGGAAAGTCTGCAGGACAGAGCATGGAAAGGAGCAGGATAGAGACCAGCAGTGCCAAGCTACCCACCAGCCCTGTGGTCATCCTCACTGCCACCCCAGGTAAATCAGAGGGAGGCTTTGCCCGCCTGCTCCTTGGATTATGGAAAGAACGTTTTACCTTGGCTTGTAGACACACTTTCCCTGATTGATCTGTGCTGCTGGCATAAGGCCCTTCTAACTGGACTTGCTTTTTAGGGGTTGCTCTCACTCTGCTCTCTAGGTAGAAATAATCAACGATATTCAGAGCAGCAGCATAAAGAGAAACCACAGCTTTGTCTTTAACAACAGGAGATGGGAAAAGAGGAAAAACTCCCACTTTTTCATATCACCCATTGCTTTTCTTCTGGCTCTGTAATTATTCAAGTCACTCTTTTACGTAATCGGGAAAATAAGTCACATTATCAGAGTATTAGATATCACTTTTCCACAGTTAGGAAAAATCTAATCTATCAAGTTGTGAGGCAGGAGCAGCTTCTGAAATACAGGGAGTGAGCCATTTTATTTGCAGCTAATTTAAATTTAGATTTTTTTTTATGAAAAAAAAAAAAAAAACAAGTCAGCAACTTTTTTTTTTTTTTTTTTTACTAGCTCCATTGCTTTCTTCTTAATTGCAAAGGAAGGAATATTAGGTTCAAGTAGTAGCCACAGGAAAAGGAATAGTGAATAGCTGCGGCTGAATGATAGCTTGATTGGTGTGGTCTCTCAGGTTTTATCACATTTGAATAGGTTTAACCCTTCAAAAACTGGTCGCTTGTCATTTCTGGTAGGATAACTACTTCGTTATAAAAAAAAAATGCACTGGTGCATATGGTATACCATTAATAAGTCTCACACCCCATAATAGGAACATTTGTACACAAATGTGTTTTTTGGGATCTAGCCAAGAGCATAACACCCTAGTGAATCACAATGCACAGCTAATGAGTTATTTTTGGTAAATTTGGCACTTGGAGTTAATGGAACCAATTTGTCCCCCAAAAAGCTAAATCACTTATCACTTCTTTGGAGGTGCTAAGTGGATCTAGAACTTCAGGATGCTGTCAATAAAAACTCGTCAAAGCTGCCTAGTACTTTGTGCTCCTCTCTGCTACTGTTTAGAACAAAGGTAAAATGCAATGACAGGCGAGCAAGAGTTTGTTACAGAAAGCAGTAGTGCAATTTAACTGTGCTTCAGGGCTGATGCTTGCTGTCTGAGGCAGGTGAACACAAAGAAAATAGACAATTATTATTGGGAAACATCCAATTAAGACAGCTAGACCTGAAGTGCAAAGCTCTAAAAAAACCCACTGAATTCTCCATGTCCCAAGCACTTGGAGATGGGGATCTTTGGTTAAGCTTGCTACAGACTACTTATAAATTCGGACCTGGAATTAAATTTCACATCCCTCTGAAACAGAAAGGTCTCCAATTCAAATTGAAATTGAAGGGGAGGGCAGGAGGTTAATATGAGGTTTTGGTTTGGGAACATCTCTAGTGGCAGAAAAAAAGTCAAATTATTTTTCATTTAGAGAGCATTTCTCCAACTCAGAAAGTCATAACCACAGATGCCAGCTGTATTTCCTGTGGGAAATTCCCCTTAACTCCTCCCTTTCAGGTGGAAGATGTCATTAATGTCCTTCCTATGTTGAGCAAAGAAGCTGCATATGGTTGTGCAAAAGATATCCACTGAAGTTTCCACTTTAATATCCAATGAAAAATGTATTTGGTAGGGAACTCTAGTTTTGAGTGTATAGCAATTGTCTGCATTAACCAACCAGTCTAAATAGAGTGCACTGAATAGGATATGAGAGTAAAGCAAAAGTTAGAGCTATGCCAAACTACCTGAGTGTAATGTGGATAGCAGTGAACTGTGACTCATGTCATGTTGTGTTATGTAGCATCAAATCACTGTACAGTGTGACACAACGTAAGCAACATGAGTGGCGTGAATGTGACACAGCACAGCCTTTTTTCCTCTCTCTCCCTCTTTACTTTTTTTTTTTTTTTTGTAAAGAGCATTTTACTTTTAATCAGATAGCTGCTGTCAATTCAGATAACAGCTGCCTGACCCAAATTTTCAGCTGACTGAAGTGGACGAATACTGAAGTGTGGACTTTCTATTACGAAAAGTTAACATTCCAGGCTGGCATATCTGCACTAAAAATACTCCTGCCTCATTCTCTTCCACCCACCCTTTTCTTCTTCCCCTAGAACTAGCTATATTTTCTTCTTGATATTGAATCAATAATTTCATTTCTATATTACAAACCTTGAAACAATACTGGCAAAAAAAAGTATACTAGAATTTTACTTACTGATGTTTAATTATTGATGTAGGCTTCTTTAAACATATTTGGCTCTCCGAAACAGCTCTTTAGAACTGTGTTCCATTTCTTATTGCTTACCTATTCTGTTTGTTCTCTGCCTCCCTGATCCCTTTCGATTTTCTGCAGGTTAGCAAGTGCTGCATTGTCTGCTTTTGAAATGTGTCTTTAGGCATGCTTTTGTTTGACAAGGAATGCCAAGGCTGAGCTGACAAAGTCTGTTTGAAAATCTTTTTCCAGGTATACAAGATCAGTAAGTCTGTTCAATGTATTCTGTGATTAGTATTTTTCTTCAGATATTTATATCAACATTTCAGGTTCAGTGAAAGATGTTTTCTGAGAATACCTGTCAGTGGGAAACCTACTAAAGGTAAGTAACAGTATCATTTATATATTCAAATGTATAAATATATTTATGGTAAATAGTTGACATCTCTCTCTATATAACTTAAAAGAAAATATACCTTTAACAAGCACTCAGTCACTGTTCTGTTCACAGGTTGAAACAAATATCAACTTATGAAAGCTGTCTTTTAGGTATTTTGGCTCTAGCTCTTCACAACCAGGATCAGTTTAAACATAATATTTAGATTTCTGCACCCTTCCCCTGCAGGAGCAGGGGCACTGAGACTGAGGATAATGTTTGTCCTATAAGGCAAACTCTCAAGTAAAGAAAGCCTTTATATATTCAGATACAGCAAACTCATGAATTCCAAATACTTTTTTTTAAACAAAGATATCTTTTGCCTTTTACCTTACCAGTTGTAACACAGAGATCATGTTCTTTACAAAATCTTCTCGTAAAAGTGGTACCCAAGGTATACCTGAAAGAGGCAAACTGAATGGAGGTGATGCAATTACAACACAATCTCTGTTTTACCAACACATCTCCTATTTGTCATGGTATATCATGGCTTTGGGAAGCATTCTTCCACACTAGTGATTGTAAAGAATTTTCTGAATCTTTGGAAAAGCCCAAACAGCCCAAAAACATTCACCTTTTATTCCTGACTTCCATACATCTGCCTTCATATAGTTCTACTGTCACATGCTGTCTCCTGGTTAGGGCTAAAGTTTGATATACTCTTTGCTTTTGCGTGGGGTCACCTCAGCACAATGACTCCAATATACTGAGCAATTCACAAGGTGGTGCTGGGATCCCATGCAGTTCCCTCTGGAAATGAAAGTCTGTATAGAATTCAACACGAAACAAGGAGCTGGCAAGGACATAAACTTAAGACAGGACAAAGACCTAGCTGAAGGACAGAAATTTCAATCTAGAACACAATTTTCCTTCTGACAACCACAACAAGTGCTCCTTGGAAAGCAAAAGGCAAATAAGGTATCAGTGAATATCTCCAATAGTGAGATAAAGTCTGTTCTCCTACAGTGACATCAAGTCATCTCCCATCTGAAAAACAAACAAAACAAACAAATAAACAAACAAAAACAGAAGAAAATCTCAAAGTGTTAAACTCTTAATTCTAAAATAAATTTTATTTTTTAGGTTATAAGCTTTTGTGTGCACATGATGTCACCATGTGTGGTTTTGCACTTCATTTGACTTCATTTCAATTATACTATTGACAATGGTAAAAAATAAAAAAATCTCCATGAATATAAGAATGTATTGCTGCGCAATCCTTACTTTAAAAAAAATAGCAAATTTGTACTTTTATGTAAAAAAAAAAAGATCATAAATATTCTAACAGTCTTTTGTTACAGTAAAACAGTATTAATCTAGTGTGTTTGAAACTGGAAAAGGATAACAATTTAACTTAACTTTGAAACATGCGAAAGTATAACACTTATGATCTTTTGCCATATAAAAAGAAATCAGTCAATTCACATGTACAGGAGTTCATTTTGTTTAAAAGGTGCTTGGCACTCTAATTACATGAGAAATACCTTTCTTTAATAATTTATCTGAAAGATGGGGCAAGATAAAGACAAAGTCTAAAAATACTCACAATGTAAACTACTCTTCAACTGCTCTGTTAAAATTAAAAGCTGAAATTCTTTGGCTCTCTCATTTCCTAGCAGAACACAAGAAAGGAATATTTTAGTTGGTTCTCACCCTCCAGGCAAAGTAGTATAAAACCTCTGGCCTGATTCCAACCCCATTATCAAAGGACCACTCACCTAATCTAAAAAAGCAGCTCTTCATCAATTTATCATTAACAAGAGCATTACAATATAATGTAGGGAAACGGCTTTCCACCAGGGATTCAGTTAATGGGAGTCTAGAGCCACATAACAAGCATGGCAGAAGATATGCCACAGTAGGTGAAGATAATATACATATATTCTACTCAAAGAATACTGCAAATAACTTCTCTACTGTTGATGAGCTCTCTGCAATCATTATTATTTTAATATTTAATTTTAGAAGTTTTTTTTTAAATTTGCCTTCTATTTACGGCAACATACATGAATGCAAAATAACCAGTTGTCATTGCTCACTCCCTGTGCAAATGTTTTATACAATTTATTTGGCAATCAGTAGGTGTGGAACTGGCAGAATGAGCTTGTACCAGAGCAGCACTCTGCTTCACAAGACTGCAGGTTTTGGGGGAACTTTTGTGGGAGCCATGAGTCTAACTATATCACTGAACCAACTAAAGCAATATTTTATGGACAGAGTGTGAACTGGATCTCTGCAAATGATCCTGACAACAGCCACGCATCATTCATTTTTCAAAAATAATTTCATCTTAAGAGAGAGTTATTGGTATACTCCTAATATTATACTTCCTTAACTTATGGAATTACTGGTCTACATTACTCTGAGACACTTAAATAGAGAATTTGCAATTTATTCCATATAAAATGTATTATCATTCACCAGCTGTGAGAAATTCATCCACCGCAGGCCATACAGAATTTTATTGTACTTAAGCGAAGTTAAAGGAGATTAGGAAAAATAAAAGACAGAAATTGCCTTCACTGAATGAATAGGTTTAAAGAAATTGCGAACCGTGTGGTGTTTACGTCACTTCAACTCAGATCTGGGAGTGAAGTTATATATCCTAAAAAAAAAAATGTGAAGTGTTGCTGTACATAACAGTTCACCTGATCAGCAAGGCAGGTCATAGCAAACACTTCACCCCAGTGCTCTGGCCTACCGTGCTGGTTCCCTGTAGAGCAGAGATGAGCGCAAGGTCACTACCCTGAAATTCAAAGTGTGCTGCAGGATTGGCCCCACCTACCTGCGAGACCCCCTTCCCCTTCTCCAACCATGACCTTCCATGACAGCGGTGTTCCTCCAAATGGTGAATCTACCTGCAAACAGGCAAGATGCTCCTGAGAAGAGACAACTTTTGGAGAAGCCGGATGTTGACTACGGACCTTCCTCCCTGAGGAGAGAAAAATAAACACGTTTGTAAACTTCACTCTGTGCCTCATCCTCCCAGCTGAACATCCCTCAATTTCTTCAAACAAAGCAAAATTCTATAAAATAATCAAACTTGTTTCCCAACTAAGAAGAGAAAATGCTTCATATACAAAGCTGCATTCACACACACAGCTTTTAGTAGCAGAAAACATTTGGATGTTGCACTGCATGAGAGTTCACAAGAGCACACTGAGACTAAACAACACTATTACAGTAGTATTTCAGGTACAGAATTAGGAGAATCAAATATGTATCGCACAGGTATATGAATTACACATACATATTTGTATGTGATGTTCTTGCCCTTGGCCCCTGTGAATTGCCATAAGGAACTGATACGATGATACAGATTTGAGAACAACATCTTCTAAAAATATTTTATGCATCACAGGGCAGAGGATATTCACTTCCTTCCAAAGCTTCTGGTGGTCTCTGCTAACACGTTTTGTTTAATATTAATTTCATATAATATGTCAATTCTTCATTTAAACTATTTCTTTTCAAGTGAAGAGGAGCTAGTAATTACCTCAAGCCATGTTCTGCCAATATTTTCAAAATCTATTCATTCAGACCCAAAACAAAGAGGAAAAACTGAAGGGAAAATAATGGTACAGGAGTTGTGCACAGCAGAACAAATCACACCAGTACAAAGCTTCTACTTCAATCATCTCAAAATATTTTATTTCAGTTTTTAAAAGATGTCTTTTGTGCTTTCATTTACTGGATCTTTCAAACTGGACAAGTGATTTCTGTCTCACTTGGAACTTGTTCAAGCAGAAGACTTAAATACAAAGGAACATCTTCCAAGAAGTTATTGGTGCTTATTCATTCCTATTAACTGTTTTACTTCGAGGAACTGACAACTTCCAGCAAAAAAAGCCCAAAAAACTAGTTTGTCAGGTAAGTCTCAGCCAAACCTAAACTAATAGTGGCCCTTGGGAAGATCTCAGGAAAACATTCCCAGTGTTTTTCTATGTCGAACACCGATTTCTATGTGTAGCAATATCAAGACAAAGCTCTCAGGGGGTAGAGGGCTCATCCAGAATAAGATTGACCTATGATTACTCTCCTTGTGTCACTGGAGAAGCCCCAGGCTGTATCTGCTCCAGGAATCATAGAATCAGAATGGCTTAGGTTGCAGGGAACTTTAAAGCCCGTCTACTACCAACCCCCTTACCACAAGCAGGGTTGCAACCCACCAGATCAGGCTGCCCAGAGCCCCATTTAGTCTGGACCTCTCTGGACAAATCCCTCTGGGTAACGTGTCAGTGCCACACCGCCATCTGAGTAAAAAATTTCTTCCTAACATCTAACCTAAATCTCTCCTCTTTTAGTTTAAAGCCATTCACCTTGTCCTATCATTATCCGCCTCTGTAAAAAGTTGGTCCGCCTCCTGCACGTAAGCTCCCTTCAAGTACTGGAAGGCTGCAGTGAGGTCTTCCTGGAAGGTGTGGGAAAATGCACAGGTTGCAGCATCTTCACAAGAGGAGCATGATTTCATAAAACACAGCATCTGTACCAGTTAGATAATGTACCTGACCGGGAAACTGCAAGAACAGCAGCTGAAGAACTGGGCTGAGAAGATGTAGGAGCAGCAGTAGGAGATGGGGATAAAGGTTACTGAAGGTCAAGTACAGCCAGCACATCGCTGCTGGCACGAAATTGCTGCTGCATTCCAGGAAATCATTTCCTCTCATCTTCCTGAGCCTGTCACATCCTATTTCACTTACCGGTTCCTCTTCAAGGTGTTCGTCGTATTTGTCTCCTTGGGTTTGCTGTTTACCTCCATTTATTCTCAGCATAATTTGAAGCTCATTGTTTGAATCCTGTGACTGGTGGGTGAGCAGGGGGAGAGCTAACCTGTGTAATGATCTGGAGAATCTATGTGGGAAGGAGAGAGAGCAAGATTAGTGAAAGTGATTGCAGCGGGAGTTGTGATGGGAATATCATTTCACCAGAGCGAGCAGTGGGAGACCGGCTGGCCTGTGTTGTTTGTGCAGAGAGAACCGAAGGAGCTGCATTACGCTGTGAGAGCTGTGTCCGGAAGCTATTCAATTACCTGCTGATGAATAAGCCAGAAAGTTGTCTGAAATACAGTTTAGGAAGCACTAACGTACCTCATACAACTCCAGCTTTATGGTAATGTTAGATAATTAGCACCAATGGGTAAAAGGCATGAATACTCAAAGTAAAACATTAGCATATATTTAGCAGATTACAGTTAAATTTAACATGAGCTACCTGTCTCTGCTGAAGCAATTCTTACAGCAGGAAACTCAGCCCTCCTTTGGAAAACAAAACAACAAAAAAAAAGGTATTTTAAGAACTCTACATTTGGCTTCCTGAGGGCTCTTTGGAAGAAATTGAAGCTCGGTATTCACAAAAGAACTGTGAACTCCCTCCCCCCATAACCAGCCTGGGCCTACACACAGGGGGCAAGGTGTGGGCAGGGGGCTCTGAGAGGAATGGTGCGAGGGAAGCCAGGCCTGTCTCTGCCTGACGCAGCCGGCTCCAATAGCCCCACCATGGGGCACGGCTGGGCCCCTCAGCCATGGGTTGGCTTCTCTGGGAAAATGTGTTTAAAGAAGGGTAGAAAAATATTGTGAGGAAGGAGGAGCAGGGAACAGAAAGAGCATGAAACAAAAGAAGAAATACCAAGTAGGAAGAGGAGGAAGAGGAGATGCTCCTGCAAGGCAGAGCAGATTCCTACACCATAACCCATGCCATGCTGGAGCTGGTGGCCGCCTCTTCAGATTGCTCTTTTTGGACAGTGCTCTGATGTGTCCCCAGCTCACCACAAGAACTTTACTGATTCTATTATGCCTTCATTCACTTAAGCCAACAACTTTTGTTCCCTGTAGGTGCATTTAAGATCTTTATTTATTTGTTGTCCATGATTCTACTTTATCTTTCTCTCACTTATTCCTCACGCTGTCTTACTCTTAATCCACTGCATAAGGTGAACAGGCAAGCCCCAGTGCAGGGACCAGAAGCCAGGGCTCTCACTAAGAAGCATAGGTCCCCTCCTGTTCTCTGGCCCAAGAAAGCCATACTTACAAAGTTTCAAAGCTTCAAGAGGCTGAAAAGACAGCATATGCACCCAAAAGCAGCCAAAACTCAACTGAAGCCCTGCTGTGAGAAGAAGGAGCTGTGGATCTTAAAGCAAACCCACAAAAGCCTACTTTTGGGCATTTCTAGGATGCATTTGTGAGCAGAAGCAAGTCACTACCTTTCATAACAGTATGTTATCTACATTTCAGTATGTGCTGTGTGTATTTCTGAAACATTCTCTGAGTGCACCTGTGTTAAGATTTCTGAGATTTTGTTAGCAACTTTTCTAGCACGAGTGCTGTGCTTTTAGATCCCTGTCCAAGCACTATTATTTAGGAAAGTTTAAGAAAACGTCTTTAAGTTACTAGTGAATTAAGGAGAGGCGAAGTAGTCCCTCTATTTGTTAAAGAAAAAACAACAGAACCTCAAACCACACTAGAAATAATGTTGAGTGTTTATCATTTCATGCATATTGCAATACCTGAGCAAAAACATTTGCATCTTCTGAAAATAAAAATGAGAAGCAGCAAGAGAAACAAGGAATCTACCAGAAAAGTACAGAAAACTATTGTAAGTAGAGGCAAGCTACAGCAAAAGCTACAGCTGTAACACTACTCATGGATGGAGTATTCATACATATTATGATGCATAATATCTGCAATTAAATTTTAAAATAAATTGTTAAAACAGGGGAGTACGTCATTAAAGGAGAAGAAAGATGTGTACATTTGAACACACAATAATTCAGTTTGTTTTCTTGAAATTCTCTTTTCTTTCAGGAGATATTACAAATTTCTCTCTTGGATAAAGGCAGAGCTGTTTGTAAACTGGCCTACAGTGCCCACATTGCTACAAGAGTATTTGCAAGTATTTTAAAGAGAGATATAAAGAAAAGCATTTTTGAAGAACAAATCTTGTTTCTTTTCACATATCCAGACTCACGCTGAACAGTAAGTACTCAATACTCCTATTCATACTGCAGAAATGGAGATCTAAATTTGATGTGAGAGGAATTCAATGTCTCTTTTTGACAGAGAAATTAAAGAGGTCATGTATCTGACATTGGTTAAAACCTGTATACAGATCACAGAGGTATCTTGCAGAAGTAAACTTAGGCTCAAAGTCAGCAAGGGAGTTTCTGGACAAATTCAGACAGAAACACCAACCTTCTTACCCAGTTGATAGAGAGGCTTTCATGAATGTATCCTTTAGGTACTGGAAAGCCAAAGTGAGTCTCCCCATAGCCTTTTCTTCTTCAGGCTGAACAAACGCAAGTCTCTCAACCTGTCTTCATAAGAGAGGTGCTTCAGCCCTCCAATCGTTGTGGCCATAAGTTACTTGTTCTGTGTTGTCCCACTAAATCAGGGGGGTTGAACCAGGTAACATCCAGACGTCCCTTCCAACCTAAACCAACCATTCTGTAATTATCCTTCCAGTACTACAAGATAGAGTCCTTCCTGATTTTTCAGGTAGTGTAGTGATAGGACAAGGAATAATGGCTTTAAAATAAAATGGGGTACATTTAGATTAGATAATAGCAAGAATTTTTTTTACTCAGAGGCTGGTGAGGCATTTCAATCCCTGGAAGTGTTTGCTACCACTTTAGATAAGGCCTTGGGCAGCATGATCTAGTGGGTGGTAACTTTGCCCATGGAAGGAGGGTTGGAACCAAATGGTCTTTAACACCCCTTCCAATCCAACACTTTCTGTTATCCTACTTTGTTTGCTTTTTCCTTTTTCTTCTTCTTTTCTTTTCTTTTCTTTTTTTTTTTTTTTTTTTTTTTTTGTATTTTTTTTTTTTATATTTTTAGCACAATAGAAGAATCTTGTAAACTTTTCAAATTATTTTTTTTCCGGTGCTTTTTATGGTTTTGCAAACACCTGCAGTATCTAACACAAAATGATTTTCTCCTTCTTCAAAATAGCATTAAAAGCTGCAGTAAACATACACAGTTACAAGTAATTGCACATGCAAGGGTCCAAAGGAATAATGGTTTGCCAAGATTTAAATTTACAGTACAACACAAACTCAAAGCTGGAGTTCAAATATATGCTTTTTACCAGCAAAACATACACAAGCTTTGCAAAAGAACATGAACTTGGTTGCTTCTGAATAAATGATCATTACAGGAAGAGTGCCTATATATTAAGCAGTTGGAGAACAGTAAAAAGGTAAAAAGTCAGAACTAGAAATGCTGAAACCAGTTTGTTCCAGATTTAGACAAACCTTGTAAGCTTTATTCCCAACATCTTTTTGGTGATGTTTTGGCTGTGAAAGTTTCACAGAACCTTAAAAAAAAAAATACAATACCCTCCCTCCAATCTACATTTTGCACAAGCACATAGTCTTTACAGATTCAATAAATTATTCATGAAGAAGGAAATATTACTATTAGACCCTGGGGTCTTGGACTCCCCACATGTAAAAGATCTAACTCTACACAATCAATCCAGCAGGATAACTCTGTTATACTCTACTTAACCCACATTGCCTAACAGGGTTTGAAAATGGATTAGTGGATGATGAGCTTGTTTTAAAAGCCATGTTATCCCCTAGAAAAAGAAAGAATAATTCCTACTAGCTGGTTTAAGAAATAAAATGATCCTGGGTTGGAGAGAAAGTTTTCCAGTGTTCTTATAACTAGCTAGACACTGATGTGCGATGACCAGAGATGGAGAAGTTGAGCATCAAAACAGGTAGTAAAGCAAAAATATTACCACTAAGCAGTAGTGTTCTAGATTGAAAAGGAGATAACAAAGTTGGCTTATTATTGCTTTTTTTTCTGAATATCATCTAGAACAAAACAAGACTTCTGGAATGCCTGTAACTCTTCAGCTTTATAACAATTCACTTAATTGATACTGATATCCTGAAGATATTCTAACACAGTTACAAAGACAGAAATAAAGCTGAAAGTGTATCTGGAAACCAAATGTTTCATTACTTTCTTGTTTTTGGTGACTAGGTTATCAAAAAATCCCAGTGGAATTTGCTATCTGTACTGATGAGATCCATTTTTGTCACATAAATCCCTGTTCACTGTCAAAGCACTGTGGAATGGCTGTTTTTGATTCTGCACTTGTCAAGATAGTTGTGTTTTTCATATATGCATACATTTCATTTGTAATATTCCCTTGCAATAGAGAAAATGACTGTAAATACTTCCTGAGTGGGCTGGGGAGAGAAAAGAAAAAGCATAAGAGATCTTACCTCCAAACAGAGACAGCACATAAAGTCCACGAAGCAGATCGGAGATGTGCTCTTCTGGGAGGTCTATGAGGAATCCCTGTTCCCAGCATGTTACCAGCTCTATAGCCTCAACAATGCCAAGGCTGGAGTCAGGAGTACTCTACAGAATACAGATCATGAGTCTTCATTCACAAAGAAAAAAAAAGCCATTAAAAACAACACAGAACAGAATTTCACATGCTTCCTGTTTACTACTGATAAATATTCTAGATCCATACTATGACAGCTTCTCACCAGATGTTAGCACTGAAAGAATAAAAGAGCCCATTGAACAGGAGTTTTGATTTTGCAGCTAAGAGACTGTGCATCAAAATCTGATGCCAAAACTTAGAATATTCTAGATGAAGAATAGAGACATATTCAGAACTTCCTATGCATCGACTCAAAACATATTTTGAATATCAAATCTTCATGGCAAACGTACATAGGCAAGCCTTAGGCTGAAAGATGTTTGCATAAAACATTAGTTGAATAAATTTTAAATAATGTACATTTCTGGATCCAGTAAAGCAAGTTTTAAGAGGAGTATCTACCACCAATGCACACGGTCACTCCAGGGTTCTGTGAAAACACAAAACTCCAGAACTCAAGAAATTTTACATCAGTGTAAAACATTTCTCTTGTTAACAAAATGGCAGCGTGACAAATATAACGCAGGAGTACTGCCTGGCCCCCTTTGCTTAGCACATTTTCTCTTTTATTCTTCAATACTTTTTCTCCCAACATGCTTTTTGTTTTCAGCGCTGCTACCTAGCTCTTTCCTTTCAGACAGCCTCTTTCTGACAGTTATCAGGGTTTAACATACTGTACTAGGAGGCTCGTGAATATTGCTCTTTGATTTTTAGTGCTTTATGATGAATGGCTAGGAATCGTTGCTGTAGAAAAAAAAAAATAAAAAGGAAAGAAAAATAGTTTCTGAAAACCTTTGTGCTATTGAATTCTGCCTGCAAACTTTCCAGCATTGAGCTGCTTTGCAAGAGGACTGTCACTCTGCATGCTATGCATGCTAGCTATAACAAACCTTCTGCCTAAAAAGAGAAAGGCATAATGTTGGAAAAATAGGAATATGAACGATAGGGTTTAAATAGGATGTGTTCGTTCCTACATTTTTCCTTCTTGGTTTTTTGGTCACTCTTTTTTCTTTTTTTAACAAAGTTTTCCTAGATTTGTTTAAGGTACTCTGGGTCTCAAATCCTTCATCACTTCACAACGGGTCCCCACCTCTTTTTTCATTACCTAAACAAAAACAGGTAGTCGAGAATTAAAATGTTGAACCTTGGAACTACAATGATGTTCAACTCAGCAGAGGAATAATGCTACCTTCTACTGCTTTCAGCAATTTGGACAAAAGGTGGAGTAGGAAAAGTTGGAGGAATGAGAAGAGCACAGCTCTAGAACAAGAGGCGGAAAGCCTGCCCAATAGCACATTCATAGGAAGAAAGTAAAGAAAGTATCCCAACCTCTGGGCTTCCCTATGGATGTCACAGAATCATTTTAACTGGAAGGGACCTTTAAGGGTCATCCAGTCCAACTCTCCTGCAATGAACAGGAACACCTAGAGCTAGATCAGGTGCTCAGAGCCCTTTCGAGCTCAAACTTGAACATCACAAAGGATGAGGCATCCACCACCTCTCTGAGCAGTTCCTGTTCCTGTTTCATTGTTCCAGTTCCTGTTCCAGTGTTTCACATCCCTCACTGAGTCTTTGACTCAGAAGGATTTCCCCAGTGAAATTCAAGGAACTCATATACTTGTTCAGGGTTTCCAGAGCTTTCAGGTGAAATAAACCTCAAGAGGACTGGATTTGGCCTTCACACTTGGCCAGAGCATGTGCAGCAAAATCCACACCTTCTAGAAGCCTTGGCAACAGTTGCACCTGCGAAATCCCAGGCAGGAGTAGGGCCATGCTCTTACTATGTGCTGTCATCATTCCATGCAGCCAGAAATCCAGCTTGAAATCACTGCTGAGGAGCCTCAAGGGGCATCCAACAAAGCATCCTGGTGAGACACCCGATGCCAGCTCCTGAAGCTACAGAATTACAGTGCAGCCACCAAGCCAGCAGCTCCAGTTGGCAGCCAAGCACAGGGAACACTGTGGGCACCTTGCTCATTCCCACAGTCCTCAGAGAGGACTGGTGAGGAGAAGAGCACTGGCTGGTCTGTGGGGGATGAGTAAACGAAGGTTGTTTTTCTTCCAATTTCAGCATGCTTGTGTACCCTTCTTACCATCTGGATGCAACATGGAAAAACCATACAAGCTCATCTATGCATAGGAACTAGGATAGCCTAACAGACTTTAGTCCGTACTGCCTCAGTGCTACAGCCCCTGAATAACAAAAACATACTTTCAATTTTGTTTCCATTGCAGCTCAGTAAGACAAATTGTAAGATGTCTTTCTTTGCAATTCAGCAGCACCTTTTAAAGTCACGCACATAGCCAGATTCTGTTTCCCTGTCTGCTGGCTCACAAATGGAGAAGAAATGAACAAACTGTCAAAATCAAACAGAAATACAGTATTATGCATTGCGTGACTACACAGCGGGCACCCACGGCACATATCAGTACAGTGCTAGTTATGCTTGTCTGGTGCTGTGCACATAACGGTGTGTTCACCAAAGCTAGCTGATAAAGTTCAGTGGGTAGAGCACAGGTTAGTACCTTGCTCCTTACCAGTGTGCTAAAAGGCTGCACACAGATGTGTCATTTCATTAAGAAGCCACTTTGCCTTGTGAAATCAGAGTGCCAGGGTCTCAGATGAATGCATGACTCTTGGCTGTGAGGTCACGATTTCTTTCTAAGTCCAACTTCTTTTCTCTGTTGTACCAGATCAGTCTGACGGATTTAATAGGATTCGTGGGATTTTCATTTTTCCTGAGAGTCTGCTCTATTTATAGGCAAGAAATACTGTCTTGCTTTCCCACCTCACCAACAGTTCTGTAAAATAGCTCCACCTTTTAGGGGTCTACACTAAATTTTTTAATACTATGGAGAATCCTTGATTTGCAAAGACATGCTCAGAGTAGAAGAGGTTTCCTTTGCAACAACCCCCATCCTTCAAATTCATAAAGTTCTCTTCCCAGAGTTCTAAATCATCCTTCTTTAGAGGCAAAGTTCTCAGAAAACTTAACATCAAATTAAACTTTTTTCCTTTGTTCTGAAGAGTGCATTTTGGGGCAGGAAAGCAAGGAAAATAACAGAAGGTTCTCTGCTGCAAAGGGATGGATGAATGGATCATACCTATTAAATGCTCACATGGAGGTGTTTTAATGTTTTTTTTGTTTGTTTGTTTTATTATTATTATTAAAACCAGAAACAATGTTCAGTCTCATATTCAGAATTTTCTATGTCACGTTTCAACCTGGAACATATTTTTACAGTTAAGTTATAAACTCTTAAAAATTTATCATAAAAAAATGTGTGACAACTCCCTAGTAATAACTTTGGATGCTATAACAAGAATGCTATAATGATAAAAATGATTAAATGCTATCATTCCGTTTAAGACAATGCCAACAGATTTTGTGTTAACTGCCTGCAATTAAAGGACTGGCTTTTTTTAATAACCTATTAGCATTAATTTTGCCAATAGTTCTGTAGCTTCTGAGCTATTATTAAAATAAATAAGTTCAAGGAATAGAAAGAGTAACACAAGCATGAAAAGAGAGACTGTTTCAGAATTATAAATTCCCATGGTAACAAAAAGTTCAGTTTTAATATAAATCTAAGTGTTCTTATTACAGGTTACCCAGAGCAGGAGAGATGACATGTACTAACCTGATTTAACACATCTGCCTGGGAGCACTGAGCATTCAGAATACAACTCTCAGTAACCCTTAGGAGTGCCCTAATGAACTGGCAAAGCAAGATCTAACCGGAAGACATTTTATTTTATTTTATTTTTTTTAAACTCATGATAGAGGGAAAACAAAATTTGCACTGGAGTGGGTTGCATTTCTTTCCCAGTCTCCGGAATGAACATTGTTCATTACAAATAAGTTAGCTTATTGCTAAATAACAACAACAACAAAAAAGACACTAATTAGCGTAGTAGCTTTGACATCTGTGAAAATACAAAGTTAAAACTTAATTAGAAGTTAAAACTATGTTGTTTTATTGATGTGTACTTTGCATTTTTAGGCCTTTGAACATTAAATGGAGGTTTACTTAGGAAGAAGCATTACAATTAAACATTTAAACACACCGTTGATTTTCCCCTCTAGTTAGTGATACTCAGCCTTCCTACTGAAACAGTCACAAGCAGAGAAAGCAAAATGAGAAAGCTGCAAACACAATCTAATATTTCCACCTTCTTTCTAGAGTAAATGATTGCCTCACAATTGCTACTCTTATTTCAGTTTTATTCTTTTCATTCATTGGCAAGGGAATTCATATGCCCCAAACCCCCCAACAATGATACTCTGCTAATAAACTCTTACTGCCTTCTTCTATCTATCAAAACCACTGCAAAATCGCTGCCTAGGAATCTCACCACTCAGACATACGTACTGCTGACTCCCCTCGGGAGCACTGTGCAGAACCCTGTGCCAATCAGCAATTATAAGATAATGGTAATAAAAAACCTGAACCTGGGAGTTATACAGTTGCTCTGCCAACTCTTCCAGGACTCTTTCACATGCCCATGAATTAAGTAATTAACAGAACAATTTATTGCTCAGTTTAAAGGACCTCCATCTCTCTATTCAGATCTGACAATCACCGAAATTCACCTCTTCATCAGAGAATGCCAACTATTGATCCTCATTTCCAAAAGACAAAGAAATCCATGGAATGATGCTTCACAGCTTTTAAAACTGCCACAATTGGAGCATCACCCTCCAGTGCAATGCACATCTTACCTTCCACAGTACTATTAAATAAAGGGTCAATTCACAAGAGCTGGAAAAAACAAAGCTGTGATTGAAGCAGAATGCGGATGGTCTTCACTCTAAAAAAACGAAGGTTTAATCTGTCCTTAATCTGGTGACTAATTTCACTGACCCCCATGGTGCCGACACAGCATAACCTAGAACATTTCGCCTACAGAAGCTGGATGATTTCTATCAAGAAGCAGTTTTAAGCATTGGTGGCAACGAGCATTATCACTCTAGTTCACAGCCCAGTCTGCAGCGAAGAGATGAGCATTTATAACCTAGCTGATACACAGTATTAAGGACTCATTTGCATTACAAATACACATTGTCTTTAAACATGAGCATGAGAGGTTACATTAGTAGAAGCAATGTCTGCAATACTACTGTCATGGTGGTCAAAGGAAATCGTGTTCAACTCCATGGATTAAAACCTGGTGAAGAGCATCACTTTACCTGTGTGCTTTAAGAATTCTCTACTACTGTAAGGAATTTTGTTTTCTTTGCAGAAATTAAAAGGAAGGAATCAGATTGCAGAAATACAGAAAAGGGGAAAACAACAACAAACTAAATTTAGGGCATGAGTTTGCTTTAGAGATGTAAAATCTCCTTCACTGAAGACCTTTAAGAACAAATAGGAAAAACGTCTGTTGGGGACAAGACAGACATTCATATGGCTGCCTGAGTTCAGGTTTGGTGTTCAGCTGTTCTCTTGAGACCTCTCCAACTTGCTTACTTTCAGAGTTTCAGTACTTACAATACTGTTCAGTGTTCTCTTGGTCCAGTCACATCACTCAGGTCAGTCATATTGGCCCAAATGATCCTGTGACCTTGAGTTGTTACAGGGCAGGAGAGGGAGTCAAAAGAGCTACTGTTAGGTCTGAGACGTTTGACCAGCCTGCAGGGGTGGCAAGGAAGGTGTTTGTAAAGAAAAGAAAGCCAATTGTAGAATCTTCACAAGAGTTTCCAGAGACTAAGCCAGGCTTTCCTGATTTTGACAGAGGAGTACTTCTTTACATTTACTGTTGGAGGCATGAAAAAGGGGCTTCAAAGAATGGTGAGTTTATTAAATGTAAATGGGGAAAAAATTATTAGAAGAAAAGTGAAAATGTAGAGCATATCACTAATAAAAACGTGACTGAAAAGTTGTATTGAAGGATAGCACAAAGAAAAATCGTGATACCAATTCATAATACATCATGCAAGTATTTTTAATGAAATTTTTTTTAGACCATAGCTCAAATCCTGACATTTATTATTTCAGTGATTTCAGATGCTCTTTCCAGGATTTCTGAGGAAAAAAAAAAAAAAAAAAGAAGCCATTCTCAAACCTTGAAACAAATTGGCTCCCATATGTAAGTTTAAATTATCCATCACCCTGCAGGAGGATTCAAGTAAAATCGAAGGCCATCTTGATGAATAATCAAGGTAAATTTGTCACATTTTTTTTTATCATGCTGCATGCTTTCAGAGTTTCATGAAAAGATCCACATAATTAGTTTACCTTACGAGGAAAAAAGTTGAATGACAAGGTCAGGCTCTTGCCCTTTCAGTAAATTAGAGAAGATTGCCATAAATTGCATAATATAATGAAACACCAATTTGCATATTTGCTGCTATATTAAAAGGGATCAGTTTTAGCTCGCAAAGCAGAACAAATAAAAACATGCATTTTAATAACTCAGATTACTCCCAGGAAGTGACCCTCAGCAGAAAGCCTGATTATCACTACTTAATTAGAAGCCTTGGAAATCTAAATCCTCCTTTAAATCCTATTCTGTGTACAGTGAAAGATGAAGTCGTGAGTTTTGTCTTAGATTCAATATTTACTCTTTACTAATATGTTTGCAGGGGAGACTTTCCAAGCATTATGAAGACATGCAAAAAATTAATATTCAGAGAAAGAGTGCATAAAACCTGTGTTGGTTTGCAGGTGCAAAGCAATTAACAAGCTGGCATTTCCAGTACTTTTAATTAATTAATTAAAAATTCAAAGCTGACTTTCATTTCTTTAAATGTTTGAACATTTTATCCATCAATAATGAACCACTACTTACTGCTGTGCTACAACAGCTGGTAAATAAAAAACTTAGTCCAACATTGTTAAAAAAAGTGTACAGGAATTTCACATTTTGCTTTTTTCCTTGCAACTTAAAAATGCAATATTTAGAAACTCTGTGTGACGTGGAAGTGACTCTTGTTTACCTATTTTGCTGTAAAAATAAACTGCACTCTCTATTAGAGTTGAACTTAGAACAGGAATTTAAAAGCTTCAGCATAAAATATTTTTGGATTTAATTTTTAGTTTAATTTAAAAATTAAATTATGTTTGCTTGGGAAGTCAAGGCATTTTTCTTAAGACTAAAATACTCTGTTCTGATCTTTAAAGGTTAAAATTATACTATAAAATGAGATTTTGAGTCACTTCTAACTGGCTCCAAATAATAAATAGTCAGAAAAAGGTGCTGTGATTAAATTTACTACTTGGTATCACCTGAATGATAAATGTATTGTTCTCAGCAGAAAGATTTTGGCTGGTACGCATTTAAAAGACACTACCATTAATACACTAATTAAAACATAAATACTACATTGCTACCTCACTAGGCATTCACTCAGCTGGAACTAACTGTATTTGCTTAATCTACAATTTTAGATGTATTAGCAAAAATAAATGTTGGTGAATGTAAGAGCCTGATTACATATCTTGGGTAAATTGGTGATAATGAGTCAAGAGACTTTGTGTTCATTCACATATATTAGAATAAGAATCATTATGAAATTAAAGCTAAGATTAATCCTGCTAATGACACCATGGAGCATCTGGGAATAAGATAACCCAGATGTCAAATTCGCTGTGATACTGTGCTGCTATTTGATAGAGTAACCCCTTGAAGTGTTCTTGTAAGGCAGCTAGCTGGTACCCCACAGTCCCAGCACTTGAAATGCAAATGAGTGACAAGATAGACTAATAATGAGAGCAGATCCTAGCAGTAAGGAAAATGAATAAATTAAAAAAAAATCTGAACCACTGATAAGAACAACCAGCAGGCAACCCAATGTCCTCAATTAGGGTGGATGACATCTGCAGTGTATTTCTCTCTAATAAAGCCCTCACTCTGTATTCCAAAGCACACGATTCTAACACTGTTAACATTTTAATGTCTTGGGCGTGCGTGGTAACATTAATTACAAGATGATTTGGATGACTTCTGAATCTCTTTTATGTCTTCCACTGAGTAAAAATCTGAGTTGCAGCTTTGATATCATAAATAAAATGTAGAGACCTGCCAAGCATTAAAGCTCTCCTGAAGTAACTCAGATCTGCTAAGTTACATTAAACCTTTATAGCTAAGTAAAGAGCATTCTCTAGGAATATAAAGAGGGTCAGCGTCTATACATTTTAATGGCAAAGTTTTACACATCTCCAGTATTTTTCATTAGACTGGAGCTGTTGTTGTTTTTAATTACTGATGAGCCTAATCTCATGTTTCGTTGAGCTCAATTTACCTTCTCTGAAGCACTTGTTCAGAAATTTACACCAGGACTTGGTGACTTCCTTCCTTGTTTCCCCAGCTGTGAGGAACAGGAGATCTTGTTGCTGACTGCTCTGCTCCTCATCTGAGAAAAAAAAGAGGGAAAAAAAAAGGAACAATTGTTAGTAAAAACACTCCGAAAACAAAACTGGACCATCCACAACTGGAAAAGGCGCCAACACGGACTTGAGCAAACCAATGGCAATCCAGTGTCCCCATGGAATTTTACGATTCATGCTGAAATGACGTGGCACCTGATCCAACCACACTAGCCACCCGCAGCACTGCCACCACCCCTGTATCAGCCATTTAGACAAACCCAGTGCAGTGGGAGGAAAAAAGCAGACAAGGCAACTTTAGTGGAGGCAAGATGCACGATATCCCTGGCTTGATACTGCTGTCATTCTTTGAGTAGTACGGTAAAAAATTGAGGAGAAAACTTTTCATGCAGTCTGTATGTCACAGTATTTTATGTGTCATAGCTCTCTACCCATCAGTAACAAGGAGCAAACGTACACAACATTAACTTGTAGTTTCTCCTGTGAAGCAGACAGTGGACATTCACTGCTGTCTGGAACAGGACAAGGAGCAATTCTGCTTTATTTCATCAGCTTGACACTACTACCACTGGGGAGAGGAAACAGATTCCTGGCTGTGAAATTCCCTGGGGATGGCTGAGAAAAGATGCCCAGTTTTCTTCAGTTTCTGTCAGCCCACAAAACTTCACTCTGGATAGACCGCCATACACAACCCAGTAAAGTCTTTATGAGAAACATCACTGTAGGAAAGGCTCACATACATTTGAAAGTCATAATTTAGGGTGGGGTGCACGCAAGTGAGCAAATGTAAATGCTTTAACCTTTTCCTTGATATTTGGATACAAGCTGACTGCAGTCTTTGTACTAAAGATGCAAGACCAGAAATGACTAAACACTATGCCTCATTCAGAAAAGCAAAGAAAGAATAATATGACAGTCCACAATTAAGACAGGCAGTAGTGAGATTTATGGTGAGGAGCTGCTCAAGCTATTAAATCCCATGAAGGACCTCCTGCCCAGCGCCTCACATCTATGTCTATTTCTGACGACACTTGTAGGACATCAACACTAACTTGTTTTCTGCTTTTCTGGATTCAGTAACATGTACATTCCTCTCTATCCCTCACTTTCTTTCCCCCCATGCCTTCCTCTCTTTCTCCTTCACCCTGTCTCATATACGTGTTTTTCTTCTTTTTTTTCCTCCAAATATATTGATATTACTCATCCAGTGAAATTTGGTACAAGTCTGAAGCAAGATAATTGAAGAGAAATTAAGAGAAAAGCAAAGCAGCCTTGAGATCTATGCCTCCAACTGCATTTTTAGGTGCATTTTAGAGGATAATTTATACAAACTCTCATTTAATGCAAATGTTCTTTCCTTTTTCAGCCTTCACAGCCACAAGAATTAATGAAGCGCTGAGAAATTTCAGAGAATATCTTGATGTTAATAATTTTAAACCCTTCCTCAGAAGAGCAAGGGCAATTATTTCTAGCACTATTGCCATAGATCTTATCTTCCAGGCTAGCACAGTTATGCTTGTTCTTTACAATAGAAACTTGGGGGGATTTATGAGTCAGAATCTGAAATGTTTTTCCTATATAATAAAGCGTACCTCTCTAGATACTTCAGTCCATGATTTGCTCAGTCATGAATGTAACTCAGATAGATAAGGTTACATACACGACACAGATTCTTCTCCCCAAACAATGGTATCATAATATTCATGTTTTCAGTTTCCTGTTGAGATCCACAGAACCCAACTGCAGATAGATGAAGAGTACAGATGGGCTGTGACTACAGTCAAAAACTGATGTATGGTGATGCTCAGTGAAAGAACCAATTGCCAGCTATGTGGTTTAGAAAAAGTTTTAAAAAAATCAAAGCAGGAGGTAATAAAGACTCAACTGCCATACTGAGAGCTGGGGCAAACAGGATACTTCTTCAGGACAGCTTAACTTTGCAGGGACCAGGCCATAATAAAAGCAACATCTCATCTACTTCTGACTCCACTTGTTCAGACTAGACGTGTATATAGTATATACACACACACACAACTGTTGCATGACAGTTTCCACATCACCCCACTTCACAAATTAAGTTACACTCCAATCACTGAACTCCCAGTCACCTTCTGAGTCTTCAAGAAATATCTTCATTTATCTGAGGTTCATTTTCAGTCCTATCTTTTAGCTTATACGGTTGTTTTCTTAGTTTTTCTAGGTCAGCTGTGCAGGACAAGGACTAGTTATTTGAAACAGTTCACAGCCTCACACATTTAAAGCATTGAAAAAATTGCATGAGAGCCCCCAAAGCTAAGTTAAAAAAAGAATTCTGCGTGTGTATACTAAAATGTGAATCTGTACAATCACTTCTAGCTATTAAAATATGTGCATCCAGAAGCATGCATTGTTGACAAAAAAAATCCTTTATTTTAGGTTAAAGAGATGATACTACAATCTGTAAATCACCTTCATATGCTGTCCTTGACATACACCCAGTGACTTTGTAAATTAACTTTTCTAAGAAACACAGACTGATCTTTTCTCTCCCTACAACACTTATCCTATTAATCAGCATCTTAATAACCATTTCAAGTGACTTTGGGGCAGAAGTGACCACTAAGTACCTTTAAAAATCCATAGCCTGCATCTCTCCTCTAAAAATACTGGTTTGTTTGTTTAGCTTTACCCGTTAGGAAATTGCACAATGCACCTTATTACATGATCCCAATATCTATACACGCATATAAGCACATCAGGATTTTTATTTATAACAGAATCTTCACTATAAGGGGGAAAAAATCCCCACACTGATAAAACATGCATAAAATGTAGCATTTTTAATGTTATATAACCACAGGACTGAACCACAGAGACACAGAAGAGCAAAATTCTGCAGATGGATTAAGAAAAATACCCCCTCCATAAAAGGTAACTACACCATCTATCTATTACTATTTTCGTCAGGCAGATTTAGCAAATTGCATGCCAGCAGGTTCCAAGAAGAACTATACAGGGAATTTCCAACACAAAAGTTTAAGTCACAGTTTCAAGGGTCTTGTCTTCCCTTATGCTTGGACAAAATCACCATTAATATTAATGGCAGACAGGCATGGCATGTAAGAGAGAGAAACCCCTAATTAGTGTCATAGCACATGCAACATTCCTAACAGGGAAACCATTTTGTATGCCCTAATTGCACAAAATTGGCAACAAGTTACCGTATACATCTGTATCAAAGGCTACAGAAGCTCATGAATTCTCCTGTGGTAAGAAGACGTGCCCATACTGCAGAGTTTGGGTGACAAAAGCAGTCTGCACGTGTGTTATCCCTACAACCTCTGCTAGATAGCAAGGGTAGCCCCCCAGGGTTCCCTGACTGCTGCTGCTGCGGCCCCCGTCTCAAAGGAGGGGAAGCAAAACACCTGTTCTTTCCACTGCAGTAGAGATATTTTTCAGTAATTTTTTTATTATTATTATTATTTTAATCTATTTTTTAAATCTTTGTAATAAATAAATCTAAGGGATCGATTTCTGCTGGTATGCAGATATTGTAAAACTTCACTAAACTCACCCTGCAGTCTAACAAAAATACCAGAATTGTACTGATCACTTTAGAGAGCAGGGGTTTCTCTCATCAAAAGGAGGCTTCTTCATGTAACGCAGTGCTATAAATGATCAGAAATTCAGTTTGGCTGCAGAAAGACCTTCAACATTCATCTATTCCCTGCTACAGCTTCTACTGAAAACCACAGAAGGATATCATTTCTGCAAAAACACTGCAGAACTCTTTTCACTTTCAGGTTAAAATTTGTTTTCATCCTAACTAAAACAATACACCAATATTATGTAAATATAAAAACCAATATTAAGTAAAGGTGAGTAGTTAAGTGGAGTTAAATGAGCAGCACTTGGTAGTGTGTTTTTACAGAGAAAGCCCCAGCTTTCTTACAGTAAGAACCCTTTCCAGAATTCAAAATCTTTTAGTGGATGTTCTTCAAGTGTGTTTTCTCCTCTTAAAAACATTCAAGCAAGTGATTCTTCAAATTCTTCAACTAATTCACCTGACTTTCCTCTGGTGCAGAAGACCACATTTTTGCTTTAGTGTGTCAGAAAGAAAGGCAAGCCTTTTCTAGACCTTTCATTCTCTCTCTTTTTTTTTTTTTTCTTTCTTTTTTTAATTCATTCTTCTAGAGCCAAAATCTGTAATTAAACAAAATGGGGGCTGAGAATGTGCAAGTTCAATCATCCAGTACTTCAGGTTGGGATAGCATATCCATTTTACTGATTAGAGCAACACAAATCTGCTCATGTTATATTTGGATATTTGTGGATAGACCGCTTGGCCCTTAATACTCAAATTGGACAAGTTTAATATTTCCCTGGCTGGTCTACTGTCATATCCATCTGTCAGAGTGGCAGAATGCCCATTCACAAGGTAGGATGCCAGTTTTAACCAGAGCATGGATACTAATCAAAGAGCAGTTTAGGAGGAAAACCCATTGGATGTAGCTAATGACACCTTATTTACAGAGATCCTCCTGGTGTCAAGCAGTGCCAAATTAAGAACACATGCTACATTACAAGGATCACATCTGTTAACAAATATTGGCACTTTGTCACTGGCATCTGCCTCTTTTGTTAATCTGCTTCAGTACTGAAAAGGCTGCTGGAGGAGGAGAGGTATTCAGCCTTCAATCTACCAGCACTGTCACAGATTTACTCACCAAGAATTTCCCACCACCAAGACAACGTCTGTTAATGTTACCTTTGTGTATATCTCTTTCTAGTGGTCTGTGATGCCCTGTAAAAAGCTGTGAAATGGTTACAGAATCATAATATCTGTTCAAATGAGCTTTTTCATGTGTTTGAGGATTTATTATGCCTATCGCTATCCTGTCAGCAACAAGATGAACATGATTGCAGAAAACAAGAGTGACAAGTAATAAAAGATGGAGGGAACTGTTGTATATTCTCAGCACAGCTGAGTTTATAATCTAAGTAAAAGACTGAATTAAATACCTCATCCCAATGGAAAATCCAAAAACAGAGTGTCAAGCATTATATTTTTGGGACTCCTTTGCTCTAGTATGTTGGGTGGGTATTTGCTTTTGTTTGTATATTTGCTTTTAAGCTGACCAACATGGATAAATTCAGGCATGGACAGCATGGGCCATTACAGAGAGAAAAGCTTTCACTTCTGAAGGCATATGATTACAACAGTTTCCAAACAACTTCTATCTTCAAGTCATTTCTAGCTTTCACCATGATAAGAAACAAACCGGAATGTGTTCACCGTTACAATTAACACTGCCAGAGCCTGGGCTCACAGTCTTGAGCAGTTTGCCATGAGTCATGCAATGGATAGTACCCCTAGGAGCTGCTAGTCCTTGCCAGCATTCTCAGAAGTGCAGTGTATGGCTGGAGAAGGTATGCTGGCTCCCCCATCCCACCAGGTGGGAGCCAGAGCACTAGGGGCTCCTAGCAGCAATCCCTTTTGGGAACTGCTGCCACACCTCCTGTTTGCTGATTGGAAGGCAATGGGATCTGCATTCTGTAAATCTCTCGTTTTCCTGTGGTCCAGGAGAAAGCAAGGGAATGAACGATACAACAGGAAGGTGAGGCTGAGGGCCTGTCATCTTCTAGGGTACTGAAGCAGTGACAGGGATCACCATCATCTGAGGCTGGCATGAGTGCATTGTGTAGATTTAGTGGGAAAAGAACATATGTATTAAACCTCTTTCAGGTATCTCAGCCTGATGAAGAGGCTGATGACAAGGACTCTTCTCTTTACTTTGTCGATGAGATGTAGTTTCTTGGCTGCTCACACTGCAGCATGACAACACTGTGCATGATAAAGGATAGGGTTGAAAGCTCTTGGACAGCTGAAGATAGCTAAAGGATTAGCTGAATTTTCTTGAGCAGGCATTAAGAAAATCAAGCCTTAAAATGCTCTTTTCTGTTGGCTCTAGGAAGGACAAATCACATTTACACCCTCCTGGAGTCAGGGATGATTATATTGGGAATGAAATGACTTCTTAGTCAAATGCAGCTACTGTTCAAAGCTGCCTGAGAACTACCACTCAGTATTGCTATTTAGTTCATATCACTCTTGAACTGAAAGGTTTGGCTCTAGCACTTTTCACTGGTTTCCATTAGCCACCCTGGTCTTTGTTGCACTAGTGAACCATGCTAACATCAGTAGTTTGAGCTGGTTGCACTTCAGCACAGTGCACTTTTGTAGCATTCATAGAGGGGGCAGTGGTCCTCAGGAAGCACTGAAGATAAGGTTCCATAAGAATTCAGTCTTCCTGTACTACATGAACAGCTCTGTAACATACCTCCATCTTTGTAGGAGTTCATCTTCAAGCTTCAAACTGAGGAGGTGAGCCACTTAAAATGAAGGCACAGGACTGTATGTTGGTGCCTTTGCTGTCCAAGTAGAAACTAATCTCTCCCACCACCATAAAAATGAAAATTCCTGTATGCTTTTACCAAGATTAAAATGTAAAGCAAGTAGTTCGCTTTCTACTGATGGATGATACAACCCTTGAGTTTATCTGTTGCTTTTGTTGTTGTTGTTGTTTTGTATGGTTGTTCTTTCATGCTTGTTTCTTTCTGTTTTGTTTTAAAGATCAAATGAAAGTCACATCTACCTCAGAAAGATATATTTTGTAAACGATTCTGTCATCATGCTCTTCCATGCCATCTTAGCATGCCAGCCATCACCAGCCAGCAACAGCATCTAGCCAGTACACAGAAAGGAACTGAACATTTTGTTGATTGATCCCAGGAAGCTGTGGTTATCATAACTGTTATGGATGGTTCTTTCCTCTTCATTTATAGCAGCACATCTTGAGGAGAGACAGCAATTCACTATCTAGAAATATGCAAGTAGGACAGAAAAAGTGAGCATCACTTACCAGGAGTAAATCAGAAATCAGAAAAGATGTCCAGATCAGCTAACACACTTGCAAACCTCCAAAAACAGAACTGGGACACATTAAAAGAGGCATTTAATAACAATTAAAAATGACACATTGATTGGTTTGTCTCAAAGGCCTAAATAAAATCTAGCTTGTGACAATCTCTTTCAGGGAAAAATATCACATACATAATGATACAAACACATCACTCTCAAACCTGACTGTTGGATTTATTTTGCTTAAATAGTCTTGAAGCACCGTATGACATTTGTGATAATGTCATAGGAGAAAAATGTTTAACTGCCTCCTGGATTTACCTGGCATGTGAAAAATGTAGTTCTAAAGATAACAACAATGTTGTCCTATCAATACATCTCCTGTCATCCAAATTAATCCTCGTGTTTTGCTAACTGCACAGGAATATCCTTAACCATAAAGCAACAGTCAACACTGGAGGCTAGAAGTTTACAGTAGAAAGCAATAAGGATTTCACCCTTTTGACAGTCAGAGTCTGAGAGAAGCACAACACGATTAACCACAGCCCAGCTTCTGAGTTGGGTGTGTCGTCAGCGTGTTTGCTGCAGCCTGAGCACACCCATACTTGGGATCCAGCTTTTACCTTGCCCACACAGCTAGTGATCACAGCAAAGATGTCATTTAGCAAAGAGTTCCCTTCAGTCAACACTGCTTAGCCTGGAAGGAACGTGAAGTTTGTTAGACCACCAGAGCACATGCCAGCACACGTAATGGTTCCAAAATAAGCACTGGTCATATTTGCTGCTTATTCACCAGGGAAATGCACTGGAATCGCTGTTAGAAGTGACATATGTGGCTGTGGAGTCCAGATTGTGCTGCAGTTTTAGACACAAATGAATTAAATGTCTCATCACTCAAATGCTTCCTCTAGATAGAGGAAAGGATGCGCACCTCCAGAAGGCATTTCAAAGTCGTAGGTCAGACAAACTGCCCTTTTTAACAATCTCTCCCTCCCCCACAACTAGAGAGAAAGCCGAGGGTGACTTAGTCTCCTCAGATAGATCCTTATGCTTGGTGGCAGGAGTCACTTTTCATTTGATGCACCTAGTTCAGAGAAGCAAAATGGCTTTTCTTGGCTAGAGATCAATCCGAAAATACCTGCTTATCTAAACCCAGCACCAAATCACATTTTTCTTTGGGGGTTCCCCTCCAGTTGGTCAGTATAAGTAGTCTGTCTCCTGGGCATTTGCATTCCTGGTGATGAGAGGCCGTGTGGAGCTGTTAGCACTCTGCTCAAGAGCAGACTTCAGACCAGTGACCTTGCTGGTTTTCCAGTACCAAGACAGGACTCAACAGGTACCATGCTATACAGATCTAATGAGACTGCAGCAATCAAGGTTTTCGGTGAATAAAGTAATAACATTGACAGGGCTGCCTGAAAAGCAGTAGTACTGTCAGCACTGGGAGGTTAGTCAAGAAGGAGAGTTAATGGTCAAGTGACCCTACCGATGTTTTATTCTTTTACAAAGATATAAAAAATTAAAATAGTAATCTATGTACATTTAAAAGACTAAGGATAGAAGATAGAGGCTTCAGGGTAAGTATGATTCCTACCCTGAATTCATATATCCATCTAAAAGAATTCATATTCTTTTAGTGGAATAAATCCTTAAAAAATCCCTTCAAAAAGTCTCATCAGGCCAAACAGTGTTCTAGGCTAACAAACGGAAATGGAAACCTACGTCAGATAAAGCTTTTAAAAGAGTTACTGAAGTGATCTGCGCGCACTTCCTTCACTTCCCGGGAAAAAGCCTCCTTTTATACGTTTATCAAATGCTGCCCTCTAGTGAACAGATGGCCGTCAGTTGAACACGCAGAATTCAAGAGTTAATGGCTGAAACAAAAAAAAACTTGGCTAAAATAACCAAAGTACACACCAAATTGAGACATGGCTGGACCACTAGCAGCAATTATGAAGTTTTCATATGGTGGTGATGGCTTATCCTTCGTGCATTACAAAAAGGATTAATGAAATTAATTTGATGGCTGTAACATATTGCGTATCCTTCACATCTCTGCCATCTTTTCATATTGTTAACCTTCACCAGGCATTTATATTTTATATGCTAAAGCTCTTGAGACTCTCCATCGCCACACAGGTATCCTGTCCAGAGTTAAATGCTGAATCCCAAATTAGCCTAAAGTTCACACTGTTCAATGGCATTGTATAGTTACCTGGAAATATGTAAAGGAAGAAAAGAGCTGTGGAAAATGTCTGCTACGATGTTTGATGCATACAATTCTTTCTCCTTTTCTCAAGAAGGCGTTATCTCCCATGCCCTATTTGCTTACCCAAAATTTAATTATTTTATTTTTACAATTGAGGAAATTAAATGCTCTGACAAATACACCCTTAGGGGGAAAAAAAAAAAGAAAAAAAGAAAAAAAAAAGCATGGAAGTTTTCATGAACCACAGGTATAATTAAACAAACCAACAAAAAATAAGCCTCTCCAGCTCCCAGAAAACATGCACTTAATAGATTCCAACTTGTTAACATTTACACAGGCTCAATATTTTAATAGTATTGGTTTTATTTCTCTATCAAGTTGCAATTTCACCCATTAAGGTAGAATTAGTTGCTTTATAGTTTATGTGAAGCATTTAAGTAGAGGGGTTTGTTTTTCATGGGATAATTTTCCTGTAGAGCACATTACCAGTGTGCACTTAACACACAGCTTTCCTCCTTTTGTAATTTTGAATATATTGCATATGCTAAACAAGCTCTTTCAGCAATAAAAGAATAACCCTCCACTTATTACCACAGTCCAAAAGAGCACTCACAATGGGGACATAAGGAAACATTTCTTTAAGGCTGTGCCCCCAATTATTTTCTTGAAAGACACAAAACTTGCATTTAATTAAAGGTGTACAACATAAAACACAGAACATTAAAAAGGACTTTTACAGTCACTGCAACCAAATAGGTATTCTGCCCATTACAGCAAGTAGGTAGTCACGTGAATTAGTTTGAAGCCTAGTCCTTCAATTTATGGTTCGTAAAGTATCGATTCACAGCATGGGAGGTTTCAGCATTCCATGCATGGGAAATTGCCCTATCTTGGCAGCTAGTGGAATTATTTTTTCTTCCATACTACCAATACATCATATCTTTTTACTGCAAAGCAAAACAATATCAAAGAATGACAAGACTTCAGGTGAGCTAGCAAATCTAAGGGCATCCAGATCTGCATGGCTACTCTCATACCTCTTTGAGAGTCCTGGCATTTGGAAAATGCTTAGCGCTTACCTCTAAATTAGTTTCCTTGCAGGCATTCTCAAATGTAGGGCTGCACAACCAAGATGCACGGTGTCATGGTGTCCATTCTACCAAAAAAAAAAAAAAAAAAAGGAAGTGGACGTTAAAATCAGACAATACAAGTTTCAGCTCCAAATATCTTGTGTAGAATGCGAACTCTTATCTGTAATTATCTTTTGGTGTGTCAAAATCAGGGCTTTAGGTTACACAAATAGCTATCGAGGGTGCTGTACAGATGCTGCACTGGACAGTAACTGTGTGTTCATAGCCTGCATGGGCCATACAGTGCTGAGACATTTGCCATGACTCCACTGAGAGGCTTTCAAAAGAGTATACAAAAACAGAGCCAAATCGCTGAAGTTAAAGCCAGCAGAAGACAGATAAAAATACTATCCAAATACAGGAAATTTCAATCATCTATTCTGCATTTCTGCAGGAGTGCAAAGCAATCACAGAGACCATTTTCAGTTTTGACAAAAGATTGCATTTACCTTAATTTCATCCTGCCTTGTACGCAACAAGACAGATTTCAGTAATAACTCATCCCAGAATTCTCACTCTCCAGTGAACATGTATGTGACCAGGATTCAAGGGACAAACTTGGCTGGTTGGATCACTAGCTCTGCTTGGTAAAAAAGACCAAGTACCGGCATGTAGAGTAAGGAAAGCAGCAGCCCATTCCTGCCCAAACATTCACTAAAAAGAATCCAGAGACCATAGGAGACTATAATGTAGACTTAAACAGATTTGATTGTACCATATGAAGACTGATGAACTCCATAATTTGTACAATATGGAAACTATTAGCATCCTGCACAATGAAGCTGAAGCAAACCTGAACAAGTACTGGCTTTACTCTTGCAGAAATACTCTCAGTGTTATGGAATGGGATGCAATCAACCCTAGCTGCATTTTACCCACCTTAGCTGCTTAAGAAATACAGTATGCAAGGCAACTAATCGCTCGTGCCAGTTCTTGTGGGTTTATTCCAAAACACGATAGTTTTAGATATATTCTAGCCTGTGGTCCTCTGTCAACATGTAGGGTTTTTCTCTCAACATGCAGGAGACTGAGTCAGCGCCAAAACAAGGGCAGTGCTGGAAATGATTCTGCCCAGTTTGTGAAACAGCTCGTTAAAATCTGCCTCCAGCGAGCTACAGCCCCCTACCACTGTTCTCTGTTACCCAAGCTGTGTGACTTACACTTAACTTCTGCTGCTCCCCCTGCCCAGTCACGCATGGATCTGCCACCGCCCGTGAAACTTATTGTCATTAGTTTGACAGCCAGCCCCTGGGCAGAGCCATGAACCCAATTCTGATACCCACCCCTCTCCGCTGAGCTGCAGAAAGAGCAAAGACTCTTCATTTCTCTGTTTCCATCTGACAAGTGCAAAAAATTAACAAAACAAACATCTGGACACCTGTGCTATTTAGAGCCAAAATCCAAACAACACCTAATGACTTGCATCCACAAACAGTTTCTGGAAGAGATTTTTCCTTCCCGGATGACACCGATTGCCAAATTATACCACTGCTCACAGAAATACTAAATATAGTCCACACAGAAAGCTCATTTAATCTTCCCATCCCTCAAGCATTCGATTGCATTGCTTGTTTTGAAGGAACTCATCACAACTAGGATGAATGCAATTTAACTGACCCGGGTTAAATTCACACCAGCAGCCATAAAGTAGGTTTCTAAACATTCCCTGGGAAGAACGCCAAGTGGAACATTCCCCTATCTGCACAAAGATTCCACCCTGATTGCTTTGCAGCACAACATAAGTGAGGATCAGAAATAAGAAGTGTCTTCATACCAAACTGACTGTGCACCTGAACTGTACATCCCAGACCTTTCAAGTTGCACATCTACCCAAGAATCCCTAACAAGTCTGCTTATCTGTATAAACATCGGGTATAAGGCTATGCAGTCCAAGAACATCTGGAAAAATAAAATACAAAAGTAGTCAAATTTGAGGATTTTGTACCCAAAGTCTAAAGTAGATTTAAAAAAGTACTTCTTGTATACTATTTCTGAGCTTGTTTTGTTTGAAAAAATATCCGTGGTGCCATTAGCCATGCATAACACTTGATCCTCCTTAAACAGAGGATCCCAATCAATGACGTGTAGGCAGGCACTGTGCACAATTCCAGGCTGATCTCCCAGTTCCACCCTTGCTCAGCTACAGCCTCACAAAGTAGCTCACTGCTACTTACAATGAAGACCCACGATGCACCTCTCTACCTCACCATTCTAGCAGACATCACACATACTTTTCTTAGTTTCAAGTAGAGGTCCCCCTTCAATTAGTCATTTGCTTTTCTTCATCTTAACTCACACACCTGCATGGACCGGCTCTATTCAGATTTGGCTTTAGGTTTCACAAATGCAATATGCTTGCACGTGTGCATGTGAACACATTTATAACACACAGCTATTTAAGCCATACAAAATTCTGCATAAACTGCAAAGGGAAAGTTAAACACATTGTCATGCAAATACCTCTTTAGATAATGCTGAAGTGGTAAAATTATCAGTGTGAAAATGGAAAAAATTGTCAGTGTAAAATAGCTACCAAACCAAGTATTCAATCCTACGTCCTTTTGAAAGAACATAAAAAACTCTCCACGATTTCAGTAGAAGAAACATTGACACGCAAAGAACAGTCATCTGTCAAATACATTGCCCTGCAAATATTTTGCAATTTAAAAAAATCAAGGAAATAATACGAAAAGAGCAATTAAGTCTTACTATGGGCTCTTCTTGGCTTTGCTTATCACTTCCCATTGTTTTTTGAAACCCATCATGAGAAAAGGATTTTTAGGCCAGTAGCCATATGCTGACTGTTGTCCCACATTTACCCAAGACAAATACAGTTTTGTTTGAAAATTTACTTAAAAATTGCTCCAGGGTTAAGACCTCATATGCCAAGTTTCAGCCCAGAGCGAATTTTTATGGCCAAGTTATAAACCCTTGAAAATAGGAAAGTAATACTGCAAGGATTTAAAATAATAGAAAATGTTTCACATAATATAAATCTATAAGCAGAGTATTATATTTAAGTCTTAATATCTACATAGTTGGATTATCTTGTATCTTGACAATCATACTAAGTAATCTTGCTTCCTTTCCCCTTTCTTTGATTCAGTGTTTCATTCTTATGCATTAACAATGCTCTGGGCCATAAAATACTGTATTAATATTAGTTTGTCACAGTAGACTAAATTTAGAACAATTCATTAATATGGGAGAGTAAAAGGCATTCTGCCAGGAGTGTGAGTGACTCTATAAGCTCTTAAGGCTATAAGTTATGCAGATAGGCCACTTGAACTAGAGAGCTAGCAATTCTTTTTGTTACTAATAAGATATTCTATTAGTTGAAGCCGATTCTATTTCTAATTAAGAAACGTGGAAAAAGACAATTTTACCATTGGATGCATCTCTGATCTGTGGCCAGAATATGCCATGTACCATCTTTCATCTGCTTTCTGGTCAGATAGGATTAGTGGCACAAGCACAGAATGCATTTTCCCCTGCAGAATACAAGGAAGGAAAAAACAACTCTGCTACAGTATTTTCTTTGGTACAGCCACAATCTGCGTATCCAGAAGAACGTCCTGCAATCTGAGCTATTTCAAAGCAAACCTTTTAACGTCTGGAATCACCCCAGTGAAGAAAGTTTTCATTTTTCACAGACAGTCTTTCATACGTATAGTTTCATGTCAGTAATGCCTTCTCAAAGGTTGTCAAATATTAATTTTTTTAAATTTAGTCCCTTGCTAAGCTACAAATATTCATGTTTAACACCAAGTAGCAGTTCAGGGGCTGACAACAGTATGTACCTTTTGAATGATGCATAGAAAGCAGCAGTTAGCACAAAGACAAAGCCACCAGATTGGTCTCAGGGAAACCCAGTGTCTGAATTTTTCATGATTCCTCCAGCACTTAAAGAATAAGAAACTGGCTACTACTGTTGGGAGATCAGCACTGTGAAGGTCAGAGCCCAAAAACATGCAAGTGAATCAGGTTTTGCCTGGGGAAAGTGAAAAGGGATTTAAGCTGCTTAAGAGAATTATAAAGAATTTTCTAATGTATTTTACAAGCACTGTAGTAGCTAAACAATGGCTATAAAAATGAGGAGAGAATCATATCCACCTACTATTCATTGCTTTTAAGTCTCAAAAGACAGAGAAAAGACCTTTTCTTTATGTCTGAAGGCTTAAACTTCCAGAGCTCATTCCCTTCCTTATAGACTTCCCTTCATCCTTCTTTTGCCTTTTAAAAACGGCAGCTATTTGGGAAGGAAATTGATAAATGGGAGTGTAAAACAAATTCAATAATTTCTCCTCTACACTTACAAAATTGCAACCACAGTTCAACGATGTCTTCATTACTCCACAACCCAGCGCCTGGTGTGTTTATCTTCCATAGCAGACAAACTTTACTTGATCTCATAATGATTTCTAGAAAGTAAATTGATTCTAAGGGGAAAAAAAAAAATAACAAACTGCTTAGAAAAACATTACACTGTTTAAGCAACTGATCGTTTCACCTGTCATCATCTAGTTAAGCTCTTAATGAGTTATTTTCTATTCTTGGTCACATCTGATTTTTTTTTTTTTTTTAATATAAGTCCCTTTGAACAGCTGGGAGTTAGAGCACCCTTTGATCACAGTATTCTGAATTTTCAGTCAGAACAAGGATATTTTTGTCCTTTCTCGGGCTATTTTTACAAGTATATTTCTCCAAGTATGCACACCTGAAAAGTAATGCCCAAAAACAAGGAAGCCGAACAATTAATGTATACATTTTTACATAAATGTTTATAAATTTAGCAAAGGGAGAGAGCTTTGCCACAAGAAACCTCAGCTCTTTTGAAGGCAGTTTTCTAATGATGACCCTTGGCATGCTAGCCCACATGGGATTCCTCCGAGAAGAGTCTGATGAAAATTAGTCTATTCTCATTTCAAACAGAATTTTGCTGAAGTCCTGATCAGAGCATCAGCATGGAGTCCAGGGAGACAACACACGCTACTTGATTCACTCCGCAGCCTCCCTCTCCTGGTAATTGTTGCAGGAACACATAGTGACAAGACTATAGGATGTGAGGGGTCTGGATGTACTCAGGCTGTTACTCTCTGTTTAAAGATTTAAACCATCAGGGTATGATAAGGCTTTTTGATGTTCATTGAACATGGAGCTTGGGTACAGAAGAAGGGGAAAGGGCTTCACCGGAAGGCAATCATCTTTCAGAGCCACAGTAAGACTGAGAGAGGTGGGAAAATCTCAGTCTCAGCATAGACACGGAACAAAGGGAGATGAAAGGGCTAGGGTGAAGACGAGGCCAGATCTGGCTGTGAGGCAGAACTTGCACTAAAAGACGGTTCGATGCCTTAAAAAGCAGAAAAAACATTTAGTGTTCTGGCTCCATTAACATACACTTTTGGCTAGAATTTAACTATTCTGCACATTTTTTGTAGTTTGTGTAGACACTAGGTTTAAACAATGCCCCTGGCTTATTTTGAAATTATTTAATGAATGTACTTTGTCAGATGAACATCATTTCCTAATTATACAGAAAAGTATTAAATGATGAGCTACTTAAAAGAGTAGATACAATCATTTTTTTCCTAAGGGACAAACCAAAAACATAGGCTGGTGCCATACGTCCCTGTATGAACCGTACGACATTGTGGGGGCAGAAATTTCCCTTGACGAAGTGCTTTGAGATCCACAGCTAGGAGTCCTCAACAAACACAAAGCATTATTACCATCCCCAGGTAAGGCTGATATGCCACATTTTCATCGCCCAGAACAGAATGCTTATCTCCAAGGATAATTAAGGGCCTAATCCTGCACCATGAATGGCAATGAGCACTTTTGACTCTAATTAGCTTTAACAGGAGATGAGAAGAATCAGTGGGTGACAGGATCAGGCTCTCAAATGAAAGAGAGATTTGAAGGAGTTGTCTGCACCATTTCTCACACACACACATAGAGGAGGAGAAAGCCAGTTTGATCTGAGCATCACTTCCATGCTCTGGGAGTTTCACAGCACCTCCGCTGTACAGCACTGTAATTTTGTAGGTCCAACAGGCATTTGCCAGCATTAGCTGTTCTGAAATAAGAAAGAAAGTAAAGGATTCACACAGAAAGTCGAGTGTTAAGCTGATCAAAGTTGGAGTTACGGGGATTTATATGCACCTTTCTACTTAAGAAACACTGCCTGCTTTTTTATATTAATCTCAGTGGGCCAAATTTATCCCGATGTAACTCAAAGAGTATCAGAAGAATTACTGCAAAGATGAAATGGACCCAGTATCCCTGTGATGTTATTTATAATCTGTATGTTTTGCTCTATAATAGCACATATAGTTAGAAGGCTGCCTGACTGCATTCACTTACAAGGGTGCAAAGACTATTGACTTCAGCAAAATTAATTCTGAGTTTCAAGAAGGAGATTCACATCAAAGCAGGTACAAAAGCAATTCCTGAAAAATCATCCCTATACATTCACTGATGCTCTTAAGCTGGCATTAAGAGCTATATTAATACTGTGGTGTGCATTCTCCTTCAAATCTGGTCAGCCATTCTTTTTTTTTTTTTTTTTTTACAGCTAAACACCTTATACAATTATGTTATGAAACAACGAGGTCTTACAGTGCTTGAGCAGTCTGCCTCTGTAAAAACAATGAGGACCTATGTTTGGAATCCAAGATTGGCATTTTCAAAAACATTTAAGAGACTTAAGAATGTAAACTCTACAGAAAGTCAATGAGACCTGTCTTCCTACGCCTGTTGGGTTATCTAAACGCTTAGACCCTATTGCATTTCAGCAAGAGCTGGCAGCCTCCCAGCAAAATCCTTGAAAAATCTGACAAAATAACACTGCAGTGGAAAGAACACAAATAACAGAGAGAAGTTGGGTAAATTAAGTTGAATTAAGTCGTTGTAGAATTAAGTTGTTAGGAAACTAACAAATCTCTAGAAAACGATTCCTCTCTACCCAAGACTCACTCTAGATTTTATAAGAGGAACGAAACACTCTGGTTAGCACAAAGGGTGCTCTAGCTAACCTTTGGATGGCACAGATGAGCTCTATTTTGTGCCCACTACGCTGGCCAACTTCCAGCTGGAAAGGCACCTCCTTCACCACCATACCAAACAGACACGTGTCAGAACACGTCTGTCACCTTCTATAATGATTTGGTATCAAATTTCAGTATGTTTTGAGAAAGGAAGAAAGTGTGTTCATGGTCTGTCTCTATTCTGAACAGTGCAAAGTGAACAGTAAACCAAAGTACCTTGGAGGGAGATGTAGATAAGACCAAAAGAAGTTGCTATGCCATCTGAATCTCTGCAGGCATTTTTATGTGGTGTTTACGTAATGCAGCAGTTGCAGGAAACAGAAGTTGAAGAACATTTTGGTTATTTTTAATGGAAAATGTATTCCCTCTCTTTCATGTCCTTTAGTTGCTGCCACACAACATATTCATCTGCAGCCATCAAAGAAATTATGCATGGAGCAGGAGCTCACCCAACCCTCTGTGGCTTCAGCTGACACTTCAGAAGCTGGGATCCAAAACGCAGTCCCAGACCATGGATGTCCTAGTTTTTCCCCACATAGCACTCCTCCCTCTGATAAAGTTAAAAAGGCAGTTTTGTGGGAAGTGACAAACAGCAGCACTGTAGAAGGGCCAAAATTTGAGTGAGCCACTGCAGCCACCACTGGGATGAAATTTATAGGGGCCAATTAAAGCCGCATTGGGATTGACAACTTCAGCCCATGGCTGGAGAAAGCAAATTCTGTAGAATAAATGGCTGGAAACAGAAATTCAACCTGATTTCTTATGACAGTCAGTTGTGTGAAAAGTGCTCTAATAAACACATACTGCAGCCAGAATAAAATGGCACCAGTTGCTTTTATGTTATTATACTTCCGGGTCCTCTCACAGAAACTCTCCCCAGAAAATCAATAAAACAGATTGTGCCCAGCAGTCACCCATTACAGAATTAAATCCATATGCCAACACAAAACAATGAAGAAAACAAAACTAACAAGGGATCCATTTGGCTTTGTTTGACTTTGACTGCCAGAGAATGAGAATGCAAGGCTGGGTGTAATTTAATGCAAGCCTTGGCCTGTCCTGGTCATGCATATGACTGACCCTCAGGGCAAGACCATCAATTTTCTATTAAAGATCAGAGAGTTGACATATCAAAGTCAACATCTAGCTGAATAACTGCAGTAACTTGATAATAATTCTTTTGTGGATTTCCGAGTGGCTTTTCGGTAAAGTATCAGAAAGGTAGCAGTTTTCAATCCTGACCCAACAAGATCTGAATATGAAATAAAGGATTTGAGCTTGATCTCCCCATGATGTGAGGATGAATGTTCTGGTAAATGTTAACTTAGTGCTCTGAATAGCTCAGTAATAGATGGGTTTAGGCAGTAATAGGTTTAAAATGTCAACTTATTGAATAATTATTTCATGTTGTACAAATACTATGTATAAGAAGGGATTTGTTTTGCAAATTTTGAAATAAATGAATGGATTTGTGATGTCCTTCACTGTTCTGGTCAGAATGTTATAAAAGAACAGAAATTAGTTTTGCTTCAATAATATCCCTCGTTGTTTCCCTGCATGGTTCTGACTATATTACAACTCACGAGCCTTATTTACATCTTACCCTTAAATAGCCTGATGCATGCTTTGGTCCCTGTGAGAAGGATGATAATTATTTGTTATGCAAATAGATAATAAGAAACTAAAAGGAAACTAACAGGTGTTTTGGTTTCTTTTGTTGTTGTTGTTTTGTTTTTTTTTTTCTTGTTTCTTTGTTTGGTAGTTACCTGCCCCCTAAACTCAATGGAACAGTATTAAAATGCCATTCCATCACTTATAGCCAAACAGTACCTTCTGAAGTAAAACTGAGCACAACCGTCAGATTCTGAAGCAGTAGGACTCCAAGACTGCCTGGTTGCTAACACGTGGATGGAAGCATCCAAGCTGATCTCTTTTCCACTGCATGCTATTTCAGCTATTGCCCCCTGTCTGGGCACTGGTGTTAAGCAACTTGTAGAGTATTGCTAGCATGCCTGGGAGGATGATGCCAAGCAATTGTCCATATGGCATTTTAGAATATAAAGGCATTCTGGGAGACTTTTTATTTTTTAATTATGTTTTATTTTGCTTATTCTCCATCTGCTTCCACCCAAATCTTGCACTAAACTGCTGCCTACATGCACATTCACACTGATTTAAAAATTACGCTCATTTTAGCTTATATGAAATTTCAATCCATTGTACATAAATTGGTACCAAATTGCCTGTAGATGGATCTGAGCAGTTTTGTTTTCCTGACTGACTCTGAAAGCATTTGTTGATCTTAAACTTATTAATCTAGAAGCAAAGGTTTACAATAAGCCCAAACTGTTCAGAAGCTTATTCTTCATGAAAGAGAAGGGCTAATGAGGAAGCTTAGCTGCTCTATTTCCTCCTAATGAGTTCCAGTACCTGTGTGGCTCACTCCCCAGTAAGAACCTGTGTGACTTGAAACCCCATCCTCTAGACCTGCTGGAGGACTGGTGGCTGCACCAGCTGCACTCAATTATTCGATGGCCTATTTTCCACAAATAACTTCATGCATCTAGATTTCTCTAAATTTCCCAAAGCACAGGACTTTAAATCTCTGGGAAAAGAAAAAAAAAAAAAGAAAAAGAAAAAAAGAAACATTTCCCAATTTCAGGTAGAGAACTGAACTTCAGACAGTCAAGTGATTAGGGAGAACTTGTTATATATGATCTATTCTTTGCTTCTTGATCCCAAGTTGCTGGGTAGCATTGCCACAAGGCTAAATAAGCATCACGTTTTAGCCTAGAATAAGCTGTTGTCATTGGAAAAGCAGTTTTGTGAAAGTTGTCCTATGATGAGAGCCTACATTCCTGACAAGACAAGTCCTAGCCAATTCTCGTGGAAGTGACAGCTTGAAAGCCAGATCCCACTGGGGGATGTAACGGTCAGCAATGCCCAGCCAGTTCTATGGAATTGGATGTAAGATCATAAAGAAAAATGTGATGGTGTCTGTACAAGATCAAGCACAAAGTGGATGGGAGAGGTTGGGTCATGGAAAGCAGCTCTTCATCTCTTACAGATATATTAGAGAACAATATAGGGATTACAGGAAATCATAAGCCAAGTAAACTGCTTTTTGGATAAGTATTTTCCGCTTACAAGGCTGCCCCAAGGCAAAAGTTGCTCTTTAAACAGAATTTGATTTTAAGGGCAAATTTACAATTATAATTAGCTGCAATGAGCAGCCAAACCCAGAGGGAGGGCTGCATTCAGGCCCTAAGTACAGCTTTGCGTGGTCTGGCAGCACATTCAGGACCCCCTGCCTCGATGCCTTCCCTTAAGTAACGCCCTCCAGACAGCTGGTGGGTAGTGCTGGCAGAGGGACTCCTGGGCTCCTGAAAGAGCATGGAGCCAGGAGAAGCTGGAAACAAGAATATATATAAATAAAGTATTTTAAATCTGATCACAGAGGTGACTGAGCTCTTAAAGAAACCAATAGCAAAGAGTAAACTGAAAAACTACAAGGCTGAAGATACATCAAGCTCAACCTTAAATGAAGATCATAGAATCAGAGAATGAGGTGACGTGATAGCCCAGGAAGTATATTCAGCAGGAACTAAAATGTGAGAAGAAGATTAAATAGTGCCACTGGCACAAGGAACTTCAGCTCCAGAAGGACTAGGTGGAGATTAGCTTGATTCCAATGAGCAGAATTTTTCTTGGCTATATTCTGATATCACTTCTTCCCAAAATATCATAGATTGTTTCTGCTTTTTGATTATATTAAATGCTAAAATGTGAGACAGTAAAAAACAATCTTCTTTCTTCAAGCTATAAACTGGAGCATTATTCAGGGCTGTGGCAAGATAACATGGGAAAAGATGTAGTTTAACCATATCTCCTAAGCGGGCTGACAGCGTGGAGAGTTCAGACTGCAAGCACACAGTGAAGTTTCACACAAACAGTATGTTATATTCAGGTTGGGAGACATCATAGCTGGATCTGGTCACTAACAGTCATGAACTATGCAAGGCAAACTAGAGTGGCAGACATGCAAGTTGCAATTGTCTGTGCTGTGGTGCTGAGAACCCTGCTCACCCCAAGCTGCACAGTTGACTTAAAATATAAGGTACTTGTACAGTTATCTTAACTGATTGCATGTACAGCAGAAGTCCTAAGTAGACCGCGAAATATTGGAAAATCGGAATCTTTCTTTCTTGAGAATGTTTCTCTAAACTTACGTCTCCCTAATTCCATCATAAACTGTGATAGTAATTAGCTTTCTCTGGAGTTTCCAGCTGGAAATGCAGTAGAACTAATACATTCCATCATAAACTGTGATAGTAATTAGCTTTCTCTGGAGTTTCCAGCTGGAAATGCAGTAGAACTAATACATCTTCTCTTACCTGTGACATCCATTAATCCTCTCTCTCCAGAGTCTGCCTGCTCTGAAAAATCAGGTTGGCCAGTGATCATAAACTGCCTTCCTGAAGCCATCTTCTCTGGGAAGACATAAATTCCAAAAGCACACAGCTATCCTCCACTGCTGTCTGTGTATTCGGACAAGAGCTTCCTCCCTCGGTTCACAAAGGAAAATCTAAAGGTTCAAAGAAAACAAGCTTGAGTTAAATTAGCATTAGGAATAGAAATAAAGTGAAAGTATTTTCATCCTGAAACAGATGAAAGTCAACATCTAGAAAAATTCCATCACTGACGATTCAGGCTGGTAGATATACTATGCCAAAGCAGCTAAACAGCTTCACCCGGAGGAACTCGTGGGTGAATCCTGGGGCAGGGCTGGCAAGCAAACATGACTGCGATGCCTTCTGGAGCAATTGCACTAACCACTGAAAAAGTGCCAACAGACCCCAAATTCTAAAAGAACTTGTGCTCTAGCCAGTGCTTCCCCAGAGTCCAAACAAAGGGCAAAATGTAGTTAATTGAAGCACAAAACCAAACTAAAGCTTGCTCCATTAGAATGAAAGCAGGTGTGAATGCCTACTGGATGCTAGCAACATACCCTGAGTGCTTTGTAGGAATACTCCTTCTGAGGTCAAGGATTGCTCTTGGCAGCAGCACTACAATATATGCACTCAGAGAGATGTTAAGGCCGATGCGCTACTCAAACAATCAGCAGTCAAATTTAACAAAACCTCACTGACAAGAAAATCTTGACAGTGAGATCTACCTTCCAATAGAATTTTTCATAACAATTCAACAATCCCTGACTACACAAAATGTATACCTTAGAATGGCAGGAAAATCAACTTCACATCAGCACCAAACCACACCATTAGCTCCTCTATATAAGGAAAGGCTTTTTTCTTTAGGGTTTTTGTGCAGTTGCTTGTTTTTCCTCCATGTTAGAATCTGATTTTTCTTGTGAGTAAAGAACTTTTCCAAAGCATGGAAAGGACACCCACTGCATTAGATGAGATTCAAAACAAAACCTTGTCTTATGTTTAAGTGAAGATCTATTTGTAGAAGTCAGCCAGCCCCAGCATCTCTGTGATGCAGATGGCATTCTGACAATGCAGGATTTGGGCCACAAAACCTTGCTCAGCCACATCCTGTAACCTCTACCAACACATCTCTGTTTTCTAATAGAGCAGATAGCCTCATGAAGGTTAGTTATTCGTGTCTTAAACTCTCCCTGTACTCGTATTTCACATGCAAGTCTCGTCCCATCTCATCTAACCTCTTATCTTTCCATTCTTGAAAGCAAAGCTATGTTAATGGGGCAAAGCCTACAGTATCATCCTCCTCCTCTCTGCCTACCTTGTGCAGTGTCTAGGGCAGCGTTGGAGGGAGGCAAGGATTTACCCTTATGATGAGAAGCACCAGAGCAGCTACCAGGCGAGCCCCAGGGACACACCTGTGCTGCCATGAGGTCTGGGCACATCTGCCCAGGAGCTGGGACAGTGATGCTACAAAGCCAGCATTTAGCCTGTTCTCCTAAGCAGTCCAAAGACATTAAACATATCCTACAATCTATACAAAAACCTGGTATTTTCGTACACCAAGTAATGCAGAATTTATACAGGAGTATTACATAGCTACCAAAAGAGCATTCAGGATACAGAGGGACATAAATTGCATAGCTGAAATCATTAAGCCATATTTTTAGCTGCAAACTTGTTAAACCCACACTCATTTGCCTCCACAAAAATATTTCATTCTCTTTGATTAACAAATCTTTCTTAAATGAGGTTCAGTCCTACACAAATATAAAATGGATGTGTGTGTGTGTGTGTGTGTGTGTGTATGTGTTTTTAAAGCACTGGAACTTATTTGCATTTCAGCACATCAACATATCCATAGGACAACTTTAATGAAAATCCCAGCTCTTCCAAATTATTTGGTCTCTGTGTTGGTTTTGCTGGCACATCTGAAGTCATCTTAAAAACTGAAGGCAGACCAGGGATCCATAGGTAATCTAAGAAGCACAACATTTGTGCTTGTTTATACCAGTATTTGCAGCTAGTACATATCCATGATTTATTTGCAAACAAATTAATTAATGTTTCAGCAGCTGTTTGCAGCCAGTCTGTGATCTAGTTTAAACAGAGATGACACTTTTTTTTTTATTTTTTATTCCACATGGGCGATTTCGAGTACTCATAGATTATATTCTGACTATCAGTCCAAATGATAAAAGAGGAGTGAATCCTGAAACAGCACAGCTGACTTTATAAGATCAGCATGCTTCCACATCTCCAGTTACTCCCTAATGCCATCTTTCCTGTGTTATCTTTTAATTAAGGCTGCATAATGCCAGTTTATAAACAAATCTCTAAGTAAGATCAAAAACTGACATATTTTAAATGCTTTTCATTCTCTAGTTTGTGGTCCCTTGAGGGTGTTATTCTAAAATGTACATCTCTGTATGAAATGACTTTTTTATCACATTATGTGTAATGAAAAGAAATGTTTGAATATTGTTCTGTAACCTGACAACAAACAAACAAAAGAACAAATGCTAGGGAGCGCAAAGAATAAGCACAGTATACAGTAGGTAGATCACTGCAGAAAACATCCGTATACTTTGTGATTTTATTCCTCTTCTATGTCTTTTTCTTTCTTTCTTTCTTTTTTCTTGAAGATAAAATCCCCAAAGTCTCGCTAGGCTAAATTTCCTCCTTCTTCTTTGAACAGACTACACAGATTTTGTTGACTAATTGAGATCAATCCCAGTTGTAAATCGCCTTGCTATCCTAAAGCTTTAATTAAGCTACCAGAGGGAGTTGTTTATCAATTAACACTTGTTACAAATTATTAGTAATTATATGGACTTTGTGTATATACTTCAGTCAGTAAAACCTGAGCCATACTTTCCTACAAAGGAAATTAATTCAGATGGAGCATATAATTTTTTTCTTACAAACAAAACAATCAGCACAAAAAAATATTCAAATTAGATTGCTGCAGGAAGACCTGAAGTAATCCATGGCATTACTTCTAACTAAATGCAACACATTTTAACATATCTTATGCATAAACGTGGACACTACTTGAAGGAAGTTAATCAAACTTTTTAAACAACAGTAGCACTCTTTAATGCATTTTCTTTTTGAGTAACAAACATCTTAAATAAGGAACATTAGGTAAAAGTTTTTAATATGTTCAAACATTAAAGCTACCTATTGCTCTGCACAGCACATTCTGTGATAGTTTTAATTGGCTTAATTGAGATGCACAAGTCTGATTAATGTTTAATTCTTTTATATTAAAAAAGAGAGTCAAGTAGTTCGACATTTCTTCAATTATGTTAGATCTTTCTAGACTTCAAAGGAATGTTACAGTAGACAGCCAGATACTGGATGAACTGATTAAAGAATAAAGACTGCTCATTATAATCTAAGAGTACAAAATTGGTTTGTGTTGCCTTTGAAAGTTGAAATTAAGAGCTGTTGAGCTAAAATTCAAGCTACAGTAATTAACCCAATTTATAGCCATCTTAGCTTACCTGGTTGAGTAGGATTAGTCACTTGAAATGATCCAGTAGATTCACTACCTCATTTATATTTCATTTTATAACCACTGAGATATTTTCTCCCCTTCTAAAACCTTCTTTTGAGACATATTTTAATGCCTCTACTTAACTTGTTTTTTAATTACTGAGGATAGACCCTTGCTAATTCACAGTAATGAAAGGGATAGCCTGACTGTGGCAGATACACATGCACAAGTGAGAACTACTGAACACAAAAGAGGTAACAGAACTTTTACTGTAACTTCAATGGAAGTGGCAGAGAAGTCTCCTTCTTTAGAACTAGTTTGTGTCGGCAGGAGCTTAAGATCTGCTCTACTGTCAATAAGCAATGAATCTACTGATTTTAGATAATGTTGGGTTTTGACCAGATTAGCAACATTAGATTGACTGAAGTCAGATTCAATGAAGTCTTAATTATTTGCTCTCAGCAATATTCCATTAAAAGGAGAAGAACAAAACTATCTAATTTTATAATTATGAACTGGCTTACAAACAGAATCATACTTAAATTATTCACAAAAAGTACAGTAAGAAAAGGAAAGAAGCAAAGAGATGGCCTATTTGGACAGCTGAAAGCATCTGTGTGTTACATTGTGTATCATTTGATAATGATGCTAGTGACTTGATCTGATCAAGACAGCTCTACTCTTGAGCCTACTTGGGAGCCCCACACACAGCAATAGGCATATCAGCTCCACCCCCACACCAACCACTGAGAGGTACATAGATCCAAAAGCTGTAATATAGGAATAGAAGCTTTTCACTTGCAGAGAGTATAGTGGCCAAAGGCATGCCAGAACACAGTCAAACCTGGAAATACTTTTTTTTTTTTTTTTTTTTTTTTTTAATACAATACCTGGTAAATGTAGATGAACACAAAAAGGTATCACAAAACTGAATGGTTTCTCATGCAATGAAAACTTTCAGTTCTAATTACATTGCCCGAAGCAATGTAATATTTATACTCCTAGAAGACAGTGCCCAGCCGTTTGTAGCATCTCACAGGTATGTTGTTATGTTAGATATTAACTGTAGAGAGGTGTTGCCTCGTAATTGCCTATTCACCACAGGGAAGAGGGATTCTGTTTTTTCTCCTCCCACATTACAGCAGAAGCTCATTACCCAGATACTAAAGCGGCCACTTTCTCTGGATTATCAGGTTTTTGATTGACTAAGAAACACTAAGTGCAAACAACTCCAGCACCAAACCTACAAATATTTATTTGAATTTGTACAGAAAAGGAAATGCCAGCTGATATAACTCTTAAAAAGAAAGCTACCTTCTTTTCTGGAGGATAATGAACCAGTACAGAGGCAGACTGGGAGTTTCAAATTTTAAGAAACTCCAGGAGATGATTACTTAAATAAGATGACCTCTGCATCAGAGCTAGAGGGGAACATTTTTGACATACAAATTACTTCAGGTAAGCTCTTTGTAACTTCTCAAAAAAAAAAATAATAATAATAATAAATAAAAAAAATATCACATGAAGAATTACCAGAACTTTGATTTGTCTGCATCAGACTCCTGCAGCACCAAATGAGCAAAACATCACATTCAGGAACCAGCTGCTTCTACTGGAATAGTTACCATATTGCTGTGCAGTGCTGGAACCCTTGGCTAGAAGGTCTGACAGCCATCCTACTGCCTTGCAGCACACAGCTCCACACCCACTGCTATGAAAGCATCCTCCTCCTTTGTACCACAGAAAACAGGCACACCTCCAAACTTAGAGATCTTCCTACAAGTTACAACAAGCTGAGATTTCCCTCCTTCTTTCAGCAACATGGCTATTTTACCACTTCACTTGACAGACTACAGCCAAGCACAGAGTGATGATTTACAGCTTCTGGGTGGTGACTTGCAACCTAAAGGCTTCTCCCACCCAGTTATATTTTAACACTGCACTGTGTAAGTTCTGCATAAGGAGCCTAGGAAGACTCAAAAAACCTTTTGCCTTTCAATGCATGCAAGGAAAATATTTTGCTTGAATTTTAATAAAAGAGATCCTGTGACATTTATAATACCTTATTAGATCACCTGGCCATGACAGGGTTTATAGTTTTGCATAATACTCGTATTTCCTTGGATGAACTGTGTGAGTTGCTACAGCACAGTAACCCACATTCTGTCAGCCTCCTCTGCTGGTGCAATCTCTCCTCTTCTTTATGTAAGAAGAGCAATTTGGCCTTCAGTGCAACAACTGGCTTCAGATCTCACAAATGAAGCAGACCAAGTGGCAGTCCCACATAGGATCTCCATGCACCAGGGGACAAAGAAAGAAGTGTCTTTAATGCAGAGAAGACATTCATCTTTAAAAGATTTCCCATGATGTCCTTCAGACATGGAGCAAAAGAAGATATAAAGGGTATTTGCCAGCTGCAATTAAATTAGGTATTCTACATTCCTGTTTCTAAACCCTGAGTGCCACTCTTAAAGTGATAGCATATTTCATCCTAGAGCCAGCCACACTTTCTCGATGGGAGATATCTACCATAATAATTTTAAAACCCTAGGAATCCCTTGGAAGTTATCTTCTGGTTTAATAAGGAATCTCATCAGCATCCATTCTTGTTTTGTCACTGCCCAATTTGCTAAATTACACATCGTGAGAATGAGAGCAGCAGACGAACCTTCAGTACGGTTCCACCTACATTACTGCTCTGCAGATAAGTGCTCCCAGCCATAGTTTGAATGGCAGAGAACAAGCAGCCCAGGCTACCAGTTGTGCTCTCACCCACCTGCAGCAATGAGCTCCAGCAGATTTCACATTTAATTGCAGACTTTTCTTATCTGCTCAGAAGTGTTCCTGAACTACACAGTACCTTTGAATTTTCATCGTTGGCTGAATCTGACAAAACTCTTGTATCATACATCTCTCTCACTCATCTTGAGCAGATCTTGTTAGTGCAGATTATAACTTGTTAAAGATTAATTCCTAAAGCATCCTCAAGCTTTCTTTTCCAACAAAGGAAACATCAATTATAGGCTCACACATAAACTTTGCCCCTATCTTGAATACTTGCTGCCCTTTATAAATCTTAGATTTCTTCCCCTTGTGTGTGTTCAAAGGAGAGATTTTATTGCCTCCAGGGGTTGTTAAACTGATTGCAATACCATGTATTTAGAGCAGTTCAGTGGGAATTAAGCTGGTTCAATGCTGTCAGACCTAGAATATAGCTGTCAAATAGCATTATAAGTAAAACACCCTTGATAAGAAATAATGACCGAGTGTCAATCTGTTTTTTACCAGCAGCACTACAGACTTAGCTTGCCAATGGAAAATACAATATTTTGCACATTATAGCAGCTATGTTTTAGATAAGCTATACAGTACAGTGTGGTTCTGTCCTTCAATTTAGCTTATTTTTAGACAATACAATTTGATCACATAAAGCATCTCAGATCTACCTTGGGTTCAAAGCAGTAATGTTAGAAGTCTTGCTTTAACCTCCTCATTCTCCTTTTAAAGTAAGTAAAAATAAACATTAAAAATTCATTAATTGTATTTCCTAAATATTAGCCATATAGAAAATAAAACAGCCAGCTTGGCTTAGAGCTCCCTTCTGCTGTTACACTAGAAAGGTTTGCATTCTGGATATCCATAACTTCACACTACAATGGAACCCACCAGGTACTGCTACTTTTCTCATTTATGTAATTTTTTTTTTTTTTTTGAATGATAACATTATGTATAAAATTCCTACATTTCTTTACTTCTTTTGCAGATCCAAATATTTATGCAGTAAATATTCCAGTACTTCAACGCTTACTATTCTTATTCTGATATGTAAATACTTACTATTCTAACACTTAAATAGTCAGGGGAAAATACAGCATCAAAAAACATGTTTATTTCTGATAAATTAAAAATATATATGACATTGTTTCATAAACAATGAGACTTTAAAACTTAAACTCATTATCTAGTGACAACTTAAGTTCCTTTTGTTAATACGAAGTAGAGTTCAAAGTGACGTGCCTGAAAATCTTGGTTTAAATAAATCAAGATCAAAATGCTTGTAATAATTTCCAGGCACAGTTGCAGCCCAAACATTCCAAGGGGGACAGATGACATGCGAAGAACAAATGAGGAAAATCTAAATTAATATCCTCCAAAAAGTCATTTTAAAACTGAGTATTGTGTAAAGTTCTGCAGAAATCACAGGTGAATGAACAAGTGATGGAGGGAAGATACAACACAACCCAAACTGCAAATCACAACAAGACTAAGTAAATGGAGGCCCATTACTCTTTCAATTCAAAAGGATGCATCTGTTAACAGTAATGGAACCCCAAGCACACATCTGCTCTTGGGTCGCTCCAAAAGCAATACTTTCTATTTATTTCCATGGAAACTACAATATACACAAAGAGTGCAATAACTCTTACTAGAGATACAAAATGCTATTTTTCAACACAGTCAGCACCGTTAGTTATGCATTTTCCATCAGGGATGAACAAGAGCCTGCATGGCACTGCTTCAGAGCTGTGATGCATGTCTGTTGCCAATTTCAGACTTAGTGCTTCACTACAAACCCAGTGCTCTGAACCAAAAGTGCCCCCAGCTCATTGCGTAGCCACTGCACAGCAAAGTGCAACACTAGCATCAAGCAGCAGCAGGAGTTAATCAGTGCACTATAATCACTAAAAAGAAAAATAAACATTCTGGTATATTTGATGAAATAAATGATGTATTAATGATCAACATTCACTATGAAGAGCTGAAGTATTTCATGGGGCTCTCCCTTTTGGATGAATTCATAAGAATTAAACTCCACTTCCACTTTTTGCTTTAATACTTTTCTTGTTCCTTGTTGAGCAGTACTTACAGTTTGGAATCAGCTACCACTCCGTTATTTCATAACCACACCTGAGGAAGCACAGCATAACAATATGTCACCGTGGGATAGCATGAATAATTTCACAATGTGATATAAATGAGGCAAAGATGGAGCATTTATCCAGAATCAATCTGGAGCTGCAGGGGACTCTGCCTTTCCTTTTTTCATCCTTCTTTAAAAAAAGCGGGAGATAACCAAGCATGATTTTCTTTCCTGTAGACAATCCAGGAAGCAGTTTGTAGTGATTGATTTTGGGGGAAAAAAATAAAATAAAAAATAAATAAAATCACTGTTAATATGCAAAAGCTGTCCTTTAACTGGTTCTGCAAATGAATATTTTTGTACTGTACCTACTTCATTACCAGATTAAACAAATTGCATGAAGTCTCCTTTAAAATTTATTTGTATTTTTAAGTGTTGTGTTTTGGTTGCAGTTTTGTTGGGTTTTTTTCTTTGTTTTTGGTTTTTTTATTTTTTTGTTAACTGAAAGTTTATATTCTTTCCTTATCAACAAGAAAGAGCTCTAATGGATGTATCAAGCTGACAGACGTTATTTAGCTTTGTAAAATGCTGACAAAAAATGCTGGGAAATTTATTTTAAAAGTAGGGCTTTGCCGCCCCCTAGTTGTCAATTTCCAGACTGTGGGAAAGGACAGAAAAATCAAACGTACGCCCTGGCAGCCCCAGGTATTTCTCAGAATACTGAGTAGGGCTCAACTATGTAATTTGCCTTGATCTTAAGTGGAAAATCAAATTCAAGTTCATCGTCTCAATTTATTTACTGTAGTTGATGGAATGCTACAAAGGTCTAAGGCGAAAAATAGATAGATAAATAAATAAAAAAAAATCAGCTCTTTTGCTTATGATTAAATACAGTGCATGACCATAATGAGAAGAATTTCTAAAGGCTCACAGTTGCATGCTGCTCAGAGCAAACACCCCTGAGCCACTCACCTGTCGGTTGTCCGGTGCAGGGGCTGAGTGTGACTTCCTCAGGCCAAAGCCTTTCCTTTCCTCTTAAGTGTCGTGCCTTGTCCAGCGTACACAGAAAAATGGCCAGGCTTCTACCTCTGCTTTCTCTTGCAGGAGTGCACAGTCCTTTTACTTTAACAGGCAGTACTCTTCACACATTCTGGGTCCGTTTTGCTCTATCAGGCAAGACCTGCAAAAGACATCAGATGGAATCAGCCTGAGCCCCTGCTTCATTTTCTTTTTGATGTACTAAGAAGTGCTGAACATCTCCAGTTGCGAACACCCAAGATGAGGAAATCTGTTCTTCCTTACTTCCCTTCTTCTGTCAGGAACACAAACCACACTTGCTCTAACCACTGGTAATGACTATGGGATCAGCACAACCATTACAGCACCAATAATCGGAAGCTAAACATTGTTACTTACATGGCAACAACTCACACTTCTTTTTTTTTTTTTAAACTTAATAGTGCATTAGTTTCTCCTAATGCCCACTTAATTAGAATATGAGAGGAAAACCAAGTCCTCAGCAACCTACCCATCCCACTTCTCACTGAAGAACAGAGAAAGATTTAAACTAATGTCCCTCATCCCCTTAGTTGTATAAAATGGGGAATCTGAGGCAATGCCCTCAGTAGCATGGTGGTTAAAAGCTAGCGGGACAATAAAATATAAAATAAAGCACTAAGGAAACAACTTCCATTGTCTTTCATCTCACTTTTTGATAGAAAGCTATCAGGCAAAGGTAGGTGTACAAGGAACACAGCGAAGGTGCACTGCGTTTTAACAAAGCCCTAAGGTATGTCCTGCATGCTGCAGTACACCAAGTCACAGGTCTGTATTTTAAAACATTCAGCATTTTCATACATTTTATTTCCTCTTTGATTTTGAGAGCTGGTGTGAATGAAGTCAAGGAGCATACACTTCTTCAGCTAAACCATTGGTTTTACCTTCTGCACAGAGCCCACAGCTTTAATGGCTTTTACACTCACGATGTTAACCACCACTAGACCAGATTATTAACAAAAGATAAGAATCCTCACAAATGAAGTTGTTTTTCTTGGGCTTTAATAGCAAAATTTCTGAGGTGCTTGGCAGAAAGCAGCTGACATGCAAGAACACACACTATCCAGTGAGAGGCAAGGCCTTTTCTGGGTCATGCTCAGACGCTGCTCTCGGTGAAGCTGACACATCAACATTGATCATCCAGGATTACAACAGGCTCTGCTGCCTATCGCCACAAAGGACAAAGCCTCTGGGAAGATCTCCTGGGATCTCTATGCTATTCACACTGCTGCACAGAAAGCACACCAGCAGGCTCCAAGACAAAACCTTAAGGCAGGCAGCCACATAAACCCAGTCAACTGGATTTTGTGGCATGGTTTGTTGTTGGAGAGAGTTTTTTCCATGTTGTGCTTGTTCTCACAGCTTCCTATTTATGCAAGCTGGAAAATAAAATGTGTGGCTTTCAAGAGGAACTGAAAACTGGATTAATTTCACATGGCACTAAATAAAAATTTCTGAACAGAAAACACAGAGAGCCATTTGGGAAACATGCGAGCTACACCTGAACAAGCACTGCTTTTGCTCAAACAAAAGGAGTCACAGTAGTTAAATGAAAGCTGTCTACTTCAACAAGTAGGCTTCTCTATTCTAAACGTTCTGGAGTTGTTAAGTTACAGAAAGAAGAAAGTACCTGATTCCATCACTGGGCTTACTCTGCTGGAACCTCAGAATAATTCCAGCTGCTTTATGAGCTGGAATTCCCTCATCTCCAAGAGAGAACTTGAGCTATTACTAATTCCTGCAAACATGAAAAAACATTGGAAGAGCTAAATATAAACAGAGAACCTGAGACCTTTATGGAGTTACTTTTAAAGCAACACTTCTCTTTCCATCAAGGTTACTGAAGTTAGAACTATAATAGTTCTACGGGTTATTGCTAGGGTGACATCTAGCAAACACTCCACATTCACACACGTTTGCAGCAATATTAACAGTTGCTGATCAGCATTCTTTGTTGTAATTTACATTTAAATATATTTTCTATATTTAAATATTGTTTCTACACTTAAAAAGAATAAAACAATATCAGAAATCCAAGAACAGAAATGGTCAAACAAATACAATGGAAGAGAAGCCAGAGAAGCAGAAGGGAAGCTAAGCTGGTCTTTATATATAATGCTGACATCAACATACTAATTAACATCTGGTTAACATGGATGAGATGTGGAAAGAATGAATACCAAAAGGAGAATCCCCACAATGTTTGCAGTTGTGGACATTCTTGATGATATTCCCAAGAAATTCTGCACCCTCCAGCACTTACAGCAGGGCTTCACTTGAGTACTACCACTGGTTCTTTGAGTACTAAAGATAAGCAGAATAAAGCAAGTGAAACCTCTGAGGAAGAATGTTGAGCAGATTTAGGAGTATCATTACAACACCCTCCATGGCTTGGAGAGGAAAAAGAAAAGATTCGGAATCGAGCAAAAGAAAGGAACATATCCTATCCAAGATGTAGGATTTAGCTGCCTCTGATTTCACCACGATGCCTCCATGTATTTCCAGAGAAATTGAGTAAATATTTATGGTATGGGGCAGAAAGCAAATCGACAGCCATTGTATCCAGACAGTTATCAGGCAAGATTCAAACTCTGAACAAAGAAGGAAGCTGTTGATTTCTGCTTGAAATAAGGTCTTTCTGCAAGAATAACACTTCAAGAAAGCCAGCTTGCTGCATTTTGAACTTCCTGTGCTAGCTTACCTTTTACATTTTAAGCATCTCATTTCAAAATTCACTTCAACTTTTCTTTTAAACCATTCTGCATAGAGAGAAGCCTCCATTAGCTTGGATAAAGCCTTTGTGAGCATTTTTTGAAAGAAATAATTATTTTCTGACCAATCTGTTAAATGGAAGCAGCCTAGTTCTGTTTGCTGAACTCTTTATGTTGATCGTCTCTAGCATCCTAAAATCATATGGCTGTGGATCTCTAGATAAAAGGTATCTCTTGAGAACAGTAAGGATAAAAGAAAGACAAATGAACATTGATGCAAAATTCATTGTAGCTGAGACTACATTAATTCCATCAGACATTTACTCAAGTATTGTAAAATCCTTACAGGTTGACCATACAAGAAACAGATTGAAAACCACAAACGCAGAGCTGTCTTTACAGAGAAGTCTCAAACACAGGTCAGATCTGACTGTATTTTCACTGGTTTGTCCTCTGGAGTAAGCTACATGTTCTGACAGATCAGCATCCCATTGCCATTACGGAGTTGTGCAAAATATTATCTGTTCTGAAGGATGTGAGAATCCAGTGTGAAATTATACATGAAAAGTAAAATGGTTTTGCTTCGTTAAAATGAAAACTTCTTTTCTTTATGGATTATCTTCCATAGAGCACCCATGGTATTGTTCTTCTGATATTACAACGGTGCAATCTGTACTGTAAGAGAAGTGCTGAGGAGCACCCAACACTCAAGCTAAGCAGGCTGGGCAACACGCCGGCTGTGCTGCAGTGGGGGCTCTGCCACTGGCCTCAGAGCAATAAGGACTTCACACAGAGCATTCTGCTCCCATCAAACACACAATTGTTGTTTTCCAATAAAAATACTACTTTCTTCTTCCCCAGAAAACAAGCCACTAAAACAGCAGCAGTTCAATCTACTTTAAAGCTGCTGCAGAAAACAAAAATAGTCTGACAATTGTGTCAGCATTAAATTTGCTTGGATAAGCCAAGTGTAATCAAAGGCTGATAGCATATGTGTAACACCTTGCATTTAAAAATAACCCTTTACATTTCATTAATCTCATAGTTTAAAACATATAATGGATGCTCATAAGGAGATGAGTACTAGCTTCATAAACCCTTCCTAAATAATTTATATTCAAAATACGTCAGAGATATCGAAATCATAAAAAAAAAAATAATGCAGCCAAAATGAATCTAGCTGGAGATTACAAGATCGCAGTCCGTAGGGCAGGGATCATCTCTTGTCTGCACTCTGAAATGCCTGCCAGGCGTGTGGGTGGTGTGAAAGCACAGAGTATAGGGTAACATTTTCATCTGGCATGCGCAGCATAAAGGTCAATCAATCACATTTCTCAAACTATGTCTCTTTCTATTATAACGTCAATGTTGCTATTTCACAGGAACATTTGTAAAACAGCTGTTATTTCAAAAAGTCAGCGTTGCATTTTAATGAAATTGAATAAAAAGGCAGGAAATCCTCAAAATTAGGAAACCTATACAGCTATCCTCTTTTCCTCTATCCGTTTGACATAGAAATGCAGATGGTGACAGCACTGTGCAGATCTGAGCAGTGAATGTGTCCTTACTGGGCACTCAGATTTAGTCTATTTCTTCTCACTTATAGTTACATTATGCCAGACTTAAGGCATGCTTTATTTACATGCATTCAATCTCCAGTGGGAATTTATATACTGTGCACTGGATAATTCTCTAAGTGAACAACAGTCCGGCATCAAGAAGAGTTTCATACAGAATACAAATAGAAAGCATTAGACGACTACCTCCCAGGGACAGCGCGCTCCTCGGGCTTACGTTGGGGATGAGGATTGGTCAATCTGTTCACCCTCAGGGGCTGTCTGGAATTATAGATCAGGGACCTTATTGTCATACCCCAGCTGCTGCACAAAGCCACTAGAAGAAAGGAGATTTACGAGTATTTCAGCAGCACTGAACCAGGGATACAGAAGCTATACAACTGGGAGTACAGTGGCTCTAAATCTGTAGGCATTATGCAAAAAGAAAATGCAGAATTCGGCATCAAGGGAGCTCTCCCGGAGCAATAGGACATCTTTGTAAATTCTCTAAAGAATAAATTTAACAGTTATTAAAGAACAACACCCTGTTATTGCAGTCACTGAACTTTACATCACAAGGAAAGATGCAAGGGATTTTCAGAAAGACATCTGTCATTTAACAGTGACAGTGACCTCAGTACTGACAAGGAACTCAAATCCCCAGCGATGGAAACAAATTAACCCCTTGGTACATGGTGGATGAGAACTCCAGCAATAGGGCTGCCGCACACTCTAATGGAACATGCTGGGGGAGATTTGACTTTCAGACATGCAAGGCAGAATAGAGCATACTTTCAAGATAATAATTGCTGTACTTAAAGAAAACCCATTAAATTACTCAACATTATTTGAATATAATGTTTTCAAAAGATGCAAAGGAATTTCAGTGGCAGAGATAACTCCTCACTGACTTGAGAGTATTTGAGGGACAGGCACATCCTTTATGCACACTTATTTCTGTAAGGCAATCATGTCTTACTAAGAGCATATTTGGAATCAGAACTGGAATTCTCCAAAGATCATGCAGTCATTTTGCTGCTAACAACTAGCAGTTAGTAACTGTTAACAACACTGGCTTGCAGCACAGCTTGACCTCCTACAGAGTTCTAAGACAACCAATAGAACAAAGAAGTCTGTTCATATGTTCTAGACACTTAGCAGAGTTTTGCAGAGGAACGATAGGCTACAGCGATTCCCCACCTGATACCATCAGAGTGGGATTGCCCAAGAAGATCAAAGGAGTAATACAGTAAAATGCTTCCATTTAAATGGAGCACACTTGAGTCTTTTTTTTCTTTTTTTTTTTCTTTTTTTTTTTTTCTCTCTTCAGCCATTCTACTCAGAATAACCTTAGACAAATACTTAATAAATACGCAGTACACTGTGTTAATTCACTCCCCTTTCCACCATGTTGTTCATTTCAATCAATTTTTGGAACCACACAGAAGTTCCCAACAATCATGACTTACCTTGATAGCTCTGGGTTAATAGAAAACCATACACACACTGTAAGGTTGTTTGGAATACACATTTCAGAGCCATGTGGAAGATGCACGGGGCAAAAATACATGAAGACGGCAAGCTTCCACAATAGAAAAGGCATATTTGAAACAAAGACTCAAATATTTGGACCTGCAGGGGACCACAAATGTGACCAGGTTATTTATTTCTTGTTCTCCCACAGCACTTGGCATCCTTCAACTCCGAAAATAAAACAGAAAGCCACACTTCTACATGAAGGAAGAACTTTTCAGATCGTAAAGAGTCACGGGATGGCAAGTGGTCTTAGGGTCCTGTTGAGACGCCTTTTCTTCAATCTTTTTGCTTCAGCAGATTTAGATGCTGCAGTTACCCTCTACATGTTTATTCCTTTTCCTGTGGGCTTAGAAGAATCAAAGTACGTGATGAGAAAAGCTAAGATTTGTAGAATAAGATCAGAAGCTCTTTTGTTTCTGATGTTGGACTTCAGTATTTATACATTTATTTTATATAGAAATACTTACATGTTGACTAAATATATTTATAACCAATCAAATCTGTCCAGAGACAGCCAAGTCAAGCTGCAGGACAAAGCATAGTTACAGGTACTTTTAAATGCAACCAAACTATGGAAGCCTAAAAACACACAACAATTTTGGAACTTTACCTCAAAACAATTTAAACAGATGATGATATTTATTTCTCATAACAAATATTCATTACTAGTGAGCCTGCTTTTGTTTTTAAATCTCCTCCCAAGAACTGAAGGACTTCATTGCAGGCTGCAGATCTGAGGGACTTACCATGTCCTTCTTTAAGCTGGGAGAAAGCATCTAGGAGAGATCTCCAATGGTTATGGATATTCTTTAGAATAAGGGTCCTCCCTACAATCCTACAAGCTGAGTGGGTGAGACCTTCATTTAGCTGAAAGAAAAACACTTGAAGAACTGCTCTGGTCTCACCTGGTGCTGCTTGAAAAGAGCAGAAGATAATTCAGCACCTGAAAAATATTGGAAGATTGGTCTGGCGTTTAAAGAGCACTTTAGGTTTCTTGGTTTTTGGTTGTTTATTTTGTTTTGTTTTGTTTTTAATGTAAAACTGTGGGCAGAAAACACCAGGAAAATGCATACTTCCTGTTTCAGCAAGCTGAAAACCAATTCAATTTAAACTTACTTAATTGTATGCACTACAGGAAAAGCCAAAGTAAGAGAAACTGTGGGCATACTTCATGAATTTAATAGCATGAAAGGTTTTAATAGCATGAAGACAAATGCTGCACAACTGTGATAGTAACTGTTCCACAGTTACACAGAGCAGTATGAAAATAAGTATATGCAAAACATCTAGTATATTTGTGTTCCTCTGTCATAACAAATATCAACCACCAGAACACACATCCATGTCCCATCAGGGAATAACGACACAAGGTGTTTCCATCACAAATAAAATAGCGTTAGTATCACTCTGCAGGTCAAATCCTTGCAAATTCTGTGTAAAGTAAATCCTCACCTAAATAGTCCATGTAGTTTTGGCTATCCAGATCAGAGTTATCATATTATCTCTTTTGACTTGATTTAAAATGATAAAAAATTTACAGTGCACACTCGGGAACCGGACTGGAGAAAGATGTCACCTGTAATCTCAGACCACCTTGTTTTGTCCCCAAGATGCTTAAAGACATCTGAAACACACAGCATCACCTGATAACATTTACTGCCAGCCACAAAATTCCTTATCAAACCTTTTGATGCCAGCTCCAGGATAGGACCTACTCCTGCCAGCTGCCTGAACTCCATTGACAATCAGCCATCATTTGGAGATGAAATGAACCATCAATCACCACATTTCAAGCACAAGTTTTCCCACCAATATTTCATTTAATTCACTTGGTCCTTTATAGAGGGAGGATACAACTATGCTCCCACATCTTTTGCAGTCTTATAAACTGTATCACTCAGGGTAATAAACATTCCAAAAATTATTTTAGTCTGTCCAGGTTGCTCCAAAAGTAATGCCTCCTATTTATATCCACAGAAATGACAACAGATACAAAGAGCACAATACCACTGATTGAGAGAGCAAATTCTCAGCTACAAAACCCTTTTTTACAACACATCCTGTCAGCTGTCCCTCTGCTGCCATCCGTCACATGGCAACAAAATGTAATAGAACATTGGTGGGAAGGTTCAACCTCTACCTGCAACACCACCATCTACTTCTGATGTCGTGGGCCAACATCATGAAATAGGAGGCATTGCCTTCAGAATAGTGCTTCTATAGAAAAAAGCAAATATCATTGAAACTAAAACTGGTGGACGGTCAGGAGTTGACATAGAGCTGGTACTTCATGAATGCAAAGGAAACTGGAAATGTCTCTTAACAAGAAAGTGTAAATAAACATACCTGTGTATTCCCTCAGGTGCTCTCATCCAGAACTGCCTAAAACTGTGCACTTTATTTCTGAGATTCTAAAACAAATGCAATCTCAACTCAGTTTGGAATAACTCAGTGTGTGCACATCTTACCAGGACTACTTATAATCTGGAAAAGGGATCTTCAATCTTTCCATCTGAAATTATTTCCATGCATTATTACCATGCAGGAAATGGATTGAATGTTGTGAAACACTAGATACAGAAGAGACACAGAGCACTATTAAAAGTTCCTTCTAAACCTACAGAAAAAAGCGATTATGTCCACTATAATCAGTAGCTGCCTTTTTAAAAAAAGTCATTTAGGCTATCATTTAATATGCTTCATAAATAGAATTGACAATATATAGAAAATCAAATGTTTTAGATTACATGTTAAGTCAAGAATGCATAGGGTTAACAAATCCTGAGGTGACAGCAAATATGACTAGAATAATAATAAAAAACACTTGCAGAAATTTGGGCAGCATCTCAGTTCTCTGAAACATCACACACAAAAAAAAAAGTTGCCATGCTAAAACTCATGCCAGTTTCTAGAACAGTTCTTATTAAACTGTCTAGGAAGGAATCAGTGTCATCTTCTCATAAAGCAAGAGATCTAAAAACAGAACACAAAGATGAGCAATCAAGTGACCATCTTCTAAGGCAGAAGGGAGATTATATCCTAAGAAGTATTGCAAATGGGGATCTTATGCTAATCTTAAAAAGGAGAACAATTTTTAAGAGATACAAGGTGTACTCAGTTATTTCAAGCTTAGAAAAGCTTAAAATTGAAATAAAAATATTTTAAGCAAGAAATACTATTCAATCAACTGAAAGCTTGGTGTTTTTCAAACAAGCCATGCTAGCTAGTAGCAAACAAATCCCACTCTCTGCCTTGGTCACATGTACATAGCAGTAGTTACAATTTAACATCCCCCAAAGGAAAGGAGCACAAACTGCATATATGATAAAAGTTTGAAAAAAATCCCCACGATGGCTGCAAGGAATTATGCAGTTATTTCTATCAGTATTGTCATATTTAGATGAAAAGGCTAGGTGTAGTCTGAATGCACAGAAAGAAACAAAAACTAACATCAAACAATAAGATTAACTTCTAAATAATCATAGCATCAATTAAGAATTGATTCAAAACTTGTTTGGTAGGCTGCATGGGGAAATCCTTGAGATGCTTAACTGTAGACACTTCAAACAGTAACATTTCTTACATGTTTTATTTCTACAAACTGGTACATTTTATCACAAAAAGCTACAAGGCATATTATAACACATATTCTATTATACAGAGTGCAATGCAGTTCCAAAAAAGCCACACTCAACAGCACAATTTTTGAAGTTTACTCTTTCTGTACTGAGGTAAACAGAAGCTTATGCCATACAGCATTTAAAACATTTACCCCCAGACCATCCTTCCAAATGATTAGATCAAAAACTATTATATCAAACTTTCAATGCACACATCAAAAAATAGGAAGCTTAAAAAAATATACAACACAATGTTTAATCAGCTTTAACAGTCAGTTTGCTATAAAAAGCTCAACTAAAATAATCTTAATTTCATTTTAAACAAAATCAGAAACACAAGAAATTATATGAACAAGTTCTCCACAGAATGGAATGCATGCATAGGGTGGGGAGTCTTAACAATGTTCATTTGAGTCTATTAAAAAGTCTTAGCCACTTTAGAGCAGAAATAAAAAGCTGTTTTGCCCCCCCTCCCCAATATTTTTTTCTCATTTTCTTGCATTTAATTATCTTCAGTGTGGTCTAAAGTAAAGTCAGTTTGCTCTTCAGTTTCTTCCTCCTCTTCTTCCTCCTCCTCTTCCTCACCCTCAGCTGGCTCTTCAGCCTTGTCTTCTTCTGTCTGCTGCTCCTGAGCCTGATCACTGATTTCAAAAGGATTTTCACCCTGAATGAGAAAATTTAAAACACTTTAAATATTTGTTCCAAACAAACTAAAACAACGTTTATCATTTCAGTGACTGAAGTGGCACACAGAAAAAATCTCAAGTATATAAAACACAAAATTCAGCACTCAGTAAATTAAAACTACATTTTTAAATTTCTGAATCTTTTTACTAAATCTGTAGGTCTCTAGAGATGCTCCCTTTCCCCCAGAATTCAAATCAAATCTGAATACCAAAATAATCCCTTCTTTTCTTTATTCACTGCTAATTCCAAATAACCCTACCAAAGGCAAACAATTCCATAAATAAAAAAATTAAATGTGGAATTACACTGACTAGACTAAAACTCATTTCACTGCTGACCCAGAAAAATTATCAAGCAGATATCTTAAAGTCTACTCTGAATACATTGCCACCCTAGTAGCCTTTTTCCTCTATTTCATAGGATAATTGTGCACAAGATGTACCTCAACTTTCACTTCTTTCAGATGTTTAAACACTATGAATAATCAATAATAAAGAGTAACGTGAAACATTAGGAGTTTCTTTGCCCTTTCACGTTTGAATAGCTGACAGAGCAACTCTGATGTGAAAACGACACCAACTTGCTACATCAGGATTCACAATTTTGCAGAGAAACTCAGAGTAATAGGGAAAAAAAAAGAATGCCTTTGCTCATTAAGATGTATCAATAGCAGTTAACAAAAAAATAATTAGAAGTTGTTGACTTCCAGCTGTGGTTTGTTTTTGTTTTTTTTTTTTGCCAAAGGGATTAATGAAATTCATTGCCTGCCTTTCAGAGTTGTACCATCTACTCAACAGTCTCACAGGACTTCCCTGTCTCAAGTTTTTTCTTTCTACTCTGCATATGCAGGACACACAAAACCTTCTGAAATGGTGGGGTTTTTTTTTGTTTGTTGGTGGTAGTTTTTTTGTAGGCTCCTCCGCCACCCCAATGGCCCATGGTCTTACAACTGATTCGCAATTGTAAGCAGGGTTTACTCCACTCCAGGAAAACTACAGGCATGTAGTGGCTCAAAGTGCTGGATAAGACAAACAGACTCTTTCAATCTGCAGTTCTTTATACACTGAGATAAATATGAGGAGGAATTGTATTACCAGAAGCTGTACACGTCTCACTGAGCGTATGTGTGTATAATGTTCAAGGAACACCAATGAAGCACACTAAAAATGGTAGTGTCCTCCTTAGGAAGGTGATCTTGGCTTTATCTATTGACAAACAGCAAGTTTCCGTCCCTCATCCCACCAATCCCCCACTAGGGGGCTGTAAGGAACACACACACGTCAAACCATAAAAAAAATACCAGCAGAGACAGTTGGAAATACATTCAAATATTTGAAACTGTGCTAGCTGGTTGTCACCTTTTCTCCTTCCTATAGAAGTCGTCCAAAACCAATTCGTACATCCCATCATCCACAACTGCTCAGAGCATAACTAAATTTGATTATCTAGATTACAGTGAAATTCTGCATTGGCTCACACCTGTCATATTTCTGCAAGGCAAAACTGCTCTTTCTAAAAGAATCCATTGCATAAGCACAAGGAAAGTTATAAGCCAATTAATCATAATTAACAAAAACAGCCAACAGTATTAATACAAAAAGATACGTATCTGAACAGAAAAGAAAAAAAACATTTTTGCCAGAATGAATTCACCTATATTTCTCAGCTGTGAATTTGCAATGCAGGCTGCCAAGCCTTTCAAAGTTTTTTATCACAACTATTTCTGTAAACTTCCATAAATTCTAGAAATTATGAGGAATATTAGACAAGAAGCATATAGAGTACTTCACTACAAAGTGTATGTAGGAGTTTTTGCTTCTGAACAAGTATTTGTAAAGTGTTTTGCGTTCTATAGTGAGTACTGCGTAAAGATTCCGCTAATATTTTCCTAAAACTTGACTTCATAGAAATGACTGATCAAATATTGACCAGATTTATATAAGTGCAAAATCAAAAATGTAACTGGTAAATCTGAAAGCGGTCATTTTTTCTGCAAATAAATGAAGTTAAAGCCTGTGGCCCCATGGTGCAGCTTGGTTCTCCTTCCCACCAGTGTGGGACAGGTGGTACTCAGAACTGGAACACCTCTGCAGATCTGCATTCAGCCTTGGTTGATGTGCTTGCTAGGATACACAGACAGTGTGGAATTAAAACTCAGAGATGGCTATTCGGCTATGCATAGTTGTTTTCCCTGTAAGATGAGGTCTTGCCTCCTTTCTGATTTGTGTGTTCTGTAGAGACATTCAAGGCCAGGCTGGGCCAGGCTCTGAGCAACCTGGTCAGTGCATCCCTGTTCATGGCAGGAGAGTTGGACAAGTTGACCTTTGAAGGTCCCTGTCAATGACTCTGTGATTCTATGATTTAAGACAATGATGTGAAACTGGAAAAATACATTACAGTAAATTCAACATGTGAACAACCAAGATGGCAGAAACAGGAGACAGAGCACTGAGGTTAAATTCCATCCATACAGATGAAACAGTGATGTCACTAATATTACAGATGACAGCATTTTATTTTCCTTATTCAATCTTACCTTCACATACAGCTCATATCGTGCCTTGACTATCGGATTATTCAAGATACTGGTAGCAGTAAGAACACTCTCCCTTTTTATTTGTTCTCTGTAGGCCTAGGAAACAGATTTTACGGTGAATAACTATTACAAACCTGTTCTAATTGCCACACATTTCAATTTGTGGTCTGTTTCTGTAAGGTAAAGCATGAAAGTAATAGAAGACGAAATGCTTACTCCTGGTATTTAAGTCCAAACTCCATAATAAACTGAATTAATTTTGATAGCATTTAAGTCTTACACAACAAACTACAAACACTGATGCACCTGTCTATTCCCAGTTACCTGTTCTCACCTATAGACAACATTCATTTTTTTTTTCCATCACAGCCTAATACAGTTCATAATTATAAAAGCTCAAGAAATAAGTTAATTTGGAAATCTAACCTATTGTGACAACTGAGATCATTTTTCTATTCATGCTACTCTTTAACTCTTCCACCAACATTAGAAGCATATCAAACTGTAACAGGATCCAAATCCATACTGCTGCTAATTCTACACTACTCTCACCTTTTTCACATTAAAAGTATAATAGACAATCAAAGAAAAGACATCAGCACTGTTATCTTACTGGAAAGAAGTATTCTGTTTTATAGTTACAATTCCAATAAGATTCTGACACTCCATGGCAGCAAAAACAAAAAACAAAAAACAACAAAAAAAAAATCCCCTGAAATAAAAACTTACAGTTATTCCTAGTAACCTTCTCAGAATTCTCTACTGACAGCTATCAAGTACATCAACTTTTCATTAACTGTAGGTATTCAAATGCCAGCTATTTCATGAGACATTTACAAAGGGCATTCTAGATTTCTAGAGAAATAATGCTAGTACAGTTTAGAAATGACTTACTCTGCTCACCTACTATAAGAGTATATATTTACTATTATTTCTTTTTTAAGTAATACACCATATCTTACTTGTTTTCCTTTTGTGTGGTCAGGAGACTTTAAGTGCTGCTGAACAGAACTGTGCAGTGCAGGAACATACACACTGCAAGCACTGCAGTGAACAGTCTCAACTTTCATCATATGGTCATCAGCAGTAACCCCTGCCAAAGAACACATTACAAGTCATTAACATGAAATGCGTCATTCCAGACAACTGGAAGAGGGATGAGTTATTCTGTACCAGGAAAGTTAGGACTTTCAATTGTTAACCACGTCAAACTGAACCACAGGGGAATGTTCACGCAAATTCAGGCATCAAAACCAGGCTTGCTGAAGATAACACTGAAAGAGGATGTATTTCATCTGGATACTCCAATTCCTTCTCTCCGCAGACTATATATAAGAGTCAGGCAATTATGTTTGATGCCTGAGGTTACAAAACATGAACATTACCTGCCTAATAGAGGAAGACAACATTACAGCAATCAGAAGTTCAAACTCTCTCCAACACCTCCTGGTTTTTAAAATCTACAATAACCAATATTCTTAAAGCACATCTTAATACAACAAATAAACCTTGAAACCCTCAATTTCTCACAAAGCAGCTGAATTAGTTCTAGCCCTGATATTAATAGTTCATTTCCTTGTTTCTCCACAACACCTGATATGCACAATATGTGCTACCACATAAAGAGCATTTGCTCACCTTCCATGATATCTTTTTCAACAGTTTGAGCATTTTCTGTTTGGTTACTAGTCTGTTGTTTACGCATAGCTGTCTTCTTGAACTTATTCACCATACACTCCTACAGAGAATCAAAGAAAACAGTTATGCAACTAACATGAGTATTTATGTTCCAGTAGGAAGTTATGTTTGAAATATTACTCAGAATAATATCAAATTACATATAAGAATAACAATCAATTAAGCATATTTTGAAAACTAAATAACATATTCTAATTGCACTCTAATGTAAAAGTATTTTTCAAATTAAAAAAAAAAAAATCTCTTTTCTTACATGAAGAAACTCCATCACTACTTTGTCAAATTTGGTTTGCTTCTGAATATGATCCAGTGTTTCCTGGTGAGCTGCACTCTCCAGATGGGATTCAATTTCTTTTTCTTCAAACGTTCGAAACTTGCAAAATGAGCAAGTAAATGCCATTCTAGCAAGAGAAATGCAAGAAATATCACTATTAAAGAAACATTCTTTCCTCAGATGATTGAAGACCTCACAAAACTAATCAGAAACGGAATAGGAAAAGTATTCCTTACAGAAGCCTAAGTGGGAAAAAAAAAAGTCCAGTATTTTACCAATAAAAAGCATATCTACTACAAGTTCCAAACATAAAAAAGAGCTACTCTAAGACCAATTACTTTTCTATGTAGGAGAAAAACTGCTAGACATTTTAAAGTCATTAGTATGCTTCACTGTAGCAAAACTGAGATAAGTTATAAAACTACCTACACATTTTTGCTACAAAACAGCTCGCTATACATATTCAAACTGAATGAGGTCAGTTTTATATCAGCTTAAGTCAGCATTAACATAAATTTGTTTAACTGAAATATATACTTCAAAAACAGTACCATTTTAAGCTGGTTCTCAAGTGTTCAGTGATGTGTTTGTCAGGAAGAGGTTAGTAATTCACATACTTCCTGATACAGTAGGGGTCAAGTGAATCATAAAACATCTTGGGTTGGAAAGGACTTTAAATATCACCTAGTTCCAACCACCCTGCCATGGGCAGGCACACCTCCCACTAGATCAAGTGGTTCAAGTCCCACCCAGTCTGGCCACAAACACTTCTCAGGGATGAGGTATCCCCAGTCTCTCTGGGCAGCGTACGCCAGTGCCTTACCACCCTCATCATAAAGAATTTCTTCACCAACTCCTAATCAAAATCCACTCTATTAGAGAAACTGTTACCCCTTGTCCTCTCCCTACAGCCCTGAACAAAAAGTCCCTCATCTTTCCTATAGGCCCCTCTAAGTACAATAAGGCTGCTATTAGGTCTTCCCCCCTAGAGACTTCTCTTCTATAGACTAAATGACCCCAGCTCCCTTAACCTGATCATCCTTGCGAACCTCCTCAGGCCCTCTCTAACAGGTCTGTGCCTCTTTCTTATGCTTTGGGCCCCAGAGCTGAATATCCAGTCTTCTAAATCAAGAGATTTGGGTGCTGTTTATTTCTGCTTGTTTGTTGGATCTATTTTTCATTTAAAAACAGTCCAAAAGGTCCTGTCAGTAGCAAAGACATATCCTTATTATGTAAGAATAAGGCAGAAAAAACCAAAGCACACAAGACAAGTTACAACACAAACCTGTATCCATCGCCATATTTCTCGCTGTTTTTTTCCCTTCTACGCCTTTGCTTCTCTCTCCTTGCCTCAATTCGCCGTTTTTCTTCCTCTTCACTTTTAGCTTCTCCTTTGGAATCTTAACATACAGAAGGATTTTAAAACATCATGTACCCCCCAAAAAATCCATCTTTCCAGGGAAAGCACCTGCCTTCCACATTTCTGCCACAAACACCCAAGGAATAGCGAAAAATACAGAGGAAAAAAAAAACAAAAAAAACCCCAAATGGTTTGAAGGCCTATTTAAATGCCATCGAAGTTTTTTCCCTCCATTACAGAAGACAAATTAAAACATCTACTTCAAACAGTTCTAGATTACACTCATAAAAGAAAATTCAGAGTGAATCAACTCCTATTTTGTTGTGCCTAGTTATTAAAGGCCTTTCCAAGTAAGTAACCAGAAAAGGGCACAGAAAAAAGCACCAGGAAAAAAGCTTTGTTAAACAATCATCTAGCACATATGTAGGAGTGTAGACAAATGACTACAAAATGTTTCTGCAACACTGAAGACTTACAGACATAGATCTTTTGCAGACGTGTACTTATGCTTACTTCTAAAGCCTATATGCAGTAGGAATATTAAAATATTATTCAGTTAGTCCAAAATTGTTGGGTTCCTTTTATTACTATAAAAGTTCATTAAAAAAAAAAAAAAAAAAAAAGGCAAATCAAAAACAAACAACACCCACACTTTGCACAGGCCTCAGTATTTCAATTTTACTTACTGTCTTACCACCAATCCCAGAAGCATCCAAAGAATCACTTGTTGTACTGTTTCTGCAGCAGTACAACATTCTGGGGAGTAAAGCCAGTATCTTACTCCTCAAACTCATAAACTTATGCACCCATACTGTTACAAGCTGGGGAAATAGAAGCCTGTGCCTACATACAAGCTGGTACCACACAGTGAGGCTCCCGCTTTCCTTCAGTGTGCTTACACCAATTTTTAAGCAGTAGAAAAATGTATGCAATTTTTAAAATTCCTAAATTTGGATAAAGGATCCAAAAAGAGAATTACAATGCAGAGACAAAATAAGCAATGGTTAGATATTACAAACCCTATTCTCCTCCATGGTCTAAATGCATAAACTCTGTTAAAAACAACGAGTCATGTTGTGCAATAATCATTAGAAGTTATACATACATACACACCAAATCTATTCACTCAGTCACACACAAAAAAAATCTATAAAACCTTACCCGACAAAGCCAACTGACTTACCTCCAAAAGTCTGATACCCAACATCATAAGCATCTCTTGTAAAGTCTTCATATATAACAACTGCACCACTTGTATCCACTTCAATTTCCTAATTTAAAAAAACAAATATCATCAAAAAGATGCAATGCCATTCTAAATCCAAATAACAGTTTAAGTCACTTTAATTCAAATAATTTGTTACTTCTTCATTTTAATCAAATATGATAAAGTGTACAGAGTAACTACATATGGACTTAATGTACCTCAAGTACTTATAACCTCAAGTCATACATTAATCTTTAATACATTGATATATATATATGAATTTATTTCATAAGCAAAATACCACCCTCTACACAAGCCTTCTGACTTTCAACTCCAACTTATACTTTGTTGAGAATACATTAATACCTCCAGTCAACAAGAAGGAAACAATGTTTCAGTCTCAACACAGAGAAAAAGATAAATACCCTGAGCTTAATAATCACATTTTTTGTATACAGTTGCAACTGATGTTCCTGTAAGTGGGGACTAATCCTTTGCACCTTACCAGAGACCATCTGTTAATAGTGACCTCCTTTCCATTCACTTTCTCTCCTTAATATGCCCATGTCTGATCTATTCTCACTGTAGTAGTTCCCATCATTTTCTACTTGAATTTCCTAACCCCAAGCAGGTCACAGGTATGTGAAATCAAGCTGACTGCCCATAACAATATGGGGAGTGTTCACATCGTAGCTGTATTACAAGAATAGCCTGTACGCCTACAAATACATTTTAAATTCACTTTTCACGAGGTATAGCACAAGCTACACCTTTCATTCAAAATCAGTAAGATTTTAGGCCACCAAGCTGAGATAGTTTAAGATAAAATGGGGAAAAAAAATTTACAAGAACTTTCATAATTAAGAGCTTAGTTCTTAAATAACTCTAGGTTAGCAATTACCTGCATTAAGGTATACTGTACAAACTTCTGAACTAATCAAACATTTTCCAGTTTGGAGAGTCTTACCTCTATAGTAGAATCCTGGAAAGATGACTTCATATCTATAAGCACAAAACAAGAAATAAATAATACAAAACTGCTGTTTAATATCACTATCAATTAATTTTAAAGCAGCTAAGTTATTGAGAAAAAAATATTATCCTGCATTTAAGACAGTCTACATCTACAATTCACCATATTTTAATAGCACTAGAATTAAACCAGATATCCACACAAACAAACAAACCATACTTTTAGAAACAATCACTGCTATTTAACTCCAAAAAGCCAAGGAAGCAATAACTTTTTGAGATGTGTTAGACACCAAAAATGATTTTTAAAAACTTGCTGAAATACAGCCTATGTTGTGTGCATCAGTTTTCTGTTACTTGAAATCCACTTTTCTAGTTTTCAGCCACATTACATTGCTCAGAGCACCTTTCAGTGTAGGTCTTAATAAACTGCACTAGGCCTCTCAATAGTTAGAACAGTTACAAAACAGCACATGAAGACTTCTTCCTGAATATTAAAAGGAAATAATTGCTGATAATTAAGTTGTAATAATTTTTACTTAATGCTGGCTCTTTATCACTTACTAGATGACTTTTTCTGTGTCAACTTCAAAATAGGTTTTGTCATTTTGGGTTTCTTGATAAATGTCCCACCAGGTTTGTTGTATGGCTGTGGCATCATTTTCCTTTTTATTCCTCTTGCAGCAACTGCTGCAGGGCTGGGTTTGTTATGATAGTCAACAACAATTCCAGGTCTGTGCATTCCTCCAAAGTCTCCCATGTGCTGGAAATTCGTGAAAAAAAAAGTATTAGTATATGACAGATAGACATAACAATTACTTGGCACAAGTGTTTACAATTAAACTGTAAACTAAAACGTGCATTCTGGAACAAAATGCAGGGGAAATTTAAGCTTCCAATTTCAATGTTTGTGCAAAGGCTGTGTGGGTGTTTGTCCAGTAAAATACACACACACATACATATAAAAATTGTGTTTCTGCTTATTCAGAACCATTGTCCAAGATGACGAACGTGCCTGTCAGTCTCAGCCTAGAATCTTTGCTTCCCTCTTCAGATTTTCTACATAAAACTTGTCCTTCGGTGAAAAAACAGCTAACCAAATCATTTTCTCCTATACTCTATTTGACAGCCATTAAAAAAAAAAAAAAAAAAAAAAAAAAAAATTTTTATTCCCAAAAAAAAAAAAAAAAAAAAAAAAAAAGACAAACTTCTTTATGCCCAATGATCAGCAACTGAAAACTTAATAAAGGTCATCCAGTGATAAACTTGAAGGAAGCTCAGTCTCTCTTTTAATTAATCATTCCAGGATGATGCGTGACAGTGAATTCAAAAGTTGTGCTTTGTACAAAAACCATGCCAGCAACAGGAATGAAAATTCATTTGAAAAACTAAGCCTTTCTATCATATCTGAAATGCTCTAGAGACATTTATGGACATCTATTTACAAAAATAACCTCTCTGAGTAATCTGAAGAGGGAGAAGTTAGGCAGCCATTCTTTTTTCCAAAGCACTAACACTTTTCTTAATACTAGCTCAACTATTTGATTAATAAAGGGCAGAAGGGAGCCCACTGACTGGTTGGGTATATTGGATAAGCAGAAATATCCCCATCACTGTGAGAAGAAAATTACTGCTACACTAGCAAAGTTAAATAAACGTGAAAATAACTTCAAACATACTTTCCACAAAATGTATGCCCATTTTAGTAGCAGATTTTAAATCACAAACTGAATGTACCAGAACAGGTTACTTGTCTTAATCAGAAGTCCATGCACAAGATCTCCACGTTAATTTATTTAGTTGAGATAGTTACAGAACTACCTAGCATGTATATAAATTTGACATGAAGTCAGCACTTGAATAATTTCAAGTACTTTTTTTTTTTTTTTAAGCAGTATCTATTAAAGGTGCAATGCATTTTAAATATAGTAAGTAGTTTAGTTCTTATGTAATAAAGGACAATGCAGAGGCCCACAAAGATAGATTTTAAAAAGCAAAAACAAAGAAGAAATAAGGCTGCTTGGTCAAAATTTTGCACAAAACTTTCAGATCCAAACAAGTTCTGAAAGGATGGCATCAAAGCTTAGGAATCAAGTGCTTTCAGCTTGACAAGTAAAGAAATAAGAAGATCAGGCTATTTCTAAAACCATGCTACATGCTAGCTAGTAGCCATGTGCAATCCTGAGCTAAAATTTGAATATGGCAACTACAGTATACAAGAATGCTGCAAAGCAAATCTTCTGAAACAAAACCAACACACAATTAGGCACTTAAAAAAAAAAAAACATTAAAAATAAACAAATAATCTTCCTCTACACTTCAAGCTACAAACAAGTTTAACATTAAAGAATCACTTCCCAAAGAAATATGGCACACAAGAATTTTAAAAGTGAGGTTGCATCTGGAGGCACAGACAGAAAAGCACTCACTGAACCCTTTATGCTTTGAAATTAAATATATATATATCAAAATTGAGATTATAAAACCAATGTAAAGGGACACCATCAACTTAAAGTTCATACTTCTGTCAAGATGATTTCTTAATTCTCTCCAATTTTTCCTCTAACTCACTTAACATCAAGCATTACTGCTCCAAATTGTCTGTGATCCAGTACTTGTGTATGTTTAATACTGACATATTTTTTACATCCTACCCTGCAAGCCACTGAAAAAGTTACTACACAGCTGCAAAATAAAACACATAATTAGGAAGACTAGGAACATTATCTCAAGTCTGTGAAAGAATCTGATTTCAAGTTGATGATGCCCCTTTTAAATGATGCTCCAATTTTAAATGAGAATCACTGTAACAGCTAACCACCTACCTTCACAATTTCCTCCTCATCATTCCTTCAGTACACAAGTCATGTGCATTTTTCAATATACAAGCACATGTTGAACATACTAAAGATTTAGCTAAGATTTTTACCTTTACGGGAAACAAAAACTACTCTAGCATTCACAACCTGGTTTTTATTTTTTGCATATACATTGCACCTTTAACCTACTCAAAACTTCAAATGGCTTTGAATTAACTTTTACAATACTCAAAAATTTCCCCACCAGCAAGAAGGATGCTAGTGTTTACAAGGAAAAATGCAAGTCCTTTTAATCCCTTTTAGACCAAACCTATTACTTTTATCTTCACCTTTCACACAAAAGGAGAGATTTAATAAACCTTATCAACTAGTCTTCTATTACTCATTACTTTCGAAAGAGAAAGAGACTGCGTTCTACTTGAAGACAGCTTCAAGGGGGTAAACAACATCATCAACCATGATAGTTTGCTTGGACAAAAAAAAAAGAGACAACGAAAACACAACACACTGTATTGAACAGTGTATCAATTGTATAGCAGTGGTCTTGAAAGGGTTTAAAAGAGTGTCTAGTGAAAAGAATCTGAAAAGATTCTGTACTTACTCCTCGGCCTCGGCCTCTGCCTGTTGATGGTCCTCCAAAAGCATCATAGTTTCTGCTTCCAAATCCACTTTCAGGATAAGCAGGCGTTCCTCTCCCCCGAGAGCCTACAGGTGCAGGCTTCATATGGGGTGAAGAAAAACTGCTGTAGGAAGAGTAACTCTCTCTTCCTCTGTCCTCCATAAACCCAGGCCTCAATTTTGAACGGGAGTAAGGTGCTTCCCAGCTAGACCCGCCCTGGTTTCTACCTCCGAAAGAGTCAAGGCTATTCCGGTAGGAGTTGTCAAATCGACCACCATAACTACCTCCGAAGCGGCTTTGTTCGGGTTCATTATAACCATAGCCAGATCTGTACAGATCTCGCCCACCCAGAGAAGACCCGGAGTCGTAAGACTCATAAGGTCCAAACCTGGAAAAGTTGCACAGTGAGGAGAAAAAAAAGTAAGCTTACTAAAGTTATACATTTCAAAAGACAAGTTATCAGTTGACATTTATCAACTAAAATCAATTTACTACTATACTGGTCTGTACAGTTGTGTTATTGTTTAATCTTGATTAGGGCTGGGCAAATGACACTGTGACCAGATAGAAAGCTATCTGAGCCATTTTTGCTACAAGGAATTCTAAAGTTCAGTATGCATGAACTTTGCTTAGTTAAAATTTTCGGCAACATTTGCTAAAATATGATTAGAGCCCAGCCCTAGTCTCATGACAATAATCACCTGCAGACATTCACAGGCCAGTCAAACTCTCCCTTCTTCAAAATCATGCCCTCATAGTTTAACAGTTAAACAGCAGTTAAAAGGTGGCTTAGCTCTCATCTGAGAGAAAAACTTTTTTTTTTAGTGGTACAGTTGTGAGTCTTAAACATCCCAGAACTCTGATTTTAAAGACAAATTAAGTGCTCTTCCATTCATATTAATACTTTTTAGAAATCTCCTTCCCTGTAATATTCAGTATCCCATTAAAGGTTCACCATCTTCAATATACATGTATCTTTTGTTTGCAGACCATTAAGTCTAGCAACTCAGGATTTTTGAAGTCTGTCACAATCCATGCACTGTGAACAAAAATACAGCCTTTGAAATTTCACAGTAACAAAACAAGAAGCTGAAATCTTTAGCTATTTACTAAGAGTTTGTTTTACTTTAGGAGACAGTCAGGCTGAATATTATCTGCATTTGTAACCAGTTGGAAGGGAAACACATAGTATCCCTGCAGAGTTACAGTAGGTGATTCAGCAGGAGCTGGGATAGACAACCCCTTGACTGTTAAAATATAAGCTGGAACAGACTCAGTGCCTGGATCTACAGGAAACTGAACACCTTCATTTTAAAACATCTTGTAGAAGACCCAGAACTACACAGAAAATGACACTATCTACAGAAAGAGTCCATGCACAATATAAATGTTACATGGCAGGAGATATTTCCATGTTCAAAGTCATTCAACATCAATCATATGCAGATTACTGTATGGTAGGTACAGCTCATTCCTGATTCTCTGCTCAGACTTTAAAGTCAATCTTAATGCTCATCAGTAAACAAAATAAACTGAACTAAAATGTTTAACGGAACCATGCAGCAAAACAACATTTCTCCAGCCTACCTACTTAGTTCTGTCCTTGCCCAGTGGCACTGCAGTGACTACAAAGAGGAATCATAGTGTAGGCTGGCTAGAGTCGGACAAGAATTCAAAGGCGCATACGAGAAAACCATCAGATTATCAAAGTTTTCTTCACGTGTTATTTCCTCTGAGATAGAATCACTACTCTGGAAAGCATGCTTTTTTGAATATGATTCTGAACCCTAAATCAAATCAGCTGCTTCTCACTGGGTTTTTTTTGGGTGTTTTTGTTTTTGTTTTTTAATCTGAAAGAGCAACAGGAATAATATCCTAGCATTAAATACACAACTTTAAGACCACTGCATCAGAAAATTTATTTTTAGATCAATCCATCTTACAAAGCAGCCTAAAACAAGCACACAATTTTGAGTGTAATCAGTACCTGCCAATTAAATAATCTGGACATGACTTTCAGATTCAATACCAAGATCATTTGAGCACGCCACATTCAAACCAAAAAGCACATATCCTAAATGTTCCTTGAAAACGGAATGTTGATAGATTCAGTCTAAGGCACCAAACCAATTAGGTCTAGTCTGCTGTCAGAAACAGTATGTCAGGCCAATCAACTACGAATTACTAACCATTACAAAAAAATAAAAAAAAAAAAATCCATTTTCATTCAAAGAAACATTGTTTCACTGTCAAACATTTCCACAAAAGTGTTGATTGTTACAATCTAGCTTTTACAGTTTAATATTTGCCAGTAGTTAACAAATACGAAGATTCAGAACAAAAGTGTTCATAAAAAAAATCATAACAACATGCCTCAGGAACACTTAAGTTAGAGAGCAGAATGATTTAAACTTAAAATTGGATTTAATCAATTATTGGGAGAACTGAAGGATCATTTTACCTGTTACCACCACCACCACCTCCTCCGCCTCCACCTCCATGACTCTCCATCCCATAGGACTGGTTAAGGTAAGAGTCCATGGATCGTGGGCCACCATAGCCTCCATGCCCATAATCACGGTCCATGTCTAAAAAAAGAGCAGAAAAATGTTTATTAAGAAAGCAAGAAAGAAGTCTTACTTAGTAGTCTAGCTTATACTCTTAAATAAACCATTTAATTTTTGCCACAGTGCTTACAAACAAAATACCAAACTTTCAGTTGTGAGTTAATTTCAATACTGTGCTGAGGGAAGCCGTGCATCTTTGTCATCGTACAAACACCTCTTAATTGAAGTCAAGATCACTTTTTTCCCAGTAGATCAGCTGGAGTTTGGGCACAAATTAAATTAAGAGAACTAAAATGAAGAAGCTTGATGAAAACATCAGAAGTTAGCACAGAATGATGACCACTTCCCACTGTCTAGTACACACAGCTCACAGACACCTGGCCATACAACGCCACAAGAAACACTTACACGTTGACAGAGGTGCTAGTTCAAGCTCACAGCGCATACCGCGCTGTTGTGCAGACACTGTACGTAGGCTCCAGTCAAAAGAATTTTCTCCATTCTAGCACCAACAAAAACCCACCACAACCAGCACCGAGTTGCAGCTGACCAACTCCACAAAGACGGTTGTATTTTATAGCTGAACTGATGTCACTTTATGACATCTTTGTATCTTGTAAGGAAGTCAGGCAAAAGAACCAAGATTCTCCCCAGCATTGTAAGTGCTCTGTAAAAGCTCTAAGACAGTGCCATAGAGCTGCATAACAAGCATGATCCAGCCCTCCCATAGCATACACCATTTTGCTTCAGCAGCATCTGAGTGACCCAAACCGTTTCCCAGTGCTGACCAACACCAACATCTGGCAATAGCCTGTCAAGTCAAGCCTCTTAGAAAAGGTAATGCAAAGAAAAGACAGTCAGCAAACGCAGGAAGAATAACTGTATAACCACAAAAAGATCTGCCCAGTGACAAGAGTAGTTTCTACATTTCAAAATCTCCAAGTTTAAGACGGACTTTTCCAGAACAGGACAATAAGTTCAACTGAAGCAGTAAGAAACATTCTTAAACTCCATTTAAAGAAACACAATAATTCTGTGCACACCAATTTCACAGCAATAACAGTAGCAATGAATTAAGTATATACAATATTTCCTGTTTGTAACTTCTCATTACATCAGAACAATGTTGCAAGTTACTCTCTTACATCCCTTAAGAAAGAAAACTCTACAAGTAGCATTTATCTGATTATCCCACTGTTACGCAGATATTCTTAAAGAACTCCTCCTCCCAAAAAATGCAGATTTCTTGTTGGTGTTGTTTTCTTTCAATGAGCACAGGCACTTTTCAGAAAGTTAAGGATGATAATTCTAGAACTTTGAAGTCATACTGAATATTCCCACATTTGGAGCTTACAATAAAGACACAGCAAAGTAGGAAAAAAAGCTGCTGAAAACACTAATCACACATCACACAACATCAACTTCAAGCGTAAGAAGTTAAATTAAGGAATCTGATAGGACTTCCAATGTAAGCATCCAACATTCCTCCCACCCAGACTTACTGCACTGCCTTTCCCTACACTGTATGATTTAACAGGGAGTTGAAAGAAGTACAAAGATGTGACATGCAGTGACCACCTGCACAGCTTCCCACTACAGGAAACTGGAGGTAACAAATGGAAAAAACTAAAACAAAAACCCACAAATTGGATGCTTTCTCACAAAACAGATATTTAAGTTCCAGAGCTGCTCTTCGGCAGGATGTTCTGAAAAGTTGCATGCATCTCCATGGTACAGAAAGTTTCTAAGCTACCAATCAGGCTAGGCATATGAGTATATCCAAGAAGTACTCGTGTTACTCATTCCACATCCCCAAGTGGACAGAGTGACATGCAGGACACGGGCAAGGCAAGAAGCAGCCAACTCTTAGACCCGGTCTAAGAACAGGTGCTTTTACCATCTTCTTCCATCTTTATCATTAGCTGCTCCAGATTGTTGAGCAGAACCTATTGTTCCAACCACTGGCCTCACTTGGTCATTCTGCCAGCTGCAAACTTAACCAAAGAAGATTTAGAACATTTATGCTTTGTGCCCAGCTTGGCAAAGATATTGCATACAAATAACAAGTGTAATGCTTTTTCAAGCACTGAGCTCTTCCTCACTTGGTGTTCTCCAGATAGGCTTTATCCTAAGAGGTGAAAGGGGGAAATATAGAAGCCAGTAAATATTATCTGCACATAGCCAAATATGAATCACTTGCACAGCTTTGATTATTACAGTCTCAACACAAATAGCCTGTGAGTTCACAAACCTGACCACACCAACATCAATATCCCATTGCACCAGTTTTGATTCTCCTGCTCTCTAAAGCCAGCCAGCGAGCATAAAACATCCGCACAGAACAATTTTTTCAGCCTGCAGCCTGCTCCCTGATCTCTGTCCTGTTGCATCAGCTATCATCACCAGCAGAAATGCACAGAGTGAACTATTCAAGCAAAAAGGGAAGATATTTCATGTGCTAAGAGAACATGCACTTAAATGCTGGGGGAAAAAACACAGCTGGGAATTGTATTACAATGTCTCATACTGAAAACAATTCTGTTTTACTTGGGTTTTATTTAACTTCTAAGAGTAGCTGTTTAGAAAGGAAAGTTTCGAAGTAGTATTGTATCTGCATATCTATGAATATTTCCAAGAGAAAAAGAAGGAAAAAGGAAGTGGTTCACAGTCACTCCTAAAGTTTAAAAATAAAGAGTAAATCTCTGATTCGATGAAGTCACTGACAAAGTATCTGAAACAGTTTGACGGAGGAATGCATCAGGTTTTGGCATCAGCAGCCTCATGCACAAATACAGCTGGATGAATGAGACGATGAGATAAAGTACAGGAATAGAAGAGCAAACAACAGTTCCACTTCCCATTTCCAAATTATATTTAAAGGTTCTTGGTGAAAGGGAGAAAAGTTAAAACAAAGGGGGGAAAAATACATTACCTCTAGGATTAAAAAAAAAATTGGGTCACTAAAAGGCAAGTTCAGTTTACAAATTAAAATGTCCATGTACATGTATTCCTTCAGTTTAAGGAAAGAAAAATGAAAAAATGCCCAATCTAGTGGATGATTTAAAATTGCTGCAAGATGATGTCTCATTATACAGCAAAGAGAAATCAGCTTTCCTCAGGAAGAGAAGTAGGATGACAAAACACGTAGTAGATAAGAATAAGGTTCCATTGGTACAAATGACTCTAGGAGACAGAGATGCTTGTAAAGAAGAAAATAGGATTAGAGGACAATGAAAATGTTCACAGCACAAAGAAGTGACATAGTTTGCAACAGCGTTATCCACATGGAGCATGTAAGACGGGAGAAAGTTCTTGTAGTAATGAATAATGAAAAGTTTCAGTAAAACTTAATCTCAATAATCCTAAAACAGTAAAAAACAATTACAGATCTGAAATAAAATCTACTTGCCTATAATATTTTTCATTTCTAAATCACAGTAACTACAACAAGCTTAAGGGTTCACAACAATGCAACAATAAGCAGCATTTTCTCCATTGACATCTTATTTGTTTTTTAATACTTTAAGATCACAAACTTATCATGAGATATAGAAGATTTAATGCATTATTAAGTCCCATGTAAGCCAAGGCACCATGTATATGAATGTTAGGATTTAGAGCAAAAGTCATTTACCCCTCCAGATTACAAGGACAATAGTAATAGAAACCAAAATATTAACATCGTCATAAATTTTATTTGACAGGCCACATCACCCATGTCTCCAACCAAACCATCAGCATGGGACAATGGCAGAATCACAGCCATCGACAGCCACCCAGTGAAAGGCATGCTTCCAACCAGCTACAGATTTCCAACAGGAAGAACTCAGCCAAGACCCAGGCAAAGATGAAAGCACTGAACATTCATCCTCTGTTGCCATCTACTGGACCCCCTGCAAAATAGGCCCTTAGCCTACTGTACAGAATCAGGGTAAAACAAAGGTTCATTCATTCCTTACTAATGTATATACAACGCACAAACATTAATGTCAAATGTTTAAAGCTGCATACATCATAATTAACTTAGTTATTGTAAGTAACGTACAGCTTAATTATAACATAAGAAGGAGTATAGCAGAGGTACATTGAAGCAATATTCCAATTGTACAATATGCGTTCCATCAGTTACTTCTCACAGGATGAGCCTAGGTTCATTTTAATGCTACTATTATCAGATCTCAGAGAAGCAGGTTCTGGTTACTGACTACAGTTAACATTGGAATAAGATGTTAAAAACTGCCAATTAAGAACCTTCTCTACAAAATATCTAAGGGAAATTTAATTAGGGATCCATACAGAAATTAAAAAAAAAAATAGGGCCAGAGCTTTTCATTATTTTTTTTTATTTCATTCTGAAGACAGATAATTCAGAAACAGTATTACTGGCAAAAGAGCTAAGACTCAAGGAGTACATCATAAAAACAATCATATGCAACCAAAGATGCTTCTGTAATCCATGTTTACTCCACATAACAGCCAGCGAGTGCATCAAGAGATCCAATAGTAAATAGTTATTTGGTGATATCTGTAAATGAAGCTCAGGTACAGTTTATGGCAAAAGTTTTATATTAACACGTTAACAATTTCTTGGTACTTGCTTGCATGCTGGCATGAAATGTCAAAATTACTTGAGTCTTACTGAACTCATAACCTCACTCATCTTACAACTGTGCATTGCTTTCAGCTGTACGTATGCAATACTTTGATAACACGTAAACAAAGGCTAAGTTCTGCTCTATCACATTTATTTATATGCTTTCTGTTTTCCTTCCCAAACTTGCACGGTAAGTTCAAAAAAATAAAAATGTAGCTTCTGCTTTTCCCCACAGCTGTATAAAAGGAGGAACCATCCCAACATCAACATGATGGGATGACGGTTGGATAAGACGATCTTAGTAATCTTTTCCAACCTTAAGGATTCCGCAATCCTTAAACTTCATCGATACCTTTTCTTTTCAATATAAGTTACAAGAATAAAATACAGCAGTCCATAAGAAAGCAGATAACTGACTTACACAAAAAGCATAGTCATAAGAAAGTCAGTATCCCCCCCATCCCCGCTTCTTGAACACCTCAGCTCTGACTGGGAACGTGCAGGAGCCCATGTTGACATGCCCAAGACGAACATCAAGCCAGCTATCCTCCTCCAGAACACAACATCTGCAATCATACCGCGCCACTTATTTCTAATAACCCTTTATCATTATTATTATTATTTTTTGTAAATACTGACTGTTCAGCCCCAACGCTTTTTACAGGTTAGATTTAGTTATAGCTCATACCTGAGACTGACCCACTGGGCATGTTCACACCACAATGCATGGGGGTATCTGGGAATCTCCAATCTCTGTCTTCAGCTGGAGAGGATGGGTCAGTGAGAATGACTTAGTGCTTAGCGAGAGCTGGAGGGGAGAGACAGGGAGCCGCGGCGGAGCGGCTCTCTCTCCTGTCGGACCTCCGGTCTCCTGACACGGCCCCTCACGGAGCTCGCCCCGAGCTCCCCCCGGCCCGGCCCGGCCCTGCCCGCGCCCCCGCCCGCCACCCGCCCGCCGCCCGTTCGCCCCCCGAGGGCCGCCCCCTCCCGCGCCTCCCCCACCCGCCCGCGCCCCGGGAGGCCCTCGTCCCGCGCAGCCCTCCCGCCGCCGGCCGCCGCCACAGCTCCCCCGGCCCGGGAGGGGCGGCGAGGAGGAGGACGAGGAGGTGGGTGGTGGTGGGGTTTCGTCCTGCGCGGAACAAAGCGGCCGCTGCCATTTTGAGACGCGGCCGGACCCCGTGGCAGCAGCGGGGACGGCGGCCGGGCCCTGCCCTTGATCTGGGGGTGCGCTCTCACCTTCCCCGTAGTCCATGGCGGCGGCGGGCCCCGCTCCCTGCTCCCGCACAGTTGGCGGCCGCGGCGGCGCGGCGGCGGCTCCGGCTTCTGTCAATGGCGCCTTCCACCACAACGAGGCGAGGCGGGCCCTGCGCGCGGCAGCGGGGCTACGGCGAGCGGCGATTGGCCCGTGCGTGACCGTCACGTGAACGGCCCAGCCTGAAAGGAGGAGGTCCGTGCCGGCGGCGGCGCTTTACGAGTGCCGCGCGCGGTGCCCGGATCTGCGGGGTCATGCGCGGGGCTGTGCGGCCGCCATGTTAGGTGCTGGCAGCCGCCATTTTATGTTATGGCAGCGAGCCTTGTCGTGCTTGGAGGCGAAGCGGGGTTATCAGCGGCGAAACAGCCGCAACTTTGCCACACCTTTCTTCTCCCTAACATGTCTTCGGCCTTCAGTGGAAACACGGGGGCTATGGCAGAAAACACTCTCCTCCGGCAATCTGATGGGAGTGAGCACCTGGAGCTGCTTGCCAATGCTCCACGCAGTGTGGTGGGGAGCCCTATCCCGTGGGCTATGCTAGCTGCTGCTTTGTGCCAACGTGTGGCACAACTCATCTCAGCAGTATCTGACGTGCAGCTTGGTGATGTTACAAACCACCAGCACAGAGGCGTTCGCGCCGTCCCCTTGTTGTGCTCCTGCAACGGCTGCACTGCCCTCGTGTGTTGCTGGCCCTTTGGAGTGCCTCAGGCCTTACTGGGGTAAACTGGTGAATAACTATGAATAGTAAACACAAGTAATCCCATGTTGAAGCATAGCCCTTCTTGGGCACTGATATTCTTATTTAAACCACCTCCTTCCCTTCAGTGAGCCTAACATGTATCCAGTTTCTCTAAATCCTAGAAGGAGGCACTTATCTTACACAACAGGCTGCGTGGAAACACTGAAACAGAGCAAAGGTAAACGCAGACTTTGTTTCAACTTAATTGCAAGGCACCGCTGCCCTTCTCTTAGCAGCCAAGAATTTCAGGGTTTGTATAAATAAATAAATAAAAAGAAAAAAACAACTTTGCCCCAGACATGTCGTCATGCAATGAAAAATGGGTCTTGTATGAGGATCACACGCTGAAAAACATTTCATTTCTCTATGTTTTATACATCTCTGAAAGCACGGAGGGGAAGACTGTAAAAGCAGCAGTGGGCACATCTGACACAGAAAATCTGGGGCTCTGGTTCTAAGAACAAGTTATAGTCATAATTTCTGGTTGTAATGTCAAGCAAATTCGTTATCTCTTTATTTCTTAACTTGTCAGGGAAAAGGAACTTATTTCATTCTTCAGTAGATGACAGGCTTGGATCAAAACCTACAGTTCTGCATCTCTCAAGTAATAAAAGCCTCACTGCAGGAAAGGAGGACTTGACTCACCCATGTCCAGAGACCAAGCTTTTTATTAAACGAAAACCTGGGTCTGGTACAGCAGTCAGACATTTTCCCTCCCCAAGCTCTAGATGGCAGCAGATGCGAAGTCACAGGCTTAGGAAGCGGCTGAGTGAGGAGCGCTGTAGGCTGCGGATTTCCTCGATGAGCATTCTGCTAAAGCTCAACTCCTGGCTATTCCCCATGATCACGGGAGAAATACATGCAGATAAAACTGTCAGTCCAATCCAAAATATGTCTTTCCTCTAGCCTCATTGTTTACTTCTCAGCCAAAAATACACGTGGGCAAAGCAGTGATTTCTAGGGCCGAACAGTCCATACACAGGTTTGTTTGTACACTCATCCATTTATATATACACTATTGTGCGAAATACATGAGTTTCTTGCATCCTCCCTTGCTTACAGCTGGCAAGAACAGCTGACACACCAGAATGCTGTGCTACCATTCAACAAGACCTGGACAGACTGGAGAGTTGCACAGAGGAGAACCTGATGAGGTTTACCAAGAGCAAGCATAGAAGTACCTACAGAGAACCTCCTTTAGCAGGGGTTGGATGTGATGATCTCTTCTGGTCCCTTCCAACTCCTGCAATTCTGTGATTCTGTCTCATCTTTGCAACACAGATTCTGACTCTACTAGACACTGTCTGATCTATGGTCTTGTGTTTGTGAACAGGAATGAGCAGATGAGTGCACTGATGTACAGTACAAGGGGTTTTGCTACAAGGCACTTGCAAAGAGGGCCAGGTGCTTCTTATCTCAGCGAGCTTGCCAAAGGCCTGCACACACCTTCCACACAACCTGGCACAAACATTGTGTCTTCTCAAGGAACAGTATACTTGAAGATTTTTCCCCATGCAAGATAATGTGTGGGCACAGCTGTATACACTTTTCTCTGTGCTAAATAACATAAAGGTGAGCAATTAAATAAATCCACATATGTGCACAGAACCCAAGGGCATCCAGGTAACAATTCAGTACAAATGTAGTGAGAATAAACTGATTTTCCCAGGAGGCCTGAAACTTGCAACAGTCAAATTTAAGTACCACCTCTGCTTGAGTAATTCTGTGCATGCTGCAGGATGAGTTACTAAGGAATGGACTAAATGGATTCTCATCCATTTCCACTGAATCTGGCTGGACCAAGTGAGATTGCTAATGTAAATTTTTTTGAGTAAGCAGCTCTGAAGGGAGGACACCATGCAGAATAGATAGATTTGTGTTCACTGGAAGGATGTCTGTCTAATGGTTATTCAAAATAAACACAAAGATCCAGAAAACTTGATTCAGCTGGATCAGTTATTCCTAAGACTATCAAAGGCAAATGATTTAGCTGTTGCCCTGCTGTAAAACATACCGAGGGATTCAACAGAAGAAACTCTCCAGTAAGCTACACAAGATGAAGAGACTACCGCATAAATGACAATTGGATTTAAAAGGGAGTGCCTGAGGGGAAATGCTGGGGTTGAATAGGAGATTGATAAGATGATAGAGAAATCATTATGTATGTTTAGGGGAAAGACCAAAGGCAAGGAAGTAAGAAATAAAGTTATGACTCAGGGGTTTAAGGAGCAGCCACCATCTCTATGTACCTAGGAGAGAAAGGATCTCCAAGGTCCTACAGTTCCTTACTTTCAGTTACTCTTAACTATCACAGAACTCTAAAAGTCTTCTAAATTCCTGGTGGATAGGACCAGAGAGCACTTGCAGGATCTACTGCAAATTAGTAAACAGTACCAAGCATTTGCAGTGCCTGTGCAGATCTTCATAAATACCTCTGGACTTGAAAGGAGACCAAACATTCCTAGAAATCCAACACAACCAATCTGGTTTAATTTCAGGAGTCGCTTTTAGATGTATAAGGCTGGCTAAACTGTGTCCGGACAGACAGAGAATGTGTCTGAGAAGCAGGACAAAGGCATGTAACAGTCTCCATTTGTAGGACATGCTGTGAAAAGAAGCATCTGTGAATCTCTCCATTATTCTGCTAAAGAACATTTGTTCTGTGACTAATTCATCTGAATATTTACTCGTTGGAGCATCCTGGAAAGTAAATGCAGTAGGAGCTGCAAGGAAAATAGGAGGCAAGAAAAATCAAGCAGAACACTAATAGTAGTAACTGCCATTCCAGTTACAAGAATACACACTTATCTTTTTCTTATTGCCCAGCATCACAGGGTTAAACCTCTATATTATGTTACTTATGTTACACTAAAAATCAGGCTACAAAAGCTTAGATACAGTGCCCCAAGAAATCAATTATCATTGAAATCAGCACAGACATTTATATGAATTTCAGGAAGCTGAAATGAATTGGGCCCATGCACGTATTACATGGCAAAGTTACTCAGAAATTGCATGCAACACCCAAATGTTGTAGTAAGAATTGTTGCTATCCTATGGGTCGTTTTAACATCTGAGGAAGTTAGAGATAAAACTGATGGTTGTTATGGGGGATAGCAGTCTGACAAAGAAAAGAGGGTACATGAAAAAGAGAACATCCAATGATGAAAAACTTTTCTTGCACCAAATAAACACTCCGGACACCAGACAGAGGAGTGAGGGTTTTCACATGCAGCCCTGAAAACACACAGACATATTTGGGCTTTTAATGTTATTGCCCCAGAAGCAGAAACTTTGGGAGAAGAAACTGGATGTGAGGGTAGAGTGCGGCTGTAGCAGGTATAACATACAAGTCTTTGGATTCGATACAAACAGGTCAGCAAAAGCGTATTATTTTAGACTTAATTATGATCAATGGCCCACTGTTGCTTTGAGTCTTTTTAAAACAAAGGCTCCTTCTTTTCTCCCTGCAGGAATCCAAAAAGGAAAAATCTAATCTAAGCAAAGCAAAACAAAATGGAGACATAATAAGAGAAAGGGAACAGAACAGTATTGTACTTCAGGAGTTCCTGATGATCCAAAACATGAATGTTTCACTTCAGTGCAGAACCTCCTTGTGCAATCCTGTTCTTCTCTTGAATTCATGTTTTGCTACTTCCTTGTGTTTGTTTTGTTGTGTTTTGGTGGATTTTTTTTTGTAAATTCTTCAGAGTAGTACAGGGATAAGAGAACAATCAGTGATTTATCCAAGCACACACAGCAGCACAATTATTGTGAAATACAGCTCTTCTGTAGTTTGATGCTGTAACTACCCACACCCTTTCCTCTACTTTCCAAGTGCTGTGTTTTCTACTAACCTTTCATTTAAAGCACTGTCTAAGACCTGAGGAAACTGTATGAAATGCCTATCAACTGCAGCTAACTGTGGTTAGCAACCAGGTACTAGCAACTAATCCTAACAAATCCTCTGTATTTCCATGCAGTGAAGTTGATCTAAATCTCGTTGACAATGCTTGATGTGAGGGTCATTCTTCTGGCCTTTGATGAAAGCTATGTATCTCTTAACCCTGCTTAGAACAGCTGTGACTGACACAATGTTTAAATCTACAGGCGTACAGCTCTAAAGCCTACCCAGGCTGTTGAAACAGCATTCACAACAGTGGAATATAGACGTATTAACTTCTAACATACATCTCCACTCACATGTGACATTTTCAAGAGACAGCCTTCTTTGCATTTTAGGACAGTGGAGAATGAGACAGAAACATGAAAACCACATTGATTCTTTCTAGAAATCTAATTTCCTTAGATGTTAACACAGAATCAGATCTTTCCATCTGAGCCTAGCTGAAGAACCATGGTAACCATCCAGAGCCATGCTGCTTTCAGTGGGCTCTGATGTCTGTCATCACAGCATAAATCAGAGCCATAATATGATATTTCCAAAGCTGGCATATTATGTCCTCTGTATGCATATACTGTCCAACACAAGCATAAAAAGCGTCCCAAAATTTAGCCTGAGGGAGTGGAAATATTCTAAAGCAGATGCATCTTAGTGATGTTATCTATTACCTCCAAAAAACAAACTGAAGAAAACAAACAAGCAAACAACAGAAGCCAAAAAAAAAAAAAAAAAGGAAAAAAAAAAAAAAAAAAAACATTCAGAACATAGATGAAAAGTCAACCAAACATAACTTGTATACCCCTTTACAAAAATGACTAGCAACTTTCAGATGCACCTTAGCACCAATCTGCTGGAGCTCGTGTGTTGCTATGGCCCTGCTGGAGCTCCGTCAGCAACCCTCAAGCAGCAGCTGGCAGTCACCAGAAAAAGCAATTGCTTTAACTTTTGAGTCACAATGGCACAGAATTGAGTGTAACAGAACACATTTCAGGCTTTGGTTTGATTTTGGCATGATTACCAGCAGCTGGTTTGTTGGGAATAGAGAATACTGGCTCCATTATCATACATCCCTGGAGGAAAAAGGATCTTTATAGAGCAAACTATTAGTAATTGGCAAATTATTAGTGAAGTGCTCTACTTTTTGTGCATACAAATACTTAGGAGCAATTATGCTTATTCCTTTTTTGGTTTACAGCTTACTTTTCCTTTACACTCCTTGAAGACCAGCTCTAGCATTACTTAGTCTTGCAAGAGAGTGCTGCTGGACAAGTGTAGGACCTCTGACTGACTTTTTTTCCCTACTGCCTCCATGCTGAGAAACTCATAGCTATGAACATATATAATTAACATAAACACATATGTACACTGAAAATGTTTTTTCAAACTTTTGTGTATATATTTATGTATGAGAAAGATCACAAACTCAGTTACTTTTTCCTCACAGGAAACTTTGCTTTTAAGTAGATTTAATGATGCTACCCCTCTCTTACAGAGGGTAGCTGAGATACCAAAGTGCCATTCACAGCAAGAGTTTATTCATGCTGCTTTCCTAGGAAGTTTGAATGGGCATATACATTTGAATCACTTTTTAGGTAGAAGCATGTATAAAAAGCTGTGAGGTTCCTAGATGATAAAAACCACAAAGATAAATAATGCAGCACACAGCAGCAGTCAGACAACTTATCTTGAGTAAAAAGACATGTTATGTACACTTCCCTTTAAAATAAAAGTCACCATTACCAAAGATACTGCTGTTGTGACTGAAGACAAGAATGCTGAGCACGAGAGACATGAAGGTGTATAACTTCTCCTACCAGGAAAAGAAAATTCATTCCTGTCGTAGGAACAGAAGAAAACACACAGAAGGCTGTGGGGTTCAATCCAATGATTGGATCCAATGAGAGGGCCTGGCCCTCTCTCTGTGCAGCTGCTGGCACACAGTAACATACGTGTTACTCCTGTTTCATGTGGAATTGGATAAAAGAGAACAAGGCTACTCTCTCTGCCATGCTGCAACAGGCTTAAAATACTTTGAGAGATGAGACTTCTCTACAGTTATCACTCAAAAAGTTAGGAGCTGCATATGCTCCTGTGCCTCCACCCTCAGAACTCCCTGGATCTCACACAGAGCTCAAAAATAAGTTAAATTAAAACAAACAAACAAACAAACAAACAAACAAAAGGTATATTTATTTGCCTTGCATGCCACTTTCTGAGCCTTTGCTCTTGGGCTTCATTCTTTAACTTTCCCCTGTGACTCTGACATTTTTTCTCATCTTTAATTTTTCATCAGTATTGTGATTTAAAGTTCAGGTTTCCATGATCTCTTGAGTCAGACTCCAGAGTCATACTGCAAACACACGGAGTTACAAGATCTGTGATAAAATCACCAGAATGTCAACAGACTGGTTGACATAGCGTTTCAGATATTTTTTATTGTACTTCCAAAGTAATCTGTTCCAGGAACAATTTCAACGTGGCTCAACATATCCTGCCATCAGAGTGTTCAGCATTTTTTTCATTAAGCTGTGTTATGCCAGTAAGCATGAGAGGGAGCTGGTCTGCAGAAGGTATTTTCCCATAGTGCAGGAAGGGAAAATTGCTATCTGCTTTTGCCAGATTTATGGTATAATTTGTACCCACTGGCATACAGTCAAGCTTTCACGTAGCAGTTTATTTCCAGGCTACTGGAAATAAACTCTGATAGGGGAATCAACACACGGTTTTGCAAAAACAAGGAACTTATGCAGAATCCTTTAGAATGTGGTAGATAAGTAAATAGCTGCAGTCTGCTTCTCACTCTTTATGCATTCTGCTTCCCATTCACTTCAAGGACAAGAAAAATTGCAGCACTTTGCCTTTCAAGGCCCAAGCAACCTGAATTTACAGCACCTCTTTCTGGATCACCTTTTTCCACATAGTGTGTTTATTCTATAATCTGAGAATTCAATACTGAAAGTGAGGTGTCTCTGTGCTTTCTGTTTGCTGCACTTTGACTTCTCTGCACCAAGAAGCCTCACATCCAAACATTCTGGTTTCTGTGAAACATCTGATGCATGCACATGGCATTAGCTCAGTAACAGGGTTATTAAAGCCTGCTTTGGAGCCTTGTCCTGGAGACAGAGGCAGGTTCATTCACCACAGAAGGAAAGTGCTGGGCCATCCTCCACAATCTTCCACAGCCTCCATGTGTCAGCAGCCAGAGCAGCAGCTGCTGGTGTGGCATAGAGACCCAGCTCAGCAGCATGGGAATCTCAGCGTTCGTCAACATCTGCCCAACAAGACCTGAGAGCGCCTTGAAAGCAGAACTGTCTGTCTCTTAAAAATCCTGGAGAAATGTGGATTTCCCTCAGCTCCACGCTCCAGAGGCTTGTGCCTCCTGATCCAGTTTCATCCCTCTGGTGCAATGCAGGAGTACAGATAAGTGCAGATAACCCCATCTAGCAGTGATTACAGGCTTGAACACTGATGCACAGAATGGATTTTCCGCACATGTGCGCACACACACCTTTTTTTCAGGGCATTTTAAAATCTCATTTTATCATTCTGTGTATGTGCAGTCTCATCATAGCTGAGTCAGCTCCTGTGAGAGGACTTTCTGATAGTTAGAGGTGAGCACTGGTGCAGGTACGGGCTCCAAAGGCAGTCTTTCTCACCTGGTTTTGCTCCTATGGGCCACATAGGAGGGAACACATTCATGTAGAAGCACAAGCACAAACTGTACAATGAACCATAAGCTGATGCCACCACAATGCTGGTAATACCATTGGACACATCATTGGACATATCACTGGATGTTACCATCAGAAGCACCACTGGATGCACCCCAGTGGATGGAGACAGACGTGCCTTGCACAAACCCCAGAGCTGGACCCTGCATACAAAAGCTCACTCAAGCTCCCTGTTTCAAAGCCACATGTGAGATGCCTGCCCCACAAGATGATGGGGGACAGACAGCTTGTGCCTTCATATCATGTGAAAGGCACAGAAAGGGAATTTTCCCATCCTGTGCTTGTATGCAAATGATGTCTGTGCTTGCAAAGCTTATAGTTTAGGTGCGGATACTAGCAGGCACTCGTATGCTTATGTTGTCTTTTCAGCACGTGACTAGAAGCAATTTTAATTTACCTGTCTAGAACTGGCTTTCAGTATTACAGAAAAATAACAACAAATGGTCTCAGTGTTATTTCTGGAAGATTACTTGTTGGTTTTTTTTTCCACTTTCCTCTGGGCAATACATCCCCTTTGCGTAATTTCATTAAAATGTATAAACTCTCCAAACTATATACCAGGGAAGGGTAATGAAAGCTCCAATCACAGAACAAAATAAAACAAAAAACTAACAAAATACCGATTTCCATCCAAGTTACACAAAAAAGATTTGCAAAATTCCTTGGCATGAGGAATCAGAGCCATCTTTGAGCAAGCGAAGGTGGGATTTTTGTCAATGCTGACATCATCACTTGACATGAGTGAAGGTGGTTTTGCTGACACTGAAGTACTGAGCATCTCCATACCCCTTGCTGACCTGCACCACTTCCAGCCAGAACTGCACTGGGCACCATCCTGAACTGTGATCTCATCTTCTCCAGACCCAATTTCTTGAGCAAATTTAAGCTGCTTCTACACTGATCACAGCCAGCAAGGCAATGTACCACCTGTTCAGGATCCGTCCAGCCCAGAGAGGGCTGCAACACAGTGACTGTCGACGCACTGACCTTTGCCATTGCTCTCCTCAAAGCAGCCAAAACATGCTGCCTATAAAGCTGTATGTCTCAAAAAGGGCAGAGCTACATATCAGCAACTGTGGATACGGCTTCGTCAATTTCAGCTCTCAGATTAAGTTGGTGCTCTCACCTCGTAACAGCTTTATGGGAAATGAAAATGAATTGATGGTGCTGGACCTTTTCCCATTAGGCTGGTGCCCACATCTCTGAGCCACTACAGCAAACTGCACTGCCTGGCTCTCCTCTGGAAATCTGATGACAACTCATGGAGCAAACATAAATAAAGAACTCTGCCTTCTCAGCCTCATGCCCAGCTTCCTCCCACTCCTGGCTCAGGGCACCAGGGCAGGGCTGTGTGGCAGCCACTGCTGCTTGTTCCCATCTGAATCAGATCAGCAAAGGCAGGGGCAACATGCAGCTCCAACATCTTTGTCTGCAAGCACGTTTCTATTCCTGTTACTCATGTACTTGTAAACATTTATATCCTAGTGACATTTTAAGAACCCTGATTTTGTATGGTATTTGTATTTGCCCTTTGCATGCCTTGGACAATGAAAATCAATCACTGCAGCTTTACCTGTAGAAGGTTCAAGCCATGGTGTTTGCCCAGTAAACATCACATACACACCCCTTCATTTCTGCAGAGAACTGCAGCAAAGTTTAAATATTGCAGGTACTTCTCCTGATTCTAGAGCTTGTAAAAGGATATTGTTACAGGATCCGAAGGGCTGGATTGTGCAACTCTGACAACACCAAGCTCCTACAGTACAAACAGCCCATTGAGAAAGTCTGGATGGAAATGTTCCCCACGAGTCTATGGTTTCAATAAACCAGCAAATTAGTTAACGAAAGATGTAGCACCTCCAAAGTAGCTGAGGTCTCATCCCCAAATTTTAGAGCGCACCTTTGTCTGGGAAACATAGCATAAATGTACTGCAAAATCATTTCAGGAAAAAAAAGGGTATTCCCATGAACTGATAAGGTGCTGTAATAAAACTCCTTTGTACTAAAATTTGGTTCCTCCAAATTAGTGGAAGTTTTGCATCAGATTTTAATAGGGAGGAATGATGTAGACAGACTCTACGTTCCAGACTGGCAGTAAGAAAAAAGAAAAAGTGTTTATCTGAGTAATTTATCTCAGCAGCTCCAGGACAGCCTTGAGTTTCTTACATGGAAATAATTGAAATTCAGAAATATATAAAAGACCAGTCCAGGTGCCATAGGCTCTTTAATCCAATAAAGGTAGTACAGGCCACTGTCAATCTGACTGTGGAGAAAAAATTTCTGGCAGAAAATAAACAAATAAATGAGAAAAATAAATAAAGTAAGTAAATAAAAAACATGAGGAAAATGAAAATAAAGACTGCAGAGGTTGTTGTCAAGCTTCTAGCAGGTTAAAATAGGAGTTCCCATTTACAGTGGCTCGAAAGTGCAGTTTTCAAGAGAGGCAACTAGAAAAAACAAGATCAGAATCACTTTGGTTGTAAAGCCAAAGGAAGGGAAAATAAATATCATGGGAACAGAGAGAAATCCATTAAGAGAGGGTCAGGACAGAAGCAGCTCGTCTCTCCACCCCAACTATTGATCACACCCTGAGAAACAGCCCAGTGTTTTGGAGGATGGCTCAAGCAGATCTCATTTAACTCCACATGCTTTGTATGATAGGGCTTCAGAAGATGAATGGCAAAGAGGCAGAGCAGCTGGCATGCTGACCTGCAGGATTCCTTTGCTTTTTGTGGCGTTAGGACTGATTCCAAACTCCCTGTCATCTCACAAGCTGTGCCTGACTTCAATTCTACAACATTAGAAACTGATTATTTCCAGCCCTGACTTCGACAACCATTTAGCCACTGTCTTTTGCATGAAGAATTCTGCAGGACGATGAACACACCGCTGCCAGCACCTGCTCTATCAGAGGGCCCAGGGAAAGGAGAGCTGCTGGGAAGGGGGCCATGGGGACTGTGTGACAAGCACAGTGGGATGGATACCCGCATGTCCTTCCTTGGCTGCTGAACAGCAAAGTGGAGTGGAGTGAGCCATGGGCCTGCCTGGGGCAGGTGGGGTGGGAGGGCTCTGTCCCAGGCTGCAGCAGGCACCACGCAGCAGCTCCGACAGGTGGTACCTCTGTGCCAACACCACGGGCTGGTCTGGGAAAAGCCAGAGGGATGTATGCTGTAGAGGGAGGGTGGAAGAAAGCAAGGCAGAGGGCTGAGAAACCAGCTCTTCTTTCAGAGTTATCACAAGTAGCCCATAATAATGCTGTCATGGCACAGGAATGTATGTTCTGTCCATGGTTATCAGCCACATGGCATCACTCCGGCCTGTCACCATGAGCTTGCAGGACCCTGAAAGGAGGTTTCTATGTAGCAGTTATCCTAACTGGATTTCTCCCCCACCAACTTCCCTTGCTTCCTCTTCAGCCTTCAAAAACTCATGACACCCTGCTATCCTACAGCAAGGAATTTCACAGCTCAACCCTCTACAACAGAACTGCACCAAAAAAACCCACCATTCCTCTTGTGCTAAAGCAAGCATGTTGGAGGCTGTTTTTTTGTTTGTTTTGTGGTGGTTTTATTTTGTTTGTTTGTTTGTTTTTACCAAGATGTGTAATTCACAGCTACTGGCAGGAAGGGAGCCAGTCCTGCTGGCAGGGGAGCTGCTGAGGGCAAAGGCCTTGGGGCATTCTCCTGTTAGGGCAGCCCAGGGTCCCAGCACGAGTTACCTCCCCTCCACCTCACTTCATTGAGTGCTGTGCCAGGAGTACTGATGGGCACTTGGCCTGGTTTGCTACTGAGCTCTAAGAGTCCAGCAAGCAGGAAACTGGTGCCTACACAGGTTTTTCTGCATTTCATAGTGCTGCTAGAGCGCCTACATCCAGTGGCTGTTTATCCTTTAAGCTTCTCTGAACTCATATCCTGCATGGAGCTTATCACACTGCAAATGTTTTCTAACATTAGCAGCAGCCTTCAGGCTTCCAGAAGCACTGCTCTGCAAAGCTGCAGTGGTGCTAGATCCCCCAAGGTCTTGTAAGCCAGCCCCTCTCAGCCTGGTGAGGGTGGAGCAGCAGGCTGTGGGGCTAACACACTCATTTCGGGAGCCCGCACGAGGCCCCATGCCTGCTGCTCTGCTCCTCTGAGCGAGTCAGCAATTAGAAACGTTAAAAGCAAAATGAATGCTAAAAGCATTTAATTAAATGAATATATTCCGAGTTAAACATGTTGCTAAGGCTGATCAACACAAGCATAACGCTAAATAAAGCCCTGCAGGCACCAGGACCTCACTCGGGTGGGAAGGCAACCTGAAATGCTATGGTCTGAAGGCATGCTGCCCTCCCAGTGCATTGCCCCTGTTTCCCTCAGCAATGGCAGCCTGCTCAGGGACAGGAAACCCACCTGGCCCTGCTCTGAGCAGGATGGCTACAGCTTCCCTCTGAGCCTGCAAGCCAAGGCAGGGAGTGGCCTGACAGCCTCCCTGAGGGAAAAGCGCTACAGAGTGGGGAGAAGCCCACAACAAAATGCTTCCAACAGATGGGATTGGCAACCACCACCTTCAGGTGCGCTCCTTCACTTGTGGAGGAGGTGAAGAGCAAACTCGAGCAGCAGGCACCTGCCCCCGGGTGGGGGCACTGAGGCATGCAATACCCTGGCACTCTTTCCTGGAAACCATCAGACCAAAAGAAGCAGTGAAAGAAATAAAATTTGAACCCTTCCCACCTGGGATGCCAGGCATTCTGTTTAATGAAAGCCCTGCAGAGGGTCTCTGCCCAGCCCAATGCGGTTCATACTCTAGCCAAGTTTGACAGACTGAATAACTTGAGAGAACTCAGGAGAGCAATGGGAGTGGTGATCATTAAGAAAAAAACACGCCCAAGCAGCATGTGAAGAAAGGTTGAAGAAATGGGTTTTAATCCACTGCAGAGAAAAAAATACAAGGGAGAAAAAGATGCACTTACTGCAGAGGGGGCTGTGATGAGGACAGGCACCAGGTGCACTCTACACTCATTGCAAACAATATAAGAAACACCCAACTCCATTTCCAACAGGGATCAGGGGAAAACTATTAGAGCACAAAACAGAATGAGCCCAACTATGGCAGTGATGTTACAGGGACCACTTCCCTCAGTGGGCTGTAGCTCCCTATTGCTATTAAGAACTGGGGTGAACAGGCCCTGCATGTCCCCCAGCCATGCAGCACTCCCATGGGGCAGCCCCAGAGCTGGGGAGGGGACTGCAGCCTCCCCAGGAGACCTCACCTCTGCTTGTGTGGTCACCTGCTAGCGGGAGCTGGGAGGATCCCAATCCCACCCCAAGAGGAAGCTGCAGGCCGAGTTAGGGCCTGTTCCTTAGAGCACAGGGGTTTCCCTGCAGGGCGCTGCTGGGCACTCAGTCAGGTGCTGTGCTGGTGGCAGGGTTCTGGCCATGCTGGCAATGAGCATTAAAGGCTTTGCAGGGCCCAGCTTATTGTAGGTAATGGGGCTGGAGTGGGAGGGGAAGTGATGCGTGCAGGCAGCAGCAACACTGTCACCTGAAGGTCCTGAGACACAGATGTGCAAAAAGGAAGAAAAACAAAACAAAACAATCTCAGGGTGCCCAGAGACTGAGCTCACCTTGAGGCAGGAGCAGAAGGCAGGAGTCCATACCGCCTAAAACCTCTGAAATGTCACACTTCGGGGTGGATGGAGGCCACATCTCCTCTCAGGACAGTTGATTTCCTTCTTTTTTTTCTTATCTGCATTTCATCCCATTATCAGGATGCCCATCTTCCAAACACGTGACTTGGCAGTTTCAGTGGTGCAGCTAGGGGCACAATTTCACAGGGCATCTCCCAGAAACACATTCAGAGGAGCAAGACAAGCCCAGCAGCAAGGAGCAAGGAGATGCTGGTGCCCCCTCAGCCACCCCCAGCGCAGCTGTTGCAGGGCAACTCCAGATTAGCCCACCCCAGGCTGCAGTTTTTGTTCCAGAGGTGCTACAGAATGGTGTTACCAAAAAGGTCTTGAAACTCCACTTCTAAAAACCACCTGAAGCTGCAGAACTACCCAGAACTGGTTTCCAGAACAGCAGCATGTTCATGCATTTATTCCTAATGGTCTATGCAACCCAATCCTAATCCACAATTTTGTAGTTTATGGGCACAACATGTTCATTTTATGGGAACAGACCTGCTCTGCGCTGGAAGGCTTCCGGCAAGACTATGGTGTTAATTTAGAAGATGGCATTCTTCCCAAACAGTCATTATTAAACCAGCAACCCAATGTTACCTCCAGCATCAAGGGGCAACGTGATGTTGGAGGCAAGACAGAACAAAGGTTCTGGCTCCAGCAATTGTAAGAGAGGTTTAGGGGCTGTTCTCTTCAGGGCAAGGAAATGCAGCCTGGCTCCAGTGCCTGTGGTTTTACTGACCCCAACCTCAGCTGCACTGTGTGGAAATGCACTGCTGCAGAGCTGCCACTTCTGCCCGGCTGAATTGCAGGAGCTATTTTCAGCATCTCTGCCAGATGCAACATCTCCCATGACTTTTATCGTGGAATGGGTGCTTGTTTGTAATCAGCCTGGAAAATCTGTTTCTGAGCTTAATTCCAGAGCTTTGTCTTCGTCGAGCTACAGAAACAACTTTACTCACTGATACAGCTTTCCCGCCCTCTAACAGCATGGGAAATTATTTGCTGTCCTGGGAAATTGGTCACAGCATAAGCCCTCAGGGTTTTGCAACATCAGTGCTTGATGCCACTGGTTTAAGTGCTGAACACACTGTACAAGCACAAGTGGCCAGCCTGAACTGGGAACATTTCTGCTAAAATAACCCATCATTCAGGGAACCCGAATGTAAGCTAATCAGCGGTCCAGGTGGCAATTTTAACAATTCACAGCAGTGGACAAGAGGTTAAAGTCAATGTTAAAAACACAACATTTTTTCTCAATTCTTTTGTGACTGGTAACATTAAGGACCATCTTAACATGTTCCTAACAAAAACAAAATAAAAACAAAAACAAACTTGCTTGAGAAATGTTTAATTTAAAGGCCCTCACAAAATTTACATCTGAAAAAAGAGAGCACCTCGGCTGCAAAGGGCACTGCTGCCAACCTTTGCCTTGCAGTGAGGCTCACTGGCCATTACAGCATTGCACCATGGTTGCAGATGGCCTTACTGTCATTTGGGAACGCAATGTCTCACACTACACCTGTAACAAAACTGGGGCTAACACATCTTCAGAGCTCTTTTCCAAGGAATCTCAAACTTCAGTCCTCCTGAGCTGCTTGGCAATCAACACATGCAGGCAGAAGTCTGTCTCGGTCTGCACTTCTGTAAACACATTTCTTATCTTTTGATTCAGCCCAAACAGCACATAAGCAGTTGCTGTCTGGCTCATGTTCCAGCTGTGCTGCATTAACTGGGAGGAGGATTACTGGAATCACCATCATTAACCTGCTGCTAAGTCTTGGCAAATGTTTGGCAGGAATGAGTTAGGGAACAGTATTTCTGCATGAAGCAGGGTGACAGTCTTCAAGACATCCTGAGATTTCTTACCTCTGAGATTTTGTCTGAATCAATTGTTCTGGGATCACACAATGAGAAATGCATTGATAAGACTCTGCTAGGCAGTTAATGAAGAGACTGCCTGTCCCTATTTGATCATGCTACATGACCTCACTGCTACATAACTGGTGTTTTTAATAAATGAAAAAAAAAAAAAATCAATGATTGTTAAAGAATCCCTGTTTTTTAAACAGGAAACTTGAATCTTTTTGATACCTGTTTTCCCAGCTGAGGCAAACATGGGGACAAAACCAGAAGTAAGTCCCACGTAGTAGAACCCCCAAGAAGTCCCCAGTCCTCCCATGGGTGCAGCACTCTTCTGGCTTTTTAGCCACCCTCCTCAGTTCAGACAGAACTGCAGTGCTGTGCTCCCAGATATCTGCAAGGCCAGTAATTCCATCACATGGGGCCACACGAGCCCCAGTGAGCCACCCTTAGCTCACTGCTGCTGTGCCCTATGGGCTCTGCCATTCACACTGGAACACCTCAGCAAATTCAAGGCTTTTATCCTCTTCCTTAGCACCCTCACAGGTTCACATCCCACACACCTGACAGAAGCCTCATTTTTGCATGATCACAAGCTACAGATTTACTCAGTACTGCCAGGTTCCTGCACACAGTTTACTGTCCTGAGAATGGGGGAGATGTGAAATCTAAAATTGTTCCTGCAAGGAGTCAGGATGACAGCCAACATCACTGCTGTAGCAGCACCTAATTCGTCTGACCTGACTTTAAGAACAACAGTTCAATCATTGCCTTCACATAAATGTAACACCTTTACATTCTGTGTACACGGAATGATGTTAGAAAGAACAGCTATTTCCCTAAGATTTGTATTAAAACACAGTCCATTCACTAACACTGAAGAGGGGAGAATAGATCCCCTATGACCAGACATGAACAATAGCGTAGCAAATGGGGAAGCCCAGATGAGAGGGAGCAGCTCAGGACTGCAAAGCCATCTATCTAGCAGCAGAGAGCCTTTGCTTAGTACAACATCTTCCAGCCTGCTCATAATGCAGTATCTCAGTTTGTGCCACAGGATGCACGTGTTCCAAAAGGACAACTTACTGGAAAACTGAAGGATCTTCTCAGAATTGTGTTGCAGAGGTGGAAACAAACAGAACAGGCACCTCCTATTTCCTCTTATCTAAAGGAACACAAACATTTTTCTTCCAGAGTCACAGGTACTGTGCAAACTGTGCAAAAATCTGCTAGTCAAGTAAAAATGGTGGTACCTCATTTAAGTTATGTGTTAAGTAACGAAGAAACAATCCCACCCTTCTTGACATAATGTGTTGTAGCTAGAAGTGACACCTACAGAACTTACTAGGAGCTCCTTACATCTTCTCCTTAAATTTAGAGGCACCAGAGAGCAAGTTCAACATAAGACACTTGAAATCGGAGACTTCACTATGCAAACATGTTTTCCCCCCAGAAATAATAGATTAGAAGAAGATATGAACATCTTATTTATTAAATCAAATAGAAATGCAAAATATGTTTCACATGCCTTACATGGAAAAAAGATGAACTTCCAAGACCTTAAAGCAAGAGTGTGTCAGTTGACAGGCAGGAAATGGGAACATTATAAACAGTCACAGAGAGAGGAAGGACTGGGGAAGGAGGCGACCTGGGGAAGATGGGCAGTTCTTCCCCACGCTGAGAAAGTTCTCCTAAAAACAGGAATGGAGGTTATGATGAGTAAGCATCACAAGCCTGAAGTTAAAACACAATTATTTGGAGGAAGTTGCCTAAATGAGTACAACTGGCTAATAATTAGTCATACAGGGATCTAATTTATTCATACTGTACTCATATTAAGTGAACATGGGCTTATTTTTGAACAACAGTAGGGACACTAGGAGCATCAGAAACATCCAAAAAAGCTTTTTAAAAAAGCAGGATCAGCCCATGGCTGCATTCTGTGAGACACTGCTATTAAATTAAGGGGAAAAAAAATTGAAAAATGTAGAAATAGTTCTAAACGTTTTAATTATTTTGCCATCTTCCAACTGTTCCTCCCTCCTATACATAATTTCTTGGAAACTGAAATGACAGTCAACAGCAAATACAATTCACACACCAATACTATATCCCAGTTTTTCTAAGAGTTATTAGTCCAGCCATTTTAAAGTGATCTATGTGCAAAAAATTAACACGTGAAAGAGTTTCTTAAAAGCACAACAAAAAATCCACTGCAGCCTTAACAACTCCTAGTCGAAAAAAAATCTGAAATTAGCACAAACATTTCCCAGTGCAGAAGAGATCAGTAACTGCAAGTGTTGTGCCAAATCTGTGCCTTGGTGCTGCAGAACTGTCAGCATCACAAGCTTACCAGCAGCTGGCAAGGAGAAAATAGACCGTACCTCAAAAGTGGGAAAACCACCGTTCACTAACCAGCCTCCTGGTACACATAAACATATGGCATAGGTATGTATTCGGAGACCGCTACCTACAGCTGAGAACAGTCATCCTAGCATGACTGATAGTAAATGATTAACAATAAAATGTGCAAGAATCATAAGAGTAGTATTTAAATTATTTCTGACTGCTCAATGCCCCTAGGCCTAAACTATCCCCTCATTAAGAGTGGTGTAAGTCAGGGCAGCTCTGGTGAAGCTGCAGTAAAAATTGCTGTGCATGAGGATTTGTGTGTGAGAAGAACAGTCCCTTGAACATCAGACTAGTTCAGTCCTGACCGCACTACAATAGGGAATTGTGTTTAAACCATGAGTAATCATGTAATCATCTCCCAGCATAGTACTTCTTTTCTGAAGACATGGAATGTAAATGGCCAGGATTTACAACTGATGATTTTGCACATTTAATGGATTGTATTTCTTTCATGGTTCTGGCAATGTAATCTCAGTTAAAAAAAAAACAAAAAACAAAAAACAACACAAAAAACAAACAAACAAACAAAAAAACCAACAAAAACCAACATCACCAAAATCAACCAAACAAAAAAATCCCACACTCACCGCTGTCTGCTTTTTTTCTTTATTTGATGACTCATCTGGCACACATTTAGGGTTCTCTAACAGTGCATAAATGTTCAAAAATATCAAATTACTAGGGCTGGGGTAAGGGTATCCTACAGTTAAAGTCTATGTGTGGAAGATATGCTACAATAGGTGATAAAGCTAAATCACGTTTGGGTAATTCTAAGTCTCTGTCATTAGTCTGGAAAATAGAGCAGACAACCCTGTTCCTGGGCAAGGGCTGTGAAACAAAATAATCACTGACTCTTGTAAAACATCTCGAGTTTCCCAGACAGAAACTCTGAAGAGAAGCAAAACACCAGCAATAAAGTCACCTGCTGTTTAATGACTCTCAGAAGTTATCGTGCAGAACAGTCAAACATCAAAACTATCCTCAACTTGGAAGGCCAGTGGCACTACTCTCCCTTTTATCACTCCCTGCTACTCAGGACAAAGGAGCCTTACGGAAGCTGGGGTAGAAGAGCCGTGGAACAGGACAGGTCCTCGCAGCTCTGAAGGAGTCACACTAAGTCATAGACAAATCTCATCCAAAACCATGAGGCCTTCAGAATGAAGAACGAGGGCAAACATATTAGGCCCCATGCAAACCACATACCTTAGTGCAGGAAAATGGTGGCTTCGTTTGCTGAGAGTAGCTAAACACTAACAACACACCAACGTGTGTTTCAAGTGCTATTAGAACCGTCCCATATACAATACTTATCTTTGTTTTTCCTCCCACAATGCACTAAAGTAAATCCAGACCTTAAAGAATAACTTGCATAGTAAGAAAAGGTCATCAATTTAATCATTTACTTTAAGCAGGCAAGCAAATTTGTAAACATTCAAAAGCGGCAGCATCCAAGTTACAAACAATTTAAGGAAAAAAGAATTGAGATTATTAAGGTTCTTTTTATCCTCTCAAAAATTTTGGAAATAATCTTTTTAAAACACTGCAAACATTGAACACTCGGTTACACCTCTTATAATCCCACTAGCAGTCTCGCCTTCCAAGGAAATCTGCTTTCTAAAAACGCATGGTCTCACAATAGCCACACTTTTTAGCATTTACTGTTTGGAAGTTAGCTACTTGAGCATTTCACCTCAGCTTAAATCCCATTAGCAAAGGGAATGCTTGTGTCTTGGTTCAATACCTCTTTAACTTCCAAGGGCAAAGTGTCAAAGAGGTGATCTTCCACGATAAGCCCACTTTTCCTGAGAAGCTGACACTGCCCCAACGTGGCTGGCAGACGGTCTAAGCAGTTTCCCTTCAGTTCCAGATGAGTCAGCTGCAACAGCTGACCAACTTTATCTGGGATTGAGGTAATACAGTTTTGTCCCAGACTCAAAGTCCTCAATTTAATGCATTTAAACAACTGTTTTGGCAAAACGTCGACTTTGTTTCCCGTGATATGAAAATGCTGCAGATTTTGAAGCAAACTTATTTCCACTGGAATCACTGCAATTGAGTTGTAGCTTACATCTAAACATCTAAGTTTCTGTAAACTGAACACTGCGGCTGGTAAGGATTCGAGTTTGTTATTGGAGAGGTAAAGAGACTCTAAGTTCTTTACGTGGGTAATGGAGGAAGGAATGTTGACTATTTTATTGTGCCACAGCTTTAAACAAGTCAATCTTTTTAAGTGCTGGAAACTGATGATTTCTTCAATTGTGCGTATGCTATTTGATTTTAAATCCAGTTCCTGTAAGTTAGAGAGGCTGAAGATGGCATGGGGAATTCTCTCCAGTTCACAGTTCTGCAGTTCCAACTCCGCAACATTCATCATCTTCTTAAGGCTATTCAGTACCACAAGCTTAGTGCCGTCATTATGAATGACCAGTTTTGTCAGATGTGGTGCCACATCTGTGATATTGGGGGGGATTTTGGTCAAATTGCTCTTCACATGGAGAATTTTAAGGTGTCTCAACTCTCTGAGAGACTCAAGCCCTATCATTTTATTATTTTCAGAGTTCAAGTTGCCTATCAAGTACAATTCTCGGAGGTTTTTGAGCAAATACACCCACGCAGGAATTTCTGCGACATCTGTGAATTTTACATAAAGGCATCTCAAATGGTCCCGGAGGAAGCTGAAGGCAGTCTGCTCGACCTTTGCAGGGCAGTGGCACAGATGAAGTTCCTGAAGATTTGTCATCTGGGAGATTTTTGCTGGGATTTTCGCTTCAGGAATCAGCTCCAGTTTTAACACATCCAGATCCGTCAGATCAAAGACTGCATCAGGGACCCCCGATAGCATAAAAAGGTGCAATTCTTGCTTATCCTGGGCATTGCGGGAAACGTGCTGCCGCAGCTTTTCAAAAGTCCATTCGTGGTTTAAACTAATTTCACGTAGTTTGTTCTCACTTACCTCTGACAAGAAGACACCAAACCTTTTAGAATAAAGTTGGTCGTACTGATCTACCATATGCAAAAGAAACGCAAAGTCATTTTTGACATCGGGAATATCACTGAAACTACTCTCTTCTCTGACCTTTTCAAAGGAATATTCTTTTAAGGGTATTCGGAACAGCCAGAAGAGCGTGTAGAGACAGATAAAACCATAGACACAAATGAGAGAAATATAGCTGATAAGCAGCTTCTTCAACATGTAAGCCATGTTGTGCGTACATTCAAACTGCGTGTAGCCAATCAGGTGTTCCACTTTTGGGTTGCAGATGTGTTCAAAACTAATGGTGTTGACAAAGTTAGCAGTATAGCAGAGAATAAATATGAACTTAAAAGTCTTGATGATAGTCTGGCCAACGTAGAGTTTGTAAATCAGATCGCTGTCCTCCACGTGAGCCCGGAACTTGCGGACCTTCTCAAACAGTGCTTTGGCTTGTTCTCCGTCTTTTTTATCTAAAATAGTGACACTGGGAACTTCAATCATTGGCTTGTCAGCTGAAAATTTGAAGCCAGACTTTGTTATCATGGGGGTGCTGGCACTTGGGCTTCCTTCATCACTGCTAGTGGAAACATACTTGGGCAGGGACTGGGCACCAGTTAACCTCTGTTTGTTCTCCTCAGAGTCCTCACACGCTGTTTCAGACAGTGCTTTTGTAGTCCAAGGGGATTCAAAACACTTCCCTAATATGGACACAAAATGCTCAATTTTTGAGCAGGTCTTGGGATACTTGAACCAAAAATTGCTACTGACTATTAAAATAATGGTATGGATGAGAACAAGATAGGGAAAATACTTTGAATACCAAGGAAGAGCCAAATGATAGCACATCTGGTTAATAAATACATATTGCTGAAAATCCAAATTTGTTTTGCGGCCTGAAGAATCCTTCTGCTCCTTCTTCAGCTCCTGACTTGATTCAGTGGGTTGATACTGAGGAGAGGTAGCTCTGCTCAGAGGTACATCAGGTGTTACAGTAGGGGCACTTCCAAAAGAAACCGTTCTCGTTGATGCTTCTTCTCCTTGACCAGTGGTTGTTTCAACAGTGGTAAAGTCAGCCTTCCCTGATGTGCTGGGTTGTGCTTTTGAGTTTATAGTAGACTGCAAAACTGGCAAGCAGACCACCTGGTCTTTGGTCAATTGCATGGTTCCAGCAAAAATGGCAACCATTAACATCACAACCGCTAGATAATCCATAAATACATCCCACCATGGTTTCAGGATACGATAGGTTGGCTGGATGTCATTGAGCGATGCAACTTCTGCAAGGGTAAACATTCCTACAAGAAAACAAAAATGAAACCAGTGAGCAGGTTATTTTACCATTTGAAAAACAATCACACCATGGACATATAAGCTTCAAAAAATGTAAGTTTTCATTATATTTTGTTGGATATCACACGTTGTCTATCGTTTCACCCAATACGTTTCTCTCAAGGGATACGTACAGAAATGACTCATTATTTTAGGACCAAAACAGAAAGATTATCACGTCACAGTACAAGCACCGAGGCCTGGTATATGCAACTGAAATATCTAAGACATCTGTAGCTGATATGTATTAGCAACAAACAGAAAAAACTGACTACCTTGTATAAAATCTGATTCTGTAAAAATGACTGCTTGGGTCTTTGAAGATGTGAAATTCATCATTAACTGTTTTTGTAATACCTTGTATTTAAAGTAGATAGCACTTGCTAGATGCTTTGCATATTGGTCATGACTCGCACAGCATCTTGTACCATTATGAGCAAGGCCTCTCATTTCTTTCTGTCTAACATAGTAACAGTCTATCTCCCACTTCTTGCTATTCAGCATCCACAATGACTACCAGATGGATTAGTCCCTCACCTTAAGTATCAACCCACAAGAGAATGTCTTGCCATTACTATGTGAAAACCCAGTACAATTTTATTTTAGGATGTTTTTTATGATGTTTTATACTGAGAAAGCTACAATGTAGTTACTGGATCAAATGGTAATGTATACAAATATTGTTTCCCCAATTAATGAATCATAAAACGGCTTGGATTGGAAGGAAACTTAAAGATCATCTAATTGTAACCCCTGCCATAAGCAGGACTGCCACCCACCAGTTCAGGCTGCCCAGGGCCTCATCCAGCCTGGTCTTGAGCACCTCCAGGGATGGGGCACCCACAGCTTCTCTGAGCAGCTGTGCCAGTGCCTCACCATCCTCTGAGTAAAAATATTTCCTCTTAATGTCTAATGTAAATCGCTTCTCTTATACTTAGGGGGAAAACAGTGTCCTCAATTTTATGGGGAAAATATATTTTTTATATCATTATCACAGTGTGGTGATGGTGAGCACTTGCAGATGCCCAGGAAAAGTCAAAATATTAAGAGGTACTCAGAACAATGGATCCAATACAGTACCTTGTTTTGGGCTTTCCTTATGCCAGCACTGAATTTAGACTATTTTAAGTTTTTATTACCTGTTCTTCAAGCTTATTGACTGGAATATTCCTTGGATTTGATATGAAGCCTTTTCACTGCTAATTTTCACCTCCTTTTATGGGTGCCACATTGGGGTTGGGGTTTCACAACCAGCTGTAGGGATGGCATGGCTGAGTAAGAGGCAAACTTGGAAATCTGAGCCTGTGGTTGACTGCATGAGCTGTGACTCACGGTCCTGTGCCTTCTCCCCTCAAGGCCACTGTGGGCTCCATTTACAACATCAGTGTAAAAACTGTAAGCAGGCAACTCAGTAAGTACTATGCAGATGAAACATCTGATTTTTCACAGTAAAAACACGTCCTCATGACGCACAAGGCACCAAACAGACATTGAGCATCAGCAGAAGACACAGAGATCTAGTTCCAAACTGTGGTTCCTGGAGAGAAGAAGCTTTCAGTTTCCGATACGGAACGTAGGGACATAGTCTCCTTTTAAAATAGCATGTTAGTTCAGTATTAGTAAGAACAAATTTTGACTCAAGCCTGTTACAGTACAATGTGCAGGGCTGCACAGCTACACAAAATAAGGAAGACTTCTAACTTAAGCAAAACAATCTTTTCTCCAAAACCCGTTGTCTCCAGTTCTGTAAGCTGGATGACTCTCTAGAATAGCATTAGACTCCCCTAGCTCCAAATCCAATATCCCATTCAGCCACTGAGGTGTTTCTCTCTAGAAAATATTTCTTTGATATAAGCTAATATAACTGTTCTAAGTGCGACTGCTTCTTCCTACCTCCTGAGGAGGAAAAATGCAAATTCTCAAAGCAGAGAAATGCTATCTCCCTTTCCACTGCTAAAACAATATTGAGCTCTAAAACTAAAACGACCTTGTTTAGTTTGAAATTATATAAATGTATCACAGAAAGATGCAACTGCAGTGAGAACTGACAATCACAATACAATCTAAGTTAGATGCTAAGTTAAATCAGCAAGAGTGACAATTAAGTGCATAAGTCAAACTTCCATTAATCATAAGGCAAAGCTATAATAAAGCTCAGAATGTGATTAACCTGTTGAATTTTTCTAATTTACTCCAGACTATAAAATCTGAAATACAAAGTAAATGTGTTGGGTTTATTTCCTAATAAATATTTCAGCTTAAATACAGAAATTAGAGGAAAAGGAAGCAGCAGATTGGTATGTCACTTTAATGTTTATTTACATCCTACTTCTTCCTGTACTTATTGATAAAACTTCATCTTCTGACCCTGTAATTCACTGGCCCTCCTGTTTTAAGAGCATATTTAAAGTTAAAGCAAATTCAAAGTTAAAACAAACAAATAAAAACAGAATCACAACACATAAACCTCTTGTTTCACTCTCAGGTTCCCAAGACTCTGAACAAGAGCACTTTGTCTCAAGAAACAAGAAGATTCTTGAATTAGCTTTGTCACCACAACTGGTCAAGAATTCTTTAAGAATAAAAAAAAAATAACAAAACAAAACCAACACACTTCTAGTTGTAAAGAAAAAATAGTGCCCTGTCCAAAATCATTTGCTTCCTTCCCACAGGAAATTTTGGAGAAGAAAAGTTTTCCCATAACTTTGCTTTCTTGCTTTTGATCAAGTCACCACAGAGCTCCACTTATTTCCTCTGTATATTTTACTCTCTTCCTACCAACTATTCCTACTTCCTTTGCTTTTCTGCTTTTGCAGAATCCTATGAAGACAGCCAGTTGGGCCTGGATGTGCTGTGAACACAGTATGAACTGCCTCTAGCCAGGAGCAACGAGCACTAGCTGATCCACAGACAAGCTGCAACCACCACCACCACGGCACCATCCGGTCTTTGTGCCTCACACAAGGAACTAAATGAATGTATCCCGCACACACAGACATGTGCAGCATCTGCCCTGCTTATCCATTTTATACTTTAGGCTAAGCAAATTGCTATGGGAAGAGTTATGTGACTTAAAACTAACCGTATTTCAATCCAAAGGTAGAACTTCAGAGATGGTGTACCACACAATGCTCTGTGTGCATCATTAGCGATAACTGAATAAGGAGAATGCAACAAAGGCAAAGGAGATTTCCAACAACAGAACAAGAGTTTCACAATGCCTTTTAAATGTGTAAAATGTATACACTCAAATGTATGGAAAAATACATTGCTGTTATTTGATAGTTGCATGATTAAGGAGGAGGATGGATTAACACCATTCAAACACACTGAGAAATAAAAGAACAAGCAAACCCACCACCAGTGCATCCCCTACACCCCTTCACTCCACTTCTTCACCCCGAATTGCACCTCCACTCCTTCACCACATTATAATTTTGGAATTTGACTGAAACAAAATATATCATCTCTCTGACACAGACTGTAAATAAATTCCTCAATTGGAAATCGTCATCTTTATGTAAAATATTGACCAGATTGACAGTAAATGAACAAGTAACAAAACATAATTCCTCTCAGGCTGCACATGCACACGTTAGACTTCAGTATGCTGGAGACAGAAATAAGATTCTCACTTCATAGAACTAGTTTCAAATTAGTACCCATTTACAAAAATATGTTGTTTTTTTTTTTTTAAATCTTCAAAAATTCTGCCCCTCAAAGCTGGTTGTATAACACTCTAACCTACTTTTGGATGCTGCTATTTAAGTGTTTACACTCAATCTTCCTTGTTTATCAGCTCTTTGGAAGTCTAGTGCTATACATCACTCCTACACAGATGGTTTTGTAATCAATGTGGTATTTGAGAAGCAGCATTAGCAGCCATAATTTCCCTAACAATAAACTCTCAAATCATACCTCAGTCTTTGCTTGCTATAAATCACCAGGTCTGTTTAAGGATGACTTTCAAGACAGAAGTCCAACACTGCACTGCTGAGTAGTTCCTAAAAGCACCCAAAGGCCATTAACACAATTAAGTTGGCAATTGCCACATGTGAGTTCTGTTTCCACAGAGCACAGAAAATGAACTACTTCCCATTCAGCCTGCTGTGGTATTCCTGAACAAGTCTTCTATGACAGGAGCTGCTTTGACCAAAAGTGCGAACTTAAGTTTTTAGTCACATTTATCCCAAGGCTTCAGGATGCAGGTGAGGGGCTCAGCCTCTTCCAGAATACAACTAGTCAGTTTCTGACCTTGAAAAGCTCAGAGAGATCCTAAGGTGAACGTCCAGCAACACTGAGCTCCTTGCTCACACTTTAGTAGCATCAGAAACCACAAAGGCTCTGAGAGAGAAGCCAGGAAAAGGAAATGAGCAGACAATGAGAGTGGCCCTAGAGCATCCCTCTGCATAGCCAGAGGAGAGCTTGCCATAACAAGCTGTGAGACAGCTCAGGTCTGACAATCACATACACTCTTACCATTCTGCAACAAGCCACCTAGCAGGGCAACAGGCAGGAATCTAGGAGAACTGATCAATGGAGGCTGGACCCAGCAGGAACTTATGCTTTTTATATCTGCAAGCAACAGTCCATAACAGTGCACATAGAGCACTGACAGGCAATTTCTTCTCTAATGGAGAACATGAATCGTCTGCAGTGTACATTTGTCTATAGAAACCTTAGAGCAGAGTAACAAATGGACCTTGAGGATGATGGCAAAACCACGCCTTAGCATAGCTGCACACACCCGTGCCAAACCTAGCTTGCTGCTAGAAACAGCACCGCTTACATGATACCAGGAATTCAGCAAGATGCAAAAGCAAAATGGACATCTGGTAATCCCACCCTCCTTTTACCCAAGACAGATACATCACTAGTGATGGCAACAGTGACAGGCAGGGAATCAAACTTGAAAAAGCATTTTCTCTTTTACCTAAGAACAAGAACAGTGAGCAGATGCTTCCTATCTCAGTTCACAGAATTCCTAACACAAACCCAAGCCAGTAATACCAACAAGACAGCTTAACTCACGTGCACAAAACTCACAGTTCAATGCAAAGCACTTCTACTCAAATTGATAGTTTTGACTTAACCCACATGGACATAAAACATAGCAGTTACACAACACAGACCGTAATGGCTGCTTGCACTTCAGTGTTAAATGTTTAATTCCTTTGTCCTTCCAAAATCTGCTATCCTCATATCTTGCCAGTGATGTTTCTGCAGTGCTTTCCTGACCACCATCAGAAGTGCAGAAACACAGCAAACATCTGGTGCTTCTACTGGCCAGAGCACTTTGGGAATTTATCAAGATGCAGAAGCAAACTACACCAAAATAAAAGCACATCTGGTGATTCCAGTCCCTACAGACTGCTTTTAGACCCTAAAAAAGTCATTTCAGGAACTGGGAGAGAAAAAGACAAAAAGTGTAATGAAATCTTATTTTTAGCTCAGAAATCTGAAATACAAAACAAATCAATAAGTTAAGTTTGCTTTTACATATGTATGTCCTTGTGGCTACAAAGATTGTTATATAAAATTGCTTGATGTCAGGTAGAAACAGCACTCCGTGACTCATACAATTCCTCTGAAAAATATTCTTTTCTGGTCTACAGCCACACACACTGCCAGTCTGTCTCATCTTGTTGTGGATTTCACTAGGAACTGGGGCAACTTCAAAAGCTGTAAGAAATTAAACTTGGCACTGAGTTGCTCCTTTGGTGGTTTTAAGCCACAGTCTGTGAAGATACAAATCTTAATACAGAAGATATTAGTACCTTTAACTACATACCCAAAACATACAGAAAGACTAGGAAGGAATGTCTACCAAAGAAAACAAAATGCATCACTGATATTCATGTTGCTGCAGGCTTTAAAAGCCCCTCTTCAGAGAGGAGCAACCCCTCCACTCTAACTCACAACACCTAGGAGTCTAGGTTTACTTCATTTCCAGACCACATTTCCATCAGAATGTAAGCAGGTTTACTGAGTAACTAACACCAGTTATTCTGAATGAATACTTTCCTTATTTTAGTTCTAATGGATGTGCCAGTGACCTTGCACTAGAACATTTACAGCACCTTCACAGAGATTCAGAGCCAAGAACAGACAAAAAGTTCCTTTAATGAAAGCACAGGGTCCATTGTTGCCTATCGGAGCTGGTTCATCTCTGCAGACAGAAGAGCAAACACAGACTCTCACTGGCTTACATATTAAACAGAACTTTCACATATGATTTGCACACACATGAAATACTGCAGTTAAAGTGCCCACACTGGCACTTCCATTAGCTAGAATTTATGTAGGAGAGGGTCACACTTTAACTAAAAAAACTGAAAGAAAGGCAAATTAAAACACAAAGCTGCACGTAACGCCAGTCTCCTACTCATGTATCAGAGTTCCTCTATTCCTGCCAAGATCTGTACAAAGGTGTGCCAGCTCAGCTGAGAACCAGGGTACGAAAGCACATTTAACAGGACAAAATTCAAACTATGTTCCTACTTAAACATCATGCAGCTTCTTCTCTCCCCTGGGAGAAGTGACTTCCTCATTCAAACCAAGGAGTAGCTGTAAAGCCACATCACAGAAAGTACTCTGGACAAACACTGAGCAGCCTCTCACCCCTCTCCCCCTGCCCCACGTCCCCCATCCCATCCCACAGGCAGACACCTGACAGCAACAGATAGGCTGCTGCATCCCTACCTGCTCTTTATCAAGCAAATAAATCTTCTGTGCTTTGGGCATATTGGTCAGATGGGTAACAACGGTGATTTCGCGTGTAAGAACTTTAACAAGAGATGAATTGGGACTTATTAATGTCTCCACATTCCTGCCAAGCTTCCAATAGCTGAAACTTCAGTGGTTTCATGCCAGGACAAAATGCCTTCAGCTCCAGCATTTATCCTCCAAGAGATTTAAGATTACTATATTTCTTTTCCCTCGACTAAACTTAAGCTCCTTTCTGTAAGAGGTAAGTTATTTTCTTAAGTCCATTTAGTCCCATAATTGTTTGATTCAGGGTGTGTACTTCACTGTCAGTACTTAAGCATAAAAAAAGGAATTACATTACCACACATCACCTGGAGGCTGTCACTTTGAAATTTTGCTAATGGATTCACATCACCTCCTTTCTTTTTATGCCGGAATTTTTCAAATCCCATTCAAAACATTGCATTAAAAACAGAAAGAAATGTTCCAAAGGACTTGTAGACTGCAGCATACCTACAAGCAAGCTTCCAGCTCTGCAAAAGGGTTTAGTAAAGCTCTATTGTGTTGCCTGCTGCCAATCACCAGCACCAACATAGCCATTCAGCCTCCAATTTAAATATTTACTACTGCTAAGTTTATATTATGGTTTGACCCAAATGCTCCAGCTGAAATTGTAACCTCTGCACCGAGGGCTCTCCAGCAGCGAGCGGGCAGACAACCCTTGCCCCAGAATTCTTACGATCTAAAACTGATTATTTGTTAAGTGATGACATGTTCAGGGCTGTAAAATTCAAAGCAAGAAAACAAAAACCACCAGGCTTTCAGAAAAAAAGTGAAATAACAGTGTTATTAAAAATAAAGTCAAATTTAATATTTAATGCACTATCTTTGCAAAGGCTAAACATTGCTATGCTTACAGACAAATCAGTTTATAGTTACCTCTTTTCTCTATACTTAGCCATCCTCCTTTCTACTGTTTGAGGATGATGAAAGAAAAGAATGCAAGAAAAAGGCATTAAATGTACCAACCCTTGAAACCTACCTTTTTCAGTCGCTTCTGCTGTATCAAGGACAATGAAAATTCGAGTACGTACTTCAATTTAACTCCAAATAAACAACATAAAAACACAGAAAGGAGAAATGTGACTCCAGCTAATCTGCGGGTATATCTCACTCCTGCTCCAGGGCGACATCCAGCTACCTGCTCAGCCCAGCACAAGTGAAAACACAAAGTACTTGCCTCCTGGAAAAGATGCCCCTCCACAACTCCTGCTTCTTTTCCTGTCCCTACCACCTTGCCACCATTAATGCAGCCATGACCACATGTGCACAATAACCTTTGCAGCTGCCTTCACAGCCATCCAGTCACACACCATCCCACCGACTGACTCCTACAACAGATGTGTAAGCTGGTTGGCTGACCAAATGGGCAAATCAGGTCACAGATGCAGCTCTTCACTTTCTGCAGGCAATGCTTTCCCCTCACCCCAGGTGCTCGATTCCTGAACTAGTTTTGGCAAGTTACTCATCCTTTATAGCAGCATAACTGCCACTCTCCAGCTGCTCTTGAAATAAAAGGAAAGTAGCCCTCTTGTTGGAGGAAAACACATTAGTCAGGTCTTTGTTGTTGCCACTGTTTCCACACATAGCCAAACCAGGTAACTTTCTCAGTGAGCCCAAAAGGCCCTGAGCAAGCTCGAGTACACAGCAAGGCAATTTCACCATGCAGCATTAGCATCACACTGAGCTGGGAGGAAGGTTCTCCTCTCTTAAATTGTCTTCTAGCTCTTCCATCAGCACGCCAAGATTTTGGAAAGCAGGGCAAAGGCAGAAAGCCTGTGCTTGTGCAAGTACCTTATGGCTGATCTCGGAGTCCTGGCTCTGACTGTGCCTCCCATAATGCAAGGACTCTGCAGAGAGGTGCCACCAACCTCTTGCTGGTCTTGTGTCCTGTGCAAGGTGACAACCTGGGACTTGTCCCAAGAAAAACTGCTCTGTAACTTCACTTCCAGCAGTATTTCTAGAATCATGTACCATAGAATCATAGAATATCCCAAGTTGGAAAGCAACCACTAGGTTCATTGATGGCTTCATCCAAACTTCAAACCTTATGTCTGAGAGCAGTGTCCAAATGCTTCTTGAACTCAAGCAGCTGGTGCCACAACCACTGCCCTGTGGAGCCTGTCCCAGTGCTCAACCACCCTGGTGAAAGTGCAAAACCTTTTACTGTTATTCAGTCTGGCCCTTCCCTGATGCAGCTCTGTGCCACAGGCACACACAGTCATACCTGATGCCCCCTAAGTGGTGGGGTGGCACAGCCACATACCTCACTTAGCATGAAATAGCCTGGAGGCATCCTGTGACTATCAGGAGACATGCAGGGGTTACTTGAGTGCTCTGTTTACATCTGAAATCAATAACTCAACAAGAAGTAAACACCAAATGGCCAAAAAGTGCCCATACAGTGACCTCAATCACATTTTTCAAGTAGTCTTAAATACCACCAGATCCATTTCTTATGTTTGACTGGTACTTTTTTAACATGAATCCAGTGAAGAACATCAGGACAACCAGCCAGTTGCTTTGTACGTTCCTACTATCTCCTCTGCACACATGGATAGCTGCCTGTGAATGCAGGTGTACTGCAATAATATACATATGACTACGTTCCCATAATCATCAGTCATGGCCAAACCAAACCATGAAACCATCCATTTCCTTTATCCCAAAGTTCTGCAACAACTTGCCTTTGACCAAGAATATACATATCTTTTTTCATATGCATGCATGTATATATATAGATACACACACACAGAGAGGTTGCTCTAAAAGTAATGCCTCCTATTTATTTTCCACAGAAACTACAATAAAGAGCACAATAACTTTATTTGATAGAACAAATTCTCAGCTACAAGACTTTATTTTTCAACATAGTCACCACCATTAACTACGCATCTTTGCCAGCAATGAACAAGAGCTTGCATGCCATGCTCGTAAAAATCTGCACCAGCGGAAGTGACCCATTGTTCCACAGCTGCTATGACAGCTTTGTTGCTGAGAAAACGTTGCCCACACAGTCTATGCTTCATCAGCCTGATGAGACAGAAGCCAGAGGGCAACAAATCCAGACTGTATGGTGGATGTGGTAGGACAGTCCAGACAAGACAGGCAATGTGCTCTATGGTCTTCAAACTGATATGGAGCCTGGCATTACTGCGATGCAAAGAGAAAGTTGTCTTCTTATCTGGCCAGACACAGGAAGTTTGAGCCTTCAGCTTGGTCAGTATTGTGATATAGCAGTCAGAGATCACGGTTTGTTCAAGTTCCAGGAAATCCAGAAGGATTATCCATTTCCTATCCCAAAAGACAGTACACATCATTTTACCCACTACGACCTATGTCTTGAAATTTTTCTGCAATAGGGAATTCACACATCACCACTCTACAGACTGCCATTTTGACTCCAGCTTGTAGTGGTGACATCACATCTCAATACCAGTAATGGTGCAATCCAAGAAACTGTCACATTCAACTTCACATTAGTTCAATAGGCCTGTCAAACTTGCACACAGTATTCTTCCTGTTTCTGTGTGAGTGTTCCCGGGACCCACGTAGCGCAAACTTTGCAACATTCCAATGTTGCCACTATTGTTTTCAATGCACTGAAGTGAATATTCAGCTCCTTACACAGTTCCCTGGTTGTAACCTGCTGATTCACGTAGATGAGCTGATCAAGATGCTCTTCATTTTGTAGTGTGACAGCTATGCGCAGCCACCCAGAACATGGCTTGTCTTTCACACTGTTGCCACCATTGCTGAAACGCAACACTCTCTGCCTCACTGCACTCATATTCACTGTTTGGTCTCCATAAACATCCAATAAGCATCAAGGAATGTCAGTGGGTGCCATTTTTTCCACATGGAGGAACTCAATTTACATTTGCATATGCACTTCTAAGTTAGACGCCATTTTGTCAGGGCACTCCTCTGATGCCATCTGTCACATGGTAACAACATGCAACGGGATACTGGCAGGAAGGTTCAATCTCTACTGCAAGCTGCAGAAGCTGCAGGGTTTTTTTGCACATGGACACAGCCATATCCATGCTCACAGTGAACTGATTCTGGACCTCAAGGCCTTTACAGGAATACCAAAGTTGAATCACGTATAAGCAGGCACAGTATGGCTGCTATTCTTGGTTTGAATTGGAGAAAGGGAAAAGCCAGTACAACAGCTGGTTATCAGTCAGACAAGCATCTTTCTTTAACTTTAGTGGAAAGTTGAAGCCTTGTCCCAAAATAGGCTTACTTGCTCGCTGTGTTGCTTGCTCTGACATGAGAGTCAGAGTTACCACTGGGTTAAAACATTCTTTATATAACAGACCTTTATGGCAATCCTCTTCCTGACTCATGAGGGGCATCCTCCCTCTGTCTCATTACTCCAAGCATCAGATGCCTTTCACAATAGTAGCACTGTATGCTCTGTGCTCCTTATCCTATCCCTTTTTGCAGGGCTCAGACCTGGGTCTTGGTCAGAGTTCCTTGGTAATCAAACAAAAAAATCGTAACTTTTAGACAAACATCTACACACTGCTAGTACTTAATACTTACACTGTATAAAAGATTCAATTTCCCATTCTGTATCAAGGCCTTACATTGTGCAATCCAAGTATCCTGCCTCTGAAAGATTATAGCCCGAAAGTTCAGTTGAATTGCACCAGATTTCATATTGTATAACATGTCAGGATGATTGAGGGAGGCAACAGTTTCAAGCTTGACTGGCTGTAAAAGGAAGAACCTTTAAGTCTATGCCATGGGTTAGAAACAAAATCCTTTTATCTTCTATATTAGCAACATTTTGATCACCAGAAAAGTCACAAATCAAGACATTCAAAAAGAGTTTTAAAATGTTAGCAGTGTGCTGGAATTACTCCTTATCACGTGACTGTTTCATGACATGATTTAGCAAAGATTTCACAGCAGGACATAACCCAGTAGAAAATTCTGCTACTTACATACACACACACATTTTACAGCTGGGAACTCTTCCTCATATCAGTATGTTCCCTGTGGTTCAAAAGTAAGCCTGCAACAGTGCTCACTCACCCCATCCACACCAGAACCCTTTATCTAGCTACGTGAGCAGCTGCATATATTTTTCAGCAGCACAAGGGCCTCACGGGCTGCAGCCATGCTTTTCAAGCAAAAAGCATAGATGAGGTTTCCACTTTTGGTTAATCTGGGAATAAGAGCTCTTAGACTTCAGCATAGGTTTTGTGCTGAAGCAGTGCCAAATCATTGATTCATGTGTTGTCAAATTAAGTTAGGTAGATTGTAATAATGCTTTACTTCCATCCCTATAAAGAGGAGATACAATTGGCTGTACACATACAAAAAATGTACAAACAAAATGAGTAATCGTGAAGTAGCTTTAAAACAAAAACAAAACCCCCACCAAAAGTCAGAACTCTCGTGGAAGTAAATGCCAACAGACTTAGACTACAGGATCTTAGTTATATAAATAAGAGTAATAATGAGTCATTTATTAAGTAATCTTTACTGTCTTCAGTCAGCACACACAAAAAGAAATGTGATGATGGCACATTTGAAATTAGCCAGTTACATACAATAACCTCTTTCTTCTGAGTTGCTGCTTGTGAATAGCTGTAATTTGAACAGAGATCTGAATAAAAATCCCTCTACCCCCTCACTGTATAACACAGAATCAAAATGAAAGTTTTACCGCAATGAGCAAAAGGCTTAACACGAAAAATTCAAGCTTTTAATGTTGAGCTTGCATTTAAGCTTTACAATTAGCAGTGCTACAATTCTATTGAGGAAGGCAAAGGTCAGCAAGGGACCATCAGATTCTCCTATTACACACCAAGGCTATAGCCACCAGCCTGCCCTGAGACAGCTGTCTCTGTCAAAGCCACAACAGGCCACAGGCCTGATCCTCCAGCTCCTAGACAAGGTCTCCCAGCCAAATGTAACACCATCTCACAGATCAACACAGGCCAAACTATTTCTTCCTAGTAATTTAAGTCACTGAAAACCACACGGTATAAAATTATGAATTGCCACAACCATATGCTAGAAACCAACGTGGCCAACATATTAGCAAAGTACAGTTATTTCTCTATAAATTAAAGCCAAGGGATTTCTAGTGTGTTTTTTTTTTTCTTCTAATACACAAAACCAGATTGCCAGAAGCATGTTCCTTGGTAGAAGCCCAAAGATCACTTAAAAGTCTCAATTTTCAAGATGTCTTAAGACTACATAACTTATTTCATTACTTCCTGCTCACAAACAAAATACAAAAGCAACTTCAGCTTCCTCTGTGATCTGCTTTGACTCTTGGAACTCCTGTGGGCAGACAAGAACACCAAGAACATGAATACTGCTCATCTTTGGCATTAACTGAATATCTTTAATTTACAATTTACAATTACACTATAAAATACACGCACACACAAATGTCTCTTGGATCCAGCCATCTTTCCACAGTTAGCAAATGATGCAATTCATGCAATCATCACAGTCCAGATCAGACCAGTGACACTGTAAGACATCATGCAAGCAATACAATAGCACATACTGAACAACTACTGAAAACCCATTTAACAAATAAAATCCATCTCATAAAAAAAAAATCCCCCAGGAGTCTTTTGCTCCAGCATATCATTTGTGCTTCAGACTCGGCATTTCAAAATAGAGCTTTCTTCAACAAAGAATTTAACTTGTGGTGGAGTGACTGTACACAGGGAGAAATGCAGCCTTCATATAAGAGCCACAAAACATCACACTCAGCCTATGATTATTGATGCTGCTTTTCAGAGCACCTATGACTTCAGCTGTATTTCCCTCTGTTCAAATTCCGCCTTCCCTGCTTGATTGCCAAAGGATACCAATCCAAGCTCGACAGGCAGCCCAAGGAGGTATTACTACTAAGGTGTTCATTTCATCCTAACACAGATTGTCAAAGCAAGTCCTCTCACGGATCCCATTTGGGCCAGGAATGGCATGACCACTCCTATAACCAATCCTACCCGGAAGAACAGAGAGGCTGGAGAGTTTGATGTCCTGCATTTGCTGAAATTTAAACCTTCACAAGGCATTATGCCTGCACCTATACCTGCCTGCCAAGGTTTTCTGCCCAGTAGTAGCTACCAGATGTAATTGTCATAAACAAAGCTATGGTTGTGCGTATGCATGCCTGCATATACCCTTGGGAGGAAAAAATAAAGGAAAAAAAAGTAGAGCAATGAAGTTGGAAACATTTTTAACTCCATTTAAGAAAAGACAGAAGCTTTCTCCAAAGCAAATGTAAGAGGCAGTTAATGATGGAATCTGGAGACTTTTGCTTATCGAAAAACACAGCCAGGCCTTCTTCCTTCCACATCTTAAATCTTGTTCCTTCACTCCCTTTCCTTCATTCACTTGTAAAGACATCAATCTTCAAAATAAAGACTGTGCAGTTTTTCTGTAGATCAATTACTTTAAATACAATGGAGTGACACTGTACAATACTATGACCAAAACGCTGAATGCTCAGAACCAGTTTGTTACTCTGACACAAGTATCCTGTTTGTGTATCAGCATCTGTGCCCTGAAATCAGAGGCACAACAACACATTTCACACAGGGTGAGTTCTGCCTTTATCACCAGCTCCTATTCACACACACACCCTCAGTGCTCCTGAAGCCACTATTATGCTCCTTCTCGTATTAAATTTAGAAACAGATCTCTGAATCACTAGTTCCTGTTGTTGGGAGTAGCTAGAAACAGATGTTACAGCAAAATAAGTTTCCTAGTAAACAGTTATAAAATAATCTGTCCACTATGTTAGACCCCATTGTTGCCAATTGTTTTTAAACCTTAAAACAAGAATTTATAAATTCATGTTATTCACAGAATAAACAAACAATTTCATTCTCTGAGATCTCTAATCCTTTCTAGGATCAAATTAACTCCTACCCATAATGATATCATGTGGCAGAGAGATCCAGAAGTTAACCATCCACTATGGAAAAAAACTTGGAACAAAACAAAAAAATCTGTTGTCTATAATCTCATTACTCAAAGGCCTCCCACTACACATGTTCTATTCATTCTACTTGTCTCTGTCACTGCTCTTCAACAGGAGGAGCAAAAAGATCAGTCATACCACCTCACAGGAGATGAGCAGCACAAAGATTCCAAATCTGGTTATATGTAAGGAGGATCAACTCCAGGTGCAGGAGAGCACAGTTCACACAGAGTTGCACACAAGCTCATCCACCTTGCAGACAGGAATTACTTCGTAGCATGAGAGTCCATCAGATGCCATACCACATGGTTAAGAAACTTCATAATCACTTGTGGACCATAGTTTCTTCCATGGCTCTCAGAACACCTAACATAAGACCTACTGGAGGCACTATGCAAGCATATGTTTCACGTGTATTAATAGATATGTGCAATATATATGCTACCAAGCAATGCCTGCTGGAGCTTGGTTATTTCAGCATATGAGGAACATCTTACTTATCATTTATGAATTACTGAAGCCAAGGGGACAACAGAGACCACTGCACTCTTATTATTGCTGCATTTAGCCCTGAAGACTAAGTTAAAATGTACACAAAATCTTTGTTTGCCTAACGTAACACTTCCACAGAATCACAGAATTGTAGAGGTTGGAAGAGACTCTGGAGATCATGTAGCTCCAAGCCCCGGCTTTCCTTACAGGAAAGCATCCAGGTGGATTTTGAATATGTCTGGAGGAGTTTCCACAACCTCCCTAGGCAGCCTGTTCCAGTGCTCCGTACAAAGAAGCTGCTCCAACTTTAGAATCATACATAACTCCAGCACTGCTCTCATCTCCTTTTGCCCACTGCTCCAACTCACTCGCACGCACACAGTGCAAAATCCTCTGAATAAACAGCCTTGCCCTCACTTACGGCACTGCCTACCGCAACAAGACCTGCTGGCTGTATCAGCACGGACCCTGTCCTGTCTCCAGACATATGATGAAAAGTTTCAATAGAGTTTCGCCTCGTTTCAACCCCTTAAGACAGATTTCTGGAAGCATTCACATCTGATAATGATTCACCACCAGTGACTAACTGTTAAATGCCAGTTAGTCAGTTCTTAGTTCATTTACTTCTGCAAAATAGCACATGCTCTAACATGCCTGAACAGGAGCCTCCGAGGGGGACACTGAAGTCCGAGCTGGCTACCCCAGCTGTTGTTGATGAAGGGAACTACAGGTAGCAGAGGGATGGAGGCAGGTTGCAGCAGTGGCCTGCAAGGGAAGGACCATCTTCCTGCAGCTGTATCACATGCCTTTGGAAGGTGTACCTGTCTTACATCTCACACAAATCCCTTTCCCAAGTCAAATCTGGTTTCCAGCATGTCACTAAGATGTGTTTCCCATGAAGTGATGTAGATTGGCATTAAACTGTATAACGTTGTGGGGTTGTTTTTTTTTGTTTGGTTGTTTTTTTTAATCAACTGAACACAGCTGTAACTTTTCCAGTACTTTGATGAAGATTAACGTCAGCCTGTCTGGAACACAGCTAACACAGTCACCTACCCTCCCCTTCTCTACTCTGCCACTGTTAATTTTAAGACCCTCTGTGTCAATAGTTATTAAAAGACTGTTGTCTGCAAGCCCACAAACTTTTCAGTACACTATTTTTAACAGCTGAGTTGCAGCACTGCTGATTTGCATTCTATCCCTAGAATATCAAATCCTTATGATGGATTTAAAGAAACTCATCTTCTGTTAGAATGACACAATATCACATTCTGCACCTTCATGAATACAAGGAAGTATTAAAGGATATTTATATGGTTTTTTTGCATGATCTGTTTCATTATCTTCATCAAGTGACTTGAATTATGTTTCCTAATGCTTAAAATGTAAAATAGAAGCAGAGTTAAGTCCCTTACTTACTGATTTCTGATGTTCATTGATTCTCATGTATCCATTGTCCCCTTCATTGTTGCATTTTGTTTTGAAAAGTCTAGATGTACCCAGAAGCAAGAGGGCTGTTAGCCTAGTTGGTTGGGGGTTTTTTTCCTTCTTTTCTTAAACCAGAATTTCAGCTTTTTGGTCATTTCAAGTACTCTCAGAGATCTCTGTTTTCCATTCACACTTTTATTCCTACAGTAACATTGACTAAGTTCAACTTCATGACAGCTGTGCTCTTTTGAGGCATTAAATACACATTTCCTTGGGGTTGCTTCTGTTTATCAATGCTGTACATAAGTAAGTCTGGGAGTAACAACACAAAACCAACAAGAATGCACAAAGGGAGGTTTGATGGTTAGCCACTTTAGATACCTACAAAAAGAGAAAAAATGTATATATCTGTATTTGTTTGTCATGTTCTTTAACTGTAAAGGTAAGGCATTCAGCAAGTCACCAATTTGATGAGTCAACCAAAGAGGACAACGCACACATTCAGGCCCTTCCTCACCAGCCTGAGGTTAAGAGCTTATGCACACTAGCAGCCATCTGCTGCTTTTCTGACAAACGATGCAAAAGGAACTGCCCTCAGTCCTATTCTCAGAGCAGCACTACCACAGAAACTACTGTGTGGCAGTCTCAATGGAGAAGAAAGGCAACACAAAGCACACATTCTGTGTGTAGGGTGAAAGATTCCTCATCTGCTCAAGGGAGAAGCATCCATCCTCTGCCCAGATTTGCACGTGTGGTGGATTAAACCTTAGTACAGAATCAATCCTCAGCCTCTAGGACCAAGTCTTTAATAGGGCAATAAAACTTAATATATTCAGCAAGGAAACCACAACATTTGGTTTTGTAATTGCCACTATAGCAGGAAAAACATTCAGAACCTTCCAGTCTCCAGCATAACTTGATTTAAATAAACATGCTAACTATTCATATCCAATAAATCCTAAAGCACAGCAATAGTCTATAGAGATAATTCTGTGCTGCAGCACACATGGACTTCCCTCATAATCCAGAGCCCCACATGACACCTATAAGCACCTACTTATAAGCATTTAGTTAGAGCAGAAATTCATTATGATGTTTAATAATTGCCTACACTCAATAGCCAAAAAGGAAATAAACTAGGTGCTGCTGCACAGACACCACAGCTTATTTTAAACAACCAAAAATGACAAAGGAAAAATTCATACAGTAGTTCAGCCTTTCACCCTTCCTATTAAAGCAGCAGAAGGAAAGGGAAGCTGAAGGAGGGGAAAAGAGACTGCAGCAGTATACTGATAAGCAAAGTGGAGAGGCCTGTCCTTACCTTCTGCAACAAATTATCCCAACATTAGGCAGCATCAGTAATCACACAGTTAATGATGGTTTTAAGAAGTCATAACAATGTTTCAAAGGTCTGTTGCAAAGACTGAAGTCAGTCCACATTCCTCTCGTAATTTCTGCTTAAGGTTAGCTGAGCCAGAAGGAGTTGCCTGAATATTAAAGTCAGATGAAAGAACAGAGTGCCTTTAAAACGCAAGTACTATTCTTGAGCAGTAATGCTCCTATGTCCACATAAACCTTCCCAAATCCTTACGAGCAGCCTTCCTGTGTAACACAATCCACTTTGAGGCTTTGTCTGCACAAAGCTCTTTGGATTACTTCTTAAGAGACAAAAAGCTTATATGCTTTATAACTGCTTCAGACCCTCTTCATTCTTGCTCAGAATCATTGTAACTCTCTCAATTATTCTGCCTTGGATATAAAGCAACCCATGTGAAATTCACACCTTGGACCGACTTGAATAATCTCTCAGTGGCCTGTGAAGGCAAGCCCTTAACTCCAGAACCACACACTGGATTTACTGGGGAATAACCATTCAAAATACCTCCCCCGGGAGATGGGCCCAGACAACACAATGCACCATGCTGCTGGTTCAACACCAAATCAGCCTAAGAATGCAAGAAACCATGCAACCATAACAACAAGCTTGAATTCCGGTAAATGAGTACAAGACTATTTGTCAGGTTTGTTTTAGAGAAGGGATTTCCAACAGGCACCTAGCCTTAGTTCTAGAAGCCTCTTATTCTGACACAGTTTTCTGAGATTTCTCCATTCCTTCCTTCCCCATCCCCAGCCCTACCCTGCAAACTGCGTTTCTCAACTCCTTCCTCTCAGGACCTACCCTGCTGAAAGCCCAGCCTGCCACGCAACAGCTGACGGGCTGTGAACAGCCTAGCACAGAATGCACTGTGATTTAAGGCCCTTATTGGGAGATTTTAAGCATCACCTGGAAGATGGCAGAAAGCAAACAGGAACTCCGGGTTCAGAGCCAGCCAGCTCAACTTGGTGTGCTCCCTCCCACGCAGACAGGCACTTGCTGTTTTTCCTGGGGATACATTTTCAGATCACAGCCACGACCTGCTGCAGATACAAATCAGCTTTGCTCATCCCACAGTTTTGTCACTGACAAAAAATAGCTCTGGAGGGAGAGGAGGAGGTTTTCAGCTGTTTTCTCCAGTCTTCAAGAGCTGTTTCTTCTTTCTTCTCCCTCCAGCTTTTATACTTTGCAATAAGGGATAAGCCATTTTCTCACGTTGATGGCTTGATGCTAGAATAGCCATTTTCTTATTCTACAGAGCCGATATATCCTCACAGTTGCCTTTAAAACAAACCCAACAGTAGTCATAACATTCCAGCTACGCCCTCAACACTGCCATCACTGGGCTTTTCATGAAAGAAAACCTGGCATCTCCCTGTTTCTGTACCAAAGGTGGCATCGAGAGGCAGCCAGAGCCAAAAAGGAGTGGTTTGCATAGATGCTCCTACTGCACACCACTGACACTCAGAGTTCAAAAAATACAGAAGAGTGACATGTTCATCGACTGGATCAGAAATACATCGTTTTAAGGATGGCTGGAAAACATGTAATATATTATTCTTAAGTTTTCTAATAAACAGTAACCTCATTCTTCCCAAAACATTGACCAACATTTGATCCTGTTACAAACAGCTGAGGCCTCCCCCACAGAGCATCTAGCTGCATCACATTAAGGCCGTTCCTTTCTCCTTGCCTCTAGCATATTCCAAGCATGTAAACAACTCTGCTGTGCACATGAGCAAAGTCACAGCTAGCCAGCAAAAGCTGCAGCACTAAGGGCACCACAGGAACCAATCCAATCCTAATAACCAATTATTTTCACAGGGCACTGTATTTGTTAACTAGAAGCCAACTGCTATTAACAGAAATATACAGTGAAAAACAATTCCATTAGAAAAGCCAAAGGAATATTTTAGAGTGTTATTTTTTCCTGGATAAAGTCACAGGTTTTGTTACCTCCATCACCAGAACATACAAGAGCAGTCAGGCTGAATGATCATCAAGAGAGGCTTTTCATCACTGTAACTGCAACAATTGTGACAAGAATAGGAGAAAGACAAGCATTAGATAACACAGGCAGGCTTACTGTCTGGGATTTCTTGCTTCATGTGACTCCACATGACAAGTAACATTCTTGGAGCTGGCCTTGGAAACTTACAGGAACCGACTATTTGCAGTTTATTAAAATCAAACAAACTCTCACATATTTCCTGTTCACGGGTGAAATAAGTAGGAGATAAATTGCTATAAAAGTTACCAAAATATAATGCAAAAGTATTGCCTCTGCAATTATTTTTGTAGTGTTAACTCTTGCTTGGCACTCTTTGGATCAATCATTCCAGGTAAGCGCCTCTGGTGGGGCCCGCTTCCCAGGGGAGGTTTTGGCAGCCAGATTCATCCCTTTGCCACAGGATCCCCTTGCCATCCTACTGCTCAAGCCACACATCTCTCCCCACAAGCAAGTATGCAGGCAGGAGAAATCAAAGTCTGGAAGGGATACAGGTCACCCTGTATCCCCTATCTCATTTTTCCAGGGGTTCTGAGCTGATTCAACAGAAGAAAAAAAAGTAATTGCATCTATGACTGTTTAGGGCCTTCTCTGCATTAGGAGATTTCCAACAGCAGAGAAGCAGCTCTGGAGCTGGGAACTGAGCACAACAGCACTGCTGGCCTCAGACACCAGCACCAGAGCAGCACAGAGCACCTTGTGATGTTTCTTAGTGAACAGTGCCCTCACACCATTAGCTGCCCCTTAAGTTCAAGCAGAGCCCAATGTTTCCTTGCT
>NW_024962266.1:14365096-14694621 GCF_019238085.1 Lagopus leucura
ACAAATTATTTTTCCCAATTTTCAGAGTCTTAAGTTTTTTGCAAAAGTATAGTTCATCTGGCACACTCTCCACTTTGTTGCAAGTAATAGAAAAGTACTGTAAACTCTGCAGAACTCCTATTTCAGGGGGAATAAAGCGAATGTCATTGTAAGACAAATCCAAATATCTGATTTTGTTGCATAGGAACAGGTGGGATGGAAGAACCTCTATTTTGTTATGGCTGAAGGAAAGCCGTTCGAGACTAGTGAGTTTCTTTATGTGCTCTGGGATGTATGTTATACTGTTGTACCACAGTTTTAGGATTGTCAGTTTTCTCAGATGTTGAAAACTTACTATTTCTTCAATGGATTTGAGGTTGTTTTCCTTTAAATCCAACTCCTGAAGACTGAGAAGGCTAAAGACTGCGTGAGGTATGCGCTCTAAATCACAGTGAACCAGTTCCAGCTGTGTCAAGTTGACCATCTTCTTCAGGTTGTTGAGCATCACTAGCTTAGTGCCGTCGTTATGGATGCACAATTTTTGCAGGTGACTTGAAACATCGACTGCAGATTGTGGGATTTTTGACAAATTACTCTTTATGTAAAGAACTTTAAGGCTTTTAAGTTCCCGAAAAGATTCCAATGTAATGTTTTTGGAAATATCATGACTTAAGGAGCCAATTAAGTAGAGTTCTTCCAGATTTCTGAGGCCATACATCCAGTGCGGAAGTTCTCTGATGTCGTCAAATTTCACACTCAGGATCTTGAGATTCTCCTTCAGAAAGGCCAAGGCAGCGCTGTGGATCTTAACAGAACACTGGTGCAGTGACAGCTCCTGGAGATTGTCCAACTGTGCAATGGTTGCTGGTATCATTACGTTATTAATGATTTCAAGTTTTAAAGACTGCAGCTCAGTAATTTCAAACACCGTGTCAGGTAGCCCAGAGAGCATGAAAAGCTGTAGCTCCAAATGGCTATGGGAGTTCATTTGTAGCCTCTGTCTTAGCTTATCTGCAGTCCACTCATTGTTTAAGTTCAGCTGTTTCAGCTTATTTTCACTGACTTCAGACAGAAAGACAGCAAACCTCTTCGAATAGAGAGGGTCATACTGATCTATCATATGAAGCATAAAAGCAAAGTCATTCTTGACATCTGGGATATCATCAATTCCTGTCTCCTGCCGGACATATTCAAAGGAATACTCTTTCAGTGAGCGATAGAACAGCCAGTATAGAGTATAAAGGCATGTGAGGCCATAGATGCTTACAAAGCACAGGTAGCAGTATGACAGTTTAGAGAATAGATGTGCCATTGTGTGATTACAGCAAAAATTCTTGTATCCTGTCATGTCTTCTATATCAACATTACAGACGACTGTAAAATTAACTTCTGAGACAAGTGCTGTGTTGTAAGCAATGATAATAAGGAATTTAATTACCTTAAGTACAGTCTGGCGAACATACATGACATAGAGTATGTCCCCCTCCTCAACATGCAGTCTAAATTTCTTCACCTTTTCGAACAGTGCTTTGGCCTGTTCACCTTCTTTCTTGTCCAGTGCTCCATGTGTTCCCTTATCCACAACCAGCTTCTCAGGGATTGATTTTAAAGACTGTGTCTTGACCAAAGTGCCTTCAGTGCTTGGTTGGGTAGTATTAGATTTGTTTATGTTGTTTTTCCTGTTATCTTTTTCTTCAGAGTCTTCTCCTGACACTTCAGATAAGGCCCTTGTTGTCCACGGAGAATCAAAACATTTCCCAAGTATTGAAATGAAGTGTTCAATTTTGGAGCTCGATCCAGGGAATTTGAACCAAAAGTTACTACACAGCATGAAGACCAGCGTGTGTATAAGGACAAGGTAAGGGAAGTACTTGGCATACCAGTGCAGGGCACGTTCGTAGCACACCTGATTAATAAAGCTGTACTGCTGAAGGTCCAAATCAGTCTTCAGTCCTTTCATTTCAACTGTAGCTGGAGGGGTTGATGGCTTGGGTGGAGGAAGAGGGGTTGTATCTGGGATTGTGCTAATTACGACTGAAGTATTAGATTGGTTCTGGCAAGGCTGGACTCGCTTTGGAAGGCATATTATCTTGTCTTGCATGACCTGAAACACACAAAAAGATATCTTTTAAACTGATGTACAAACAATGATGGCAGTATGACTGGGTAACTGCCCCTGGAGTTCCTCCAGCTGTCAGGCATTCCACCCCATAGCCTAGCTCTTAGTCCCACAGTCTGTGAGATGACTACTACTATTATCAGTCCCAACAAGATACTTGTTCTATATGCCAAGAACTAGGTCACCCCTTTTCATTGATGGTTAGCTTTCCATTATTTGGATAAGGGGGCACTGAGATAAACCAGGAAAAGGAAAAACATGAGTAATGTTTTCACAAAAGACCAGGGATCTCTTGCACTGCTCTCTCCAGAGACAGACTGTTCTTGCTGGGTATAGTCACCCTAGCAAAGTGCAACATGGTATTCATACAGCTTAGGCTTGAAAGCAGTGTGACTGCATCTGTGTGACTTTACACTCAAACAGTGATGTCTATCACATCCAAAATGGCTGACAAAGAGTCAACATGAGCACATCTGTGCTGGGACATTCTTTATCTTCAGTCTTAGTAAGGCCAGGTAGGGATACTTAGAGTTGTGTTTTATACATGTGCACATGGGCACTGCTTTATTCAGCGTCTCATATAGAGTTCTTCTATGACACTCCAGTGGGAATAAAGTACTTCTGCTCCTGAGTCCGTCTGTAACACAAAAAAGAGCAACTTCCTTAATTTAGGCTGTCCATCTACATTGGCAGTCAGGTGAGACTGCCTTAAGGGACCAATCACCTTTGGTTTAATTTGGGATAAGCCTGAGTTACTTGCCACAGTCCCCAGAGGTCTGAACTTAAAATATGAATCCATGTGACAAACCAAGGAGCCCTGTCATTTGCCCTGAATGATTAACTGGGATCATCCTGAACTAAGAACGTGCCTTCTTCTGTATTGTGGATGTACCCTTTGACATGGTGGTTGCTGAAAGCACTATGAATAGAGAGAGTATGCAGCAAGAGCTTCCAAAACAGATCCTCCTTGACAATCTGCCCCGGTGCAGGGAGACGAGACTACATGTTTCTAACAGTGACTGTCGACACTTCAGAAACTCTTACTGTTAATCTTTGCCTGTAAATGTTATTCTGATATACACCATTACTTACACCCTGGATTCATGCCTCTGGTAATAAGCTGGAATAAGTTTGAAGCGTTTCCTCACAGTGTTTTCCAGTGGGCTTCATCCAATCAAGCAGATATATTTAAAACCAAGAAGTTTTACATCATGTGCTTAAACAAACACTTTGCTGTTGATGGAAAAAAACAGCACTGTATAGGAGAGGTTTTTAAACATGGACACTGTATGTTCTTCAGTGAAAATATCTGAAATGGTGAATCCAGGTAAAACCACACTAGATTCCACATTAAATTTGGGACATAATATGTGAAAATCTTATGCCACATACGTGAGCAAAACCTTCCTGAAACAGGAGCTCTATCAGTATGAGAGCTCCATTTCTGAGTCATGGCAAAAACTGAGAGACCCATGTCTGAGCTAGTACTGTAACTGCTTGTGTGGAGTCCATCCCAGACAGTATTTTCCATCTCTCTTCAGCTTTTGGCTCTTAAGCAAAATTTGACTACAGTGAGTGACAGTAATGTCAATTGTTTACATGTAAGCATGTTCGGAGCTGCTTTGGAATGGAGGAAGCATTATATTAGTTGTGGGTGGCATTAATAAAATAAGCACATCCATTTCAAATCACTTTGAAACATAAAAGCAAAAAGTATTAATGTTTGCCAAATAAAGAAAAAACAGAAATTACAGAATTGCATTTTTTCAAGCTCCTAAGCAAAAATGGGATAATGTGTAAGAACTTAATTTGATCATCTGTTTTGTTATGCCAAATTGTGGTGAAAACAGGCATCCAGGCACAAGCCAAACCAACAGTTCTTATCTAAGCTGGCACCACTTCACTGACCCTAGCACAGCTCTACTGATTTGCAGCTGTGGAAAATCTGGCTGTGCTATTTGATGTTCTGCCTAAACAGCTTTAATCCTGGGGGCTGCAAATTTTGCTTTGTTCACTGCAAATTCAAGTGATTAACAACCCATGGCATCACCGCTCTCCCAACACTTCTGCAAGAACCGCCCACCCCTGCCCCAGCCGATTTACCTGCAGTGTGCACCCAAACACGCCGATCATCAGCATGGCCACAGAGAGATAGTCTGTGAACACATCCCACCAGGGCTTCAGCACCCTGAATGCCGGCTGCTGCTCTGAGAACTGGCGAAACTCGGTCACGGGAATCATCCTCCTGGAAAAAGAGCAAGGCCAGAGCTCAGCCTCCCACAGCCAGCACTCCCCGTCCACATGAGATAGCAAGAAAGTCCTTCTGCAAGGTTTGAAATCCATCCAGGACGTGATGTGGCAGCAGGTCCCTGGCTGCCTCCGACCTGGTCCTTCTGACACCCATCTCAATGTGTCCCATGGCGGCACTGAGGCCCTGTGTGTGCAGGGAGACAAACTAGTCCCATACAGCCTCCCACCCCCACCAGAGGGTTGACGCGGCCTCTGCGTCCCTCCAGCTCTACACTGGCTGTGATCTCAGATGCCTGGCTACAGCCTTACCCTGTGCTCACGTTTCACAGGCCTTTTTAGCTATTGTGTTTTGTTCACCTCTGTTGCCATTCATAGTGGTTTCTGAGATGTGCTGGAATATTTGTGCGCATACTCACCGCGGTTTTAAACCTACTATATTTTGAGTGCAAGTTGCTAGAGCGCTTCAGCTAACCAGAACTGCGGGTGCTATGGGCAGATCAAGGGCTTTATCTTCACCTCAGATGTCTGGCTGACGTCACCAACTCCTCTGAAAAATCAGCCACCAGACAAGCATGCACGGGCAGAGACGCTGATACGAAAGCCTACAGCGTGTTGTGTAATGCATCCTTGAGATCAAACCAGCACTGAAACTCCCCAGTAAGTTATGATGGAAAGATAAATCCACATGGGAATGTAACAAAAATACTCCCAAGGACAATTAATGAGAAGTGCCCTTTGACTAATACCGTAAATGCTCACCACAGTCACCACCTATCACTGCCACATTTTAAGAGCTCACACTCCTGATTCAGCCGAACAGTGGAACCCACCAACATGGTTCAGGTGCCCAGCTCTCCCAGGGGCGGTCCTCAGGATGCACCATGCAGCATGGCCTCTACGCTTGATAGATTTCATTTGTAGTTTTAGGGGTTTTTGTTGTGCTATAGGATTGCTTTATTTCTTGTAAGCGATGTGTGTGGAATTTAGATGAAGGAGATTCTGGCAGTGCAAACACAAGCTGCTGTGATCCCTTGTCCCCTTCAGCGGTTGCTGCTTGCATAGTGCAGCTCCTCATTAGCACAGCACACACGCTGCTAGCCACCACCATGGTCCAAGCGCGGAGCCGCGTGCACAGCCCACCTACCCAAGTCCACCTACCAGGAGCTCTGCAGTCCCCCACCAGAACCTCTTTGCCACTTATATTGTTAAAAAAAGGACAAAGCTGCTACTCAACAATGGCATTACTGCTGCACGTAATCATGGTAAGTAAACTTACCAGTAGTGACAGGCTACGTTTTTAACTTGAGAAAAAGAGACATTCACAAGAAATGTTAAGTGAAGATCAACATGAAGAAGTAGGATAACTTCTTAAAGATTCTCCAGAGAAATGCTTCTTTTGCTGCAGCAGCAATAAAGGGAAAATGCTGGAAAGGTACACAGGAGCCTGGGCTTGCCAGGACTGCCACAGAGCACAACTTACTTCAGTTCACTCACATTCAAAATGCTACTTAATGGCAAAATACATGGCACCTGAGACACGGAATATGACTTGCATCAAATATCCTTCTAAGCCACCGTAGGAAATGTTGAGTTCTAAACACTGGACTGATTGCTGATTAAAATCAGAATTTACTGTTTTTTCTCTCTTGTATTTCCAACAGCCCTCCATCTCTACAGAAAAGAAAACTGCCCATGAGATAAACCACCTGGTGTTCTGCTACCAGAAGGAAGTCAAAAAGGAATTGCGTCAAAGAGCTGTACTGCCTTGTTCTGCAGTACTGCAGGGAAGAGACAGGTGGACAGCAACATGGTGATTAGTCATTTTTTGGTGATGATCTTTACTTCCAGAAAATAAAGAAGCGTCAATGAAGAAAAATGAATATGTAATAATAAGATAGAATGCTATAATCCAGGAAGATGTGCAAGGAATACCTGATCTCCACTGCAAAGGAAAATTAGGGTCAAATACAGTACCCTGAAGGGATGTGCAAACACTTGAAGATAATAAGCAAATACAGTTACTGCTAGAAGGGATGTGGAAAAGAACCAAAAAAAAAAAAAAAAAAAAAAAAAGCCAAAACCACAAAAAACCCAGTCAGATCCAAACTCTTCACTGATGTAAACAGGAAGAGTTTCCAGCCAAATATCAGATAGTTAGTGCTGCAGAAATCTAACCGGAGCCATCAGCTGATGCATGGGCAATGAGCAGCACAGCACGATGACTTGATGTGACCTGAAATAGCTGAGGAGAATAAGGAGAATAAGTACGTCCGAGTGAGAAAGGAAAGTACTGGACACAAATTAGCCTTAATAAACAAGAGATTAAATCAGAGGATGACTCCAAAACGGCCATCCAGCAGAGCACCTCCCGAGCAATTGGGTTTCATCAGGGGAAATGCAGGGAGGAGGCAGGGACACACAGCACAGAACGCAAAGGAAATTAACTCATCAGCTGCCTAGTGTGGCAGCACTGGGAGCAGGGTGGGCACAGCAGCAGGAAGGGCCTTGTGCACATGGACTGCAGCCACTGTGCAGGGGCTGGGTGGGCAGGAGCTGATGGGGCAACCCACAGCAAGCCGGAGCTCTCCCTCCCTGGGCTGCCTCAGAGCACCTCGGGGAGACACCGCATCATTACACTCACAGAGCCCGTAGCACTCAGGGGTGTGCATCTCTGATATGACCCTGAATAAACGTGCTCTTGGCCCCTCACAGCTTCCGGGCCCCACGCTCTAGCACTGCTAAGTGACTGTTGCTATTTTTAAGCAGATTCTTTTGGAGCAGCTTAACTCGTTTTAGACAGCATACCTCTGAACGGATGCACTCCCACCACCAGCTGAAAGGACTGTGCTGCTGAACACAACGGCAAATGCTGGTGCTGGCTGCAGCCTGCACTCAAAGCTCCAGAGGCATGGCTTCTGTCAGGTATGGTGACTGAAAAAGGCACATGTAGTGAAACAGAGAGAACTGAAGTCCCTGCCTTCATTCCATCTCCTTCTGTAGGTCTGCCAGCACCAGCTCAGTACCAAGAGCCCAGTATGACACAGCGTGTTGGCCAAGGACCATTACCTGCTGTCCCCAGGCTGGTGATTGGCCCAACCCTGAAGGGAAAGACACCTCCTGGCAGGCAGCACTTGACATCGCCAGCCCAGCAGACCATGTCCTTGCACAGAGAGGCCCAAAGATGGGCCTACACCAGGCACAGCTGTGCAGCAGAAAGGTGGCAGCATGGCCAGTCACTGCTCTGTACATGGGTGACTGTGGTTTGGAAACGTTGTGGTTTCAGGTTTCAGGCTACAGGTGTTTGTCTCAAGAACTCAGGCCCTCTGCTACCTTACTCTTCCAGCAGTTACTCAGCTACATTGCCATGCACTGAAGGAACTTGCCATCATCCATCAGTTGTTTCAGGTTAACATCCACAGCCTTGCACCAGAAACAGGGTCCCTGGGTGCTGGACTGGCAATTAATAGCAAGAATTTATTTGTTCAGTAGGGGGAGGGCACAAATAACAGAACAGAGGGAGAAAGGAGGAGAAGCACTGCGGTAGGAGAGAGGTAAGGTTGCAGAAAAAGTGAAACTTCAAACTGGAAAGCACAAGAAGTTGGTGAGATCTCTTACGCCAACCAGAAAAGACATTTCAGTTATTCACCACTGGGACACATTTTAGTCCCTCAGAAGGCGAACCACACACCACCAAGCCCTGGAGCCAGTCTCAAGCCCTGGCAGCACTGTGCTGGGTGGAAAGGGCAGGGTGAGACTGAAGAACTTGCAACTGAGACTGTACAGCCCTGCACATAAGAGATCTATCAACAGGAGAAAGCATTGGGCTGGGCTAACCCAGCTCTCCTTGCTGATTTAAACATACTTCATGTGTTAGAATAAATTATGAAATGCCTTTTGGGAATACAGCTGCAAGTAGGTTTCTGGGCTAGTTCCCATACATGATTTATAGCATATTCATCTTCATTAAAGGAAGAGAGCACAGTGTACACTTAACAGAGGCTGCAGCAACTACACAAAGCAAGGAGTTCATGTCTTAGACTTGGTGACAGTGCCTTGCTGAGCCCCCAAATTTGGCTAGCAAGGCACGGGTGAAGCATTTCTTACTGCACTGTAAATAGCTGCCCACAGCTGGCTAATTTTAATTCATAATACTTGGAAACCATGGCTTTGCACATGTCCACTACAAGGGCTAAGCCTCGATTCCAGCATGTGCCCAGAGCTCCCTGCACTGCAGATAAACTTGCCCTGTTTCATCATCTAATTGGGAGGGGTTTCCAGGCTGGAAAACAGACAAGACTAAGAGGGAAATGAAATGTTCAGGGCTGGAATTAGCAACTCCTAAATCCTAAGGGTTTGACACTACACCCTTATCTGAGTTCTCACACACATGGTACGTGCAGTGGAATGGTGTCTGAACTCCCCGACATTTGCTGTTGGCAATTACTTTGCTGTATGTTTGCACTGACCGAAGTGTCCATCATTTGGTCTGATCCCATGTAGCACACAGCAGTATCTCTACTAGCAGCCACTCCCTACATAGGAGGCACTGCAGGAGGACAGTTTCCCCCACTAGACTCTACAGCTATTGGTGCTTCTGGAAAAATTAAACAAAACCTGTCATTTTTTCTTGTTGGGAAAATGACTTTAAAAGCTGGCTTTTTGGAAACACAGCAGAAAGGCCTTGCACATTGCCACTTCAAACACGGGCTACCCTGTATTCTGATGATCATAGCAGAAGTTTCCACAAGTAAGAAACACCATCATTTGGCAGAAATACAAACAAACGATGCTGTTGCTCAAACATAAAGCCCACATTGAGGAACTGGACAGTCATTAAAACCAATCCATTTGCATACAAACAAGTCATTCTTAAAAGACATGTGTTTAAGGTATTGTCAAACAAGCTACTTGAAATTTATCTTCTCGGGGCAGCAAGGAAATGTGTCCAGAAGCATGGACAGGCATGAGTCAGGGCTTCCAGGACTCGGCCAAGGGTTCTCTGCATGGCCCTGCCTCAGGAGCCCATCTGCAATAGGAAGGTGCCCGCTTCCCTCACCACTTGTGGTGGGGGATAGGAGCAAATAGTGCTACGAGGTCATAATACCACTTTTTTCTGATTCTCTGCAAATGATTGAGTTTGAATTGACAGCAAGCCAAAACTCCCCTTCAGAGCCATTGAAGCCAACTTGATGCCGGATGCAACCAGAGCTGCATTCAGACACAGTGCAGGCAGTGACTAAAGCCCAGCCAGCCCACGGGACCCCATGCCAACAGCTGCAGCCTGGTGCCCCTGCAGCCAGCAGCGACCTACCGGCTCTGCTGCAGTGCCCAGAGCCGCTCCCAGCCCTGAGCTCAGAGATGCGAGAGATGAACATAACGAGGAAGTGACTGTAATGAACTGCATGTCAAAAGTATATGCTGCAATTTCCACCTACGCATCCAGTAAGTGCCGCCTTGATGGCGGCATCCCAAACAATAACCTTGTTGTTTGTTTTAATTGAGCCACAGTCCTTTTTCATGCGTTCCACACCAAAAATACTTCCTATTGTCAGCAGCTCTTTGACTTCCACTTAGCTGGGCTGAAGACAAAAAAGTGTCCAGGGCCAGATTTTGCCAGATAAGATCTGCACGAAATCAATAGGAGCTCTATTGTACCACAGCATTCTATGATAGCACTGCACGGAGATTTGGCCTTGCTGAACTATTAGTCCAAATTCAAAGCAAAGTGAACACTACACATTCCATGTCAAAGACTACTGCAGAAGCACCACTCCCCACCTTTCAAGTTTAGGAATCATGACCCAAGTTTATCAGAGCTGTCACTCCAGCTGAGGGCTCTCTTTCCAGAGCTGCAAAATATTCTTAATGTGACTGCTAACCTTTAACAGCAAGCTCTATCACAAGCAAGAAACTACCCAGAAAGTGCTATTCTAGTACTGCAGAAATAGGTCCAAATGATCGAGTAAAGCAAAGCAGATCAAGCTTGAATCAAAGTTACACCAGCCTATCCAAAACACTTTGATACTCAGATAGATAGCAAAGACAGGAACAAAACTGTAGGACAGATAATATTACATGAACTAGTACCAGCCATTGCCAAAGGAATAGTGAGGGACTCCAGGCTAACACAAGCACTCATCATAAAAAGTGTTCAGCTGATATAATTAAAAATTAATTCCTAATTAGGACAGGAAGCACAAAGGCTCCATTCTGAGCCTAAGCAGCTCAACCAGCTGAAAAGTTAGTTAAAAACTTTTTATGCAGTGATTGAGCCAAAAACATTAAAGAAATGCAGCTTTCGTGATTTGTGAGGCTCCTTCACATAAAGGACCTTTTCTGCTTCTGCTCGCATGCTGCACAAGAGAGCTTTCTAAACTCTGCAACGGTCTCATAAAAAACGAATCCCCGAACGCCCTAATAAACACGTGAATATTCTCAGCCTGACACACTGCTGATGTGTTTTCCTGCCCCCAAACCATCTTTTGTGACAAAAATCCCCAACAATGAAAATATAGCTCATAGTCTTATCTGCGATCCTGAAAAAATGAAAAGCCTAACGCACAGAAATTCCAGCACATGAAGTGGATACAATCTACATGCGCTCAGAGATAAGCACGAACTGCTACAGAACCTGAATTTCTACTCATGCAGGAAGGCTTTTAAAGATTATAAACCTCAGAGATTTGGAAAACCAGAGCTATCTGCTAAATTGGTCAGATGTTTTCAGCTCCACATCCAGCCGTGGCCTGCTGAAGATGGAAGAGCTCAAAGCTTGCTCCATCAGAAAGGCCATGGCTGTTCCACAGAGCAGGAAGGCTGAGTTCATCAACAGCAAAGTCATTGCATGGCGCTCTGGCCATGTCATAGCAGGTGTGTATCTGTCAGATCACACTGTCATAGGTAAACGATGGCAAGGAGCAAATACTCTTTTTAGTCACATTACATTTTACAAAGATTTTTTCTGACAATATTGCATGTAAACACCCAGCCTGCTCTGTAAGCTTCAGACAGTGCTCTCTGAATACCGAAACTGCTTCCTTACAGCAGCCCCTGCTCCTGAGCCATTGCCACAGGGTGACACAAAGCACATGTGTCTCAGTACCTTGCCCCACTGCAGGGCAGGGCCAGGCTTGCGCTGTGCTCCGCTGCATGGCCCAGGGCAAGTGTGCAATCCAAGCTCCCATCTCAGCTCCAGGAGTGAGCAAATGAAATTGGAAGTGTTCTCAGAGGTTCGCAGCCTTATTGCTACCTTGCTGGGTTTTAGATTCCAACCCTTACAAAATCAATGATGTGCTGTTGCCATTGAAGGAAGATGCAAGGTCCCGTCTCACTGCTTTCAACAGGGCACCACTTAGTCCAGAATTTGAAGCTGGTAGACAAGGCTGGATGCTGCCTGTCTGGGAGTCAATGGAAATGTAAAAGTTCACCTCAACAGAGAGAAGTACATCCTGAGCACTGCCCTGTGGAGCAAGCTGTGCCGTATCATCTGTGCCAGCCCAGGCCCCAGTTCTCCACTTTGGGAGATGAAAACAGTCAACACAACTTCCATGGTGTCAAAAAACACAGAAAAAAACCATCCCTATCGAAGCTCAGGACTCTCCACATGATGCCGTTACAAGTCCTGCTCTGCACCAGCTGAGCCCCTCAAGTGAGGCTCTGACTCAGGAAGCTGAGCCAGGGGCTGCTGGGCCCCATGCTGCTCCGCTGCTTCACTGCAGGGCCGGGAGGTGACAACGTGGCCCTATGCCACAGCCAGCAGCTACAGGCAGGTGAGGTGGCACAGCCACATCTGCATGAGATGAAGCACACCTCCCATTATGCCCAGATGCACCATCTCTGGAGTTTGCACCACACCAGTCACACACAATCCCTGAGCACATTACTTGGAGGTGAGACAGGAGTTTCTGGCATTCTAAACATGTGAAATCCAACACTTCTCAACATTCTGATAAATCATTTTGGAGGGAAAATGGCTTCTTTGCTTTACTACATGAGGTTTTTTGGGGAAGTATTTGGGGACTCTTCTCTTTTTTTCTGAGTGTAGAATGTTTCCTCTTCAGGCACTTCCACACCCCTTCCCTGCCTCACACAGCACCGTGGCAGCCAGGAGGAGACTTCCCTCTGGGTTTTCCCAAAGGGAGAAAAAAACCTGTACAATTAAACCCAAGCTCCTGACGTTGTGAATTGTTTGGAGTACCATCAGAGATTTTCTGCTTCCTGCAGCATTGAAAGAGTTGGGCTGGGAAATGAATAGCGGCCACTTGAATCAGTGCAAGCGGAGGTCAGCAAACAATTGCGGGAATTGCTCCTTGGCTTATGCCGTCACGGGGCCGCACCGTGCTGCCGCTTGGGCACAGGGCTGGTGCAACATCGCTCCCGTGGCAGCATCTCTGGGCAGGCAGTGGAGCTGTGGGGAGCAGCCAGCAGGCACCAAAATCCAGCTCCAGGCAGAGCCCAGCACCACAGCACAGAGCTCCAGAGAGGAGTTCAAGAACCTCCAGTGCTTCTCTTCACTGGCATCAGCACCAGCCACGTCCAGAGCTGGACATGTAGTCGCTAGGCTTATAGGCTTTCCATCCTTTTAAAAACTTATTCCAAAGGTAAATAATAATTAAAAAAAAAAAAAAAAAAAAAGGAGATGGAACGTTTTATTACTTTAAAACCATCAATGGGGCCTGTTAGCATCCAGACTGGAAGAAAACAGCATCATGGCTGCCACACATTTTAGCAAACTCAGAGTGCAACGAGAAAGGAAATGATTCAGAAACCACAGGTGCTTTGCACCGCAGGCTGGGCACAGCGAGGGCCTGGAGCCCAGGCCGGCTGGGACGAGGAACCGCTCACACCGCGCTCAGCCCCCAACCCACAGTGCGGCCACACGGGGCTTCCGGGGAAGGACAGGCCGGGGGGAGCGCTGCCCTGCGGCCACTGCCCGCGCCAGAAGGAAAAGCAAAAGCAGCTCTGAAACATCGCGGGGTGGGAGGAAGCACGGCCGCTCATCGGGATCGGGCAGGCATTCCTACCTCATCTCCCACGCCGCGCCTTTTCCCTACCACCACCTCGCAGAGCGCCTTTCTGCCTCCTCGGGGTTACTTTACAGCATCATCAGCCCTACTGAGCTCCATGGGAGCAAATGCAGACACGTGCGTGCTCACACAGCCGCTCACGAACACTACATCTTTCTTTAAAGGCAGTACTTACTCCTGAAGTAAAAAATGAAAAAAAGCAATCCACAACTCACACGCTTAGCACCGGCAGTAAAATCCTTCACCTTTAAACACCTCCATCCTAACGCAACTGCAGCAGATGCATTCGGCAGCTTTCTATCACCCCCGTTTCTCTGGGCCAACCGCTCTGAGCAGCACCGAGGAGCACCGAGGAGCACCTCCCGCCCCGCTCTGCATCCAGGCCGGGCCAGCCCCGCGCTCCCGGCACCGCGCACACAGAGAGCCCGGAGGCTCGGCACGACACGGCACGGCGGGCTGAGCGTTCCGGGCTCTCCGCGGCGCGGCGGTTGCGGGAATAAAGCAACGCGAGCTCCGCGGCACCGCGCCTGGCTCTTTGCCGGGCACCCCGCGGCCGCCCGACCGTCGGGGCCCCGCCCGACCGGGGCAGCCCCTCCGGGAGAGAAGCGGGGCCACCGCGGGGCTCCGCTCCCGGCGGTACCTCGCCGCGGGCTTACCGCTGCCGCCCCTCCGCAGCGCCGGGCCCCGCGCGGCCCCGTGCCCGAGCCCCGTCCTACCTGCTGCGCGTTCGGCGGGCTCACGGGCGGCGGCCGAGCAGCGGCGCGATCATGCCGCGGAGCGGAGCGGGGCCGAGCGCGGCGGGCAGGGCCGGGCCGGGAGGGGCCGGGAGGGGCGGGGAGGCCGCCGGCAACCGCGCTCCGCCCCCCCGCTGCCGCCGCCGGGCCACGTCTCTCGCCTGACGCAGGCGGCGGGGTCGGGGGCGCGGGCTGAGCGGTCTCTGCTGACGGAGGAGCTCCGGGCGCTCCGCCCCGCGGGCCGAGCCGGGGGCCGCTGCCCGTAACGGCAGCCGAGGCCTCGGGGACCGCGGCATCGCCGCCGGGAGCTGCCGCGGGTGGGGGACGTCCTTTTCCTGAAGCGCGATGCGGCGAGCGGACTGCGGAGAGAGGGCTGCGCCGCGGCTGGCATCGCCTTAACCGCAGGAAAGAGCCTCGGAGAGCGACAATTGGAAACACAAACTTCCAGCCTAGCGATTCAGAACGCGCAGACCGAAAAGCGCTGCTGAAAGGAGAAGCGTGCTCTAAGGGACTTCTGTCCAACGTTTCCAAGAAAGATTTACATCTCCGGCGGAACTGAGACGGGACGGAGCGCGCCGAGGGGAGGCACTCGTCCTCTGTGGCCGCCCCCGGCCTTGGGGACAGCCCGCGTGATCCCCGAGGGACGGCACAGCTATGTAAACACGGAGAAGCACAAATACATAAACCCCGTAGGGGGGAGTTAATGGAAACAAACAGGACGTGAGGCCCCGCAGCTGCCCGCCCGCACAGCGCTCCCTGGGCCGGGATGGGGAGCGCAGCGCTGGGGGCTTCTCCTGCTTCGTGTGCCTCCCTCCCTTCGCCGGCTGCTGGGGCTGCGGACCGGGCGCAGGGCGCTGTTCGGGAGCGCGGATCCGCCGGGCGGCACAGCAGCTGTCGCTTCGCGCGTCGCCCGCCCCAAGCACGGAGCCACCTGGCTCGGCCGGGCCTCCCCCCCGTCGCGTTTTTTGCAGGGACCTCGAGGCCGCAGCAGGCCGAGCGCTGAGCGACCGCTGGCGCAGTTCCGTCCCTGCGGAGCCGCCAGCCTGAAAGATTCCTGCAGCGTTTCACCAGTACACGGTGTCACGGTTACCCCCACACGTAAGGGGGATGTGTCAGAAGATTAAAACGGGACAAACGAGCAAGGTTTCCATCTGGGTTTCGTTTCTGAGCTAAAGAAGCCGTTACCATGACTGCAGCATTCATTTTATTAGTTTCTTTCCATTACTCCTAACTCCTGGCAGCAGCTTAGAGAATCCCTCCCTGGCCTGGATGGTTTCTTCTCTCTGCTCACCCTGCCGTCATCGCTGAGCTCATTTAATCTTTCCTCATCAGTCAGTCCCTCCTGTTCCCTTAATCACACTGCTGCCTTTCCTTCAGCTCCCTCGCAGTTGCTCATTTATATGATGGTGGCATGGTAGGCAGTAATTCTGCCATTGTTAACTTTTCTTGTTGCGGACTTTGGGGTTATTTTTGTTCGGAGTAGCTGCTGTGTGGTGAGGGCTGTGCAAAACCCCAACACCTCACAGGAAAGGCAGTGTGCCCAGGTAACGATGGCCAGAAGACAGAGGCTCAGGGCAGCGCTGCTCTGTTGGCTGCTGTTGGGAGGAAACCCACAACTCACACCTGAAATTAAACACACAACTGCAGCTCCAAGAACTTAATCAGAAGCATGGTACAAAAAAAAAAAAAAAGAAAAAGAAAAAAAAAAGTACAACTTATTTGAAAAATTGCCAGAGGTGTTATTGCTTGCTACCATGTGCTGCCTTGCGGTATTTACGCTACAGCAAGACAGCTGCAGCACTGCTTTGTTAGCAGCAGGGGACACTGGGCAGCCAGAACTCACCCACCCAAGGGCCAACTCCTTGCTGGGACCTAGGGTTGAGATGCACAGTCCTGAAGCCATTGCTTACCACCAGCACAGCATCTACCAGAATACAACCCCAAATCTTTAAATCCTACTCAAAGACTCACTCTGTGCTTAAGAGCCTTGGGTCCCAAGAGCAGCCCTCAAACTGGGAGCAAAGGGACATTGCTGCTTGGAGCCTGGCAGAACCACTCCTGAAGCTGAGCTGGGCAAGAAAACCACAGCTTGAATGCAAGAGCTTGGACTGTTCTTGGAAACAGACGCACAATGGAAATGCTTTCCATCAGTCATCTCCTCCCAGCAACTGTTGAAAACAGCATAATCTGCTAACACAGAAAAGCTAAATTGCTTTCAGACGAAGTACTGAGAAACTACTTCTGTGACTTGATTTAACTCACGTCTGAACTGCGTACTGTGATAGCTCCAGCACTTCTCAGATGCTTGAAGTTTCTGTCACAGCTCATCTTTTCCCTGGTTTACATTTCTCCAGATTTACATTTTAACCCCTTGTCACAGCAGTGTTTTTAAAACATGACTTTGGATATAGCAGATGTTTAAACAATAGCAGCGTGCTGAGAATACTTTCAAAATGACTTGCATGGATGCTATGGGCTGAATCAAGATAGGAGAAGCAAAGCTTCAGAACAAGGTGAAGATTAAGCTGTCATTTCCTAATCCCGCAACATTTTTTATGTATTAAAAACTGCTTTAATCAGAAGGTAAACAATGAAATCATTTTTCATCTCCTGAGCTCTTTTGTTGCTCCCAAGTAAAGAGGAGCCACGTTCCGTACTTCTGATTACAATGAAAACAGTACCATTACACCAGGGAAGAATTTGGTCTGACTAGTTCTCTGTGGAATAGCTATTGACAGCACTCCTCACGTACCTTGTATTGTTGAGAAAACAGAGAGCTAACGTTTCGCCAAAAGACACAGGGCTAACTCCCTCTTCCTGACCTCTGGCTGAACTGGAGCTCCTGGATGTGAGTGACACTTTCCTTCTGTATCCCTTCTGATGGCTGGGCTTCCTTCAGCAGTGTGCCTGCAGGCCTAACCAGTGAGCTGCACCACTACACGCAGACCTGACTGCAGCTCCCAGCCGTGCACTCCACAGGACATGACGTCTTGTCATCCAGTTTTAGATGCGAGGCACTCCGTGGGGGTGGCTCATACAAGGCAGGAGTGATGGAGCTCAGCAACCAGAGCTCGCTGCAAGCACTGTATGTAATTGCTAAACACCGCTTTCCAAATAACAGTTTATTACGACCAGTGCATCTTCTTTGGTGTGACTGAACAAACAAGCAACAGTATGGACATCTGTAGGAGGATTTCAAAGACGACGCAGCTCCACGCTTGCAGCCCTCACACTGCTGCCTCCTAGTCCCCCCAGCTCTGCCGCCTCTGAGGTTCTCTGCTGAATGGCCATGCTTGGTCTTGCACACAGGCCTTTTCTCCTGCATGGGCATTACCTCTTACCCTCAGTCCAGCACTGGGATGGCTTAATCTAAGTGATGGTTTTTTTCTTACACTTAGTTTTCCCAGCACTCCTCTACCCCTCACACAGGCATGGCTGTGGTGCTCAGAGCCAGCTGAACTAATGCAGAGAACCCATACATTAACACAAAGCAGCTCTACTCCGAGGGGAGTGTCTGTTTGTCAGAGCAGTGAAGTACCCTGACTGGTAACGTGGTTATGAAGCTGTATGAGACTGAATCACTGCTTACATGGCTTGCTCCCCGGGTTACATCATGGTAAGAGATAACAGACTCAGCTGTGGTCCACTTTGCATCATGCTTCGTTGTTTCAGAGGATCCCAGTTTTTTCTTGTCATTACATCTCAGCTTGCAGTTTCTTCTACTCTTACACCAATAAATTCCACTGGGAAATTATTCTTTTCTCCACTCTCTTTCAACAGTTATTTGCAGATCATTTACTGCTAGCAAAACTGTGTCAATAAATCAAATGAAAAACAAGCAGCTCATTCTCAGTGAAAATATCTTTTTACACATCAAGTGTTTGTAAAACAGGCCCCTAACTTTTGTTATATTTTAAAAGTGATCTGAAAATTAAAAAAAAAGTTTGTTAATTATCTGGAATTTTCAATTTCCTATTCTGCACAGGAACCTAAGCAATCAGACACATGATATGCTCATTAGCCAGGAAAGGGTCAGGATTAGAATAGGTCCTCAAAATTAGAAAGTACTAAAACACAGCAGTGATCTTGGCTGCCTAAACTTAAAATAAAATGTTTTGTGTTAATTGCTGGAACAGATCAACATTGAGAAATACCAAACCACTGAATGACTCTGAAACGTGGTGCCTGGCAGGAGAGAGGAGGACAGGACCCTCATGGATAGGGTATGAGCTACCAATTTACCTGCAAAGATAATTATCTGATACAATCATAGTTGATAAGGAACAAAAAGCAAAGTGTTGTTTGGTAGCACCTCTGGGATCTCAGAAGCTCTAAGAGCTGTGGGACTCTTGATGCAGAAGTGTTTCATCAGATGAAAGTAATCGTGTTTTGAATTTGTAGTACTAAGCATCACTGAGATATTACACACTAAAATTACGATCTCGTCTGATTTCCACACCCAGTGTGAAACTACAGCTTGCAAGGCATCCTGTTGCAAGAGGAAATACAGCAGAATGGAAAATCTTCACATCATCCTAGCTTAGTGCTATTATCATTCTTCAAATCAGTACTGTAATGACAGAAAACAGGTCCCAACATTCTCCTTAGCATCATTAGACTAAACTCTTGCACCTGATGAGCAGACATTTTAGGCTTACACGTGTGTGACACAGGTCCAGATCAATACTACTTCCAGCAGGGGAAGTCAGCATACATCCTGTGCTGTGCTTCATATGAAACCTCATCATCTGACATTTGCTTATGTGGAATGCTTCTGAGCCCATTGCCATTATTTATGTTCAGACTTGCCCATGGTTAAAAGATTCTTTCAGTCACGTGTATTAGCCTTGCACTTTATTACAAATCAATTTGATTCCAACTCTGGGAAGAAAAATGCCAAAAATATAAGTTTAAGTTCACAATTTCAGCTCTGGCTACTTCATACTAATTTAGCAGGGAAGCAATCCAAAAGACAGCATACTTCACTGATGCAGCACTTCTTTGCTGCAAAAGCCCCAATGGACAGGGTCCCTGAAGAAGCCGTGAGCAGTGTTAGGAAACTTGTAACAGCCTCTTGAGGTATGCAGGTATCACAGAGTGAGGTTGGAAGGAACCTTTGGAGATCATCTGCTTCCAACTTGACTAAAGCAGGTTCCTTAGAGTAAGTTACACAGGAAGGTAAGCAGGTGGGTTTTGAATATTTCCAGATATTTAAAAAAGGAAAAAGGAAGAGCCTGGCCCCATCTACTTGACTACCATCTTTTAGATATTTATAAGCATTGATCGAATCTATCCCCTCGGTCTTCTCCAGGCTGAACAGACTCAGGTCTCAGCCTTTCCCCACATCAAAGATGCTCCAGGACCCTCGTTATCTTTGTGGCCCTTCACTGGACTACCTCCAGCAGTTCCCTGTCTTTCTTGAACTGAGGAACCCAGAACTGGACACAGTACACCAGATATGGTCTCACCACGGCAAAGCAGAGGGGAGAATCACTTCCTTTGACTTCCTGGCCATGCTCTTTTAGTACACTCCAGGACACCATTGGCCTTCTTGACCATAAGCTTGCCATAAGCTTGAATCTATATGAACAACTATCACACAAAGGTATTTGAAGACTATATGTATATGTACATACATACTTTCTATGAGGAGCCTGCCTGTAGCTGTGATGAGAGAGAGAATTGTGCCTTATACCACAAACCTAAGGAGATGGAAATCCAAGCTGTTGGTTGGTATGTGGTAAGATGATCTTTTGATCAGCAAAAGGCTAAAGATGCATTTTCACTGGAGACCTTTAATAGCCAGCAGGCTATGCAGTAGACAACTTCCCCTTTAGACTGGGTAGTGACAATTTTAGAGTTCAAACCATGCATTTTTCTATGCATGACTTCATCTGCTGCATGGCATTTTTAGAGCACACTATGTGACAAACCTTCCAGGAATCCCAAACACAAATGGAAGCTCCACTGAATTATTTTAAACAGTTGAAGAACACCATCAGTGAGGCCACACAACTGTGTGGAATGTGGTGAATTTCCAGGAATAGGATTGTTTCCCGGAGATTGTGTAAAATACAAGCAGAACAAGGGAACAAAGGTGATGCCGCTGGTCTCTGCGCTACTAGGCTATTTTAGTTTGCGAAAAGAAGAATGAAGAAAGCAGACCAGGCTAACAGGAAGCCTATATATCAAAACTCTGAAACAAAACAGTACTAATTATCTCAGCATAAGATGTAATCTGCCCATTATTTTATCTTGTGAAATCAAATTCATTTTTAGCTTGATTTCAGCACTAATGAAGGTGTTAAGAGCTCTTTGCTCGTGCTTCCATCTAATAATACTAAAGGAATGTCTTGATGGCCATTAGGTGTAAGGGCAGAGGCAAATATCCCATCTAAACAAGTAAACTCTGCAGTTTTGAGTGAAAAGAACAGCGCATCTGGGAATTCAAAAGCAATAGGAAATATCTCCATTTAGGCTAATTAAGAAATCCATTCTGCTGCCTTGATTCATGTCAACTAAACATGTCTAAGATACAAGACAAGCAGGGTGTTTTCAAAATGAAGTACCATACAGAATGGTCTCTGGATATAATGAATGCAAACATCCCAGTAGAGCCCTTCATTCAGGTAACCTCTACTACAACATACCAGAGGAGGAAAAATGACATTTAAATAAGGTCAATCTGAAAGGTATGAAATGTAGTAATTTCCAGAGCTAGAAATATTTGCTTCTCAGCTTTACCTAGTACAGCTCAGGTCCTAAAAATTACTATTATGTAAAGATTGCAACTACTAATAAGGTATGAGATATCAAATCCAGGTGACACCATGGCTACTGCACAGTGCTTGCATACTTCCAACTTTTGTTGGTCTGTCTTCTCACCGTGTACAAAAGTGTTTCTATTTCTTTTGGTTGCTTACTTTTTGGTCTAGCACAGAGAGACAGGAATATAAAAACCCACTTTTAAGTACAAGGATATTCAACTAGATACTTTATCAAGTCAGCTTTATCAAGGCTTAAATAGCAAACAATGACATGATAGTTACTTTCCACATCTACGTACTGCAAAGAACAGCACATGTCTATACTGCTCACCCCCCTATTGCTACCAACAGGGCTAAAACCCAAACTATCATCTGGGTGATGCACCCAGAGCCATGTTCACACATCGTCGGAAAGTGTGCTGGTTATGCCAAAGTTGTGCTATGGGCAACACTACAATTTGCAGTACAGGTAGAGAGGATGCCAGTGCTTTGGCTTCTGCACATGTATATGCACATGTAGTCTGCACAGCTGCAGAAATATCTGCAGACACAGGAGGGGGTGGAGAGCACTGTACCATCAGTTTGTGTCAGCTCAAACTATTAATAGAATTTCAGCTTAGCCCTGCAAAGCACTGTATGCCAGAAAACATCTCTTGCCTAGACTCACATTTGGAAAAAGCAGAGGTGTCAGTCTACCAAGGGAGATGCATTAGAAAATGGGAACCAAACTTTTTTCCCCTGTACCTATATTTTGCCATCACATCCACAGCACCTCTCTGGTGTGAACTTCCATCTCCTCACTGCAGAGCAAGGCACCATTGTGCAGAGATCCTGAACTAGACCAGAGCAGGGATGGAGAGTTGCCTGGCACAGTCCAGGGGACAAGCTTGTAGCCCAGAAGCTGCACAGCAGCGTTAGCTACAGAGAGAGCAGCTCAGTCAGAACAGGGCAGCCTGCATTCCTTCTCCTGACATGTCCCTTGACCTCAGTTAGAATAACTCCTACAGGAAAAATGTAAAGTACCATTTCTAGTTGTTTTTTTTCCCCCCAGTATAAGAAATACAAGTATATTAGTGGCTTAAGTTCTATACATTTGAAAGGAACACCATGATTTTATGGAAAAACAGAAACATGGGAAATCATGAGTAACTCTCAAAAAAAAAAAAAAAAACCAAAACCAAACAACAGCAACATCAGTGAAAGCAATGCCTAAGCAAGGCCTTGATAATTACACCCAGGCAATCTTATTCTGTGTGTTTTTAGGTAGGTAGGACAAGGACAAGCTCCTCTTCTTCACTTTCAGTGTTCCTCTTAAGACCTACTAGGTAAAGTTAAAAGCTGCAAATAGATTTTATATAGATGCACACTTGAAACACTGATTCATGCTCTCTTGCAGAATTCGTTGAAGTGGGGTGGATGATTCAGTGCAGAGGATACCGCATTCAGAACACACACAGTTTCTGCAGATTTTTTGAATGAAGACTGTTTACATCATATTCCCACAGGATATCAGATAAAGAATGAGTATTAAAAGAACATGATGAGTAACTTAAACACTTACTGCTCTGGTGAATTTCAAGCAAGTTTTACAAAAACAAATCTCAGATAAACTGATTTCATTTGAGTTGCAAGAAAATAGGCAGCTGGCTACATCGGGGACAAAGATCCTGCAAGTGTGCTATCCAAAAGAAAGCCTTCAGGATGAGAACACAGCATCAAATCTGTAAGAGGGAGGTCACTTTTAAATACTCCAGCAATGAGGAAATCTTTGGGGACACTGATCTGTAGCTTCGGCTTGTTTCGTTCAACTTCCTGTTAAGTGATGCAGTGCTGGAATCTTCACTGTTTCAATTTTCTCAACTTCATCTGTTTATGGAACTGTTTTTTTTCCAGAGAGTTAAGGAGTCTGTATGCCTATCCAAGTTAGAAACTCTAAAATGTATCTCAAAGAAAGAATGTAAAGATAACACCTTCTGCATCAGAGAAATCTGTGGGATTTCCAGGAGTTCTTATGATGCTAATAAAGCATGCACTGTACAGATGGGAATCCCTGGCTACACATATTAGATGGACAATCACACAACTCTGACATATTAATAGCCCCAGAATACAGGCTTTTTTCACTGTTCTACCCTGTTGGTTCTGTCACTGTTCCAAAGCACTCACCAAAAGTAACCTCAGGCTCAACTAGCAAAAACCTTCAGCTGTTTTTTTTTTAATCCCTTCTTCCTGGTATCTTTTAAAAGCCTACACTGAGAGAAACTACTGACTCCTGTCTTTTCTTCTTCTCTTAACCTGGAATAATGGCAGTATCAGCAGCATCTCATCATGAACACCAAATATTTAGAAGCATGATACAAGCAAGAGATTGTCCTTTAATTACGTGAGACTTAGTTCTCTATTAGAAGATGATAATGTTGACCTCTAGTGACTAGTCTGGGGATACCTGGTGGCACAGTTACAGTGAAATGTTTGTGAATAGATAGACAAAAATCTCACTGCAGCTGGCACATAAGAATAGTTGCCTTCCGCATGCACACAACTGTACATACCCACAATGGTACAGAAACCCCCAACTAAAATAACGACCCCAGCAGGGCTGCTATACAGTCTACATTATACATGTGCCAACGTATTTAAATACAGGACAGTGGTGCACAGATTGGAAAGAACTAGACAAAGTCAGTCAGTCAAGGAAGACATCTTTCCTGAAATCAGTGGACTAAGACAATTTTCCTAAACACAGAAATGAAACGGGTAGACAATTGTGACTCCCTGTAAATAAGGAAGGCAGCAATACATGCCAACCCACCTTCTGTTTCTTACCTAACATAACCCATTAGATGCAATATTTTTCCAGATGGAAATGGAACACAGACGCCAGACATCAGTAGCTTACATATTTGATTATTTAATGTCATCTATTCTCCATAATGGAACTACTTACTCAATTGGTTGAAAATCATGTAGAGTATGTTACACTGGACATTCATGATAAGTAATAAAAACTACAGTAAACAATTGATTCATTTGGAAGTTACTCAGGTCTTAGCCATAGCTTCAAAATAAGTGTTTTATTTCCCACTTCTCCAAATTAAATGAAGTACTTATGAGAAGAGCCACTCAAGGCATATGAAGAAAATAGATTTTCAGGAAAAAGTTAAAGAAAGTGACTCAAGGACTAGGAAGGAGATACTCCAAATGGCCAAGCTGCATACTGACTACTGCTCCATGCAGATACTAGCAGAAAGAAAAAGGTGAGTAGAACATGCTTACAAGTAAAATTCTGACACAGATGAAGTGAGAAGAAAATTAACTATTTTTAGTTCCTCCTGAACTGAAGATAGTTGTTTGCTAATGGAAAAAGGGCTCCCCATCCCTTTAAAAAAAAAAAGCTTACATATTTAATACAGCTTTTCCAATAAAGCTTAATATCTCTGATCCCCTTAGTATCAACCATTTACTTCTAAGTTTGCACTAACAAGCATCAGAACTTCTCAGACACCCAGTCAAAGAAAAGGCATATATTGCCACTCAAATAGAAAGATTTTTTTTTCCCCTCTTTTTGCTATTTGCTTTGCACACATTGGCTAACTGCCTGCATGAAGATGAACTGGTGCTGCTGTGCCTCATAAGGGTTCCAACTCCAAGCTTTCATATCTTTGATCCATACTGCAGCAACTGGAAATGTGAGGTGTGCTTACATTCTAACTTCAGAGGGCATCGATTATTATTTCTATTGAATGTATCAAAATGTTTTAAACACTTTTTAAAGAGATTGTCCATACTTGAAATTCCATTCAGTCATATGATAATGCCAGTAGAGGGAGACAGAGTAAAGTATGCCTTAAGCTGCATAAAGCAGAAAAGAAATTTTACAGTAAAATGCCTTATGCAGCATTTAAGTAACATCTGCTACTTACATAGGAGATTTAAAAATAAAGCAAGTAGAAAAGCATCAACAAGCAAGAGCACATAGTATCTGTAAACATTTCTTTTAACTTTCTGGGCATAGCAGATTACTTCTGAGCTCTCACTAGTTTAATCTTTACTTCTTAATAAATTACCACACACATACCTTATACATTAGTGCGAGCACTTAACTGCAATCCTTTTATTAGGGCTACTCAGCACATTGTCTCTCAGCTCGCTATGTTCTCAGCACATGTAGCATTTTGAGAGGAAAAGGCAAAGGATTACTCAGCATTTCCAAATGCATCAGGTCACCAGCTGCACAGGATGCATGCCCCTTGCACCTCACAATAAAGCCTCCTGATTCTTTAGCATATTTTATCTGAAAAAGAATTAAGATAAATGTTACTCCCCTCCCCGTAGGTATCTATTAAAGAAGCCACTGGTTTAACTCTATGAAGAGCGCAAAACTACAGCTCTCAGCTAAACCAGTGCTAAGAATGGAAACTGTAAATGCTCATATAGGGAGGGACTCCCTATATGTTCCACAACCAAAGCTTTCACCTCCAAACAGTATTCCCCCCCACCACTTTTGCCAGCTTCAACATGAAGCAAAGAATTTCTAGATAATTACTAAGTTTATCTTCCAGTCTTCTCAGTTTATACTCAGTGTTCTACACTTGGATACGCACATAATTCTAACAATCAAAACTCACATGAACTAGCACTGCCACAAAAAGAATCAGCCCTACTGCACCCTTCCCAGCTCTTTCTTTCCTACAACACAAGCAGTTCTCCAGCACACCAGGCCATAATAACCAGCTGGGCATATGCAGGAGCCACACAAATTAGCACCTCCCTGCCTTCAGCACAGAAACCTATGCAATGTTTAGGTAAACACAACAGATTACTTTCAGCATCACCTAGATGTTGTAGGAGATTCCTTTGTCCTATGGCAATTATCACTAGATTTAAAACTCACTTAAGAATAAGCCATCACTGAGAAAAGGCAGGGCTAAAATCAACTCGTAGGCAGGTTTTCCCTAAACAGAGAATTCTGAAAAGAGATATTGCAGTTTGGAGTTCAAAGCCTTATTAAGCATACTAGACTTCTGCAGCATCATTACTTCGCTACAAAAGAGAACACAGCTTTCAGGGAAGGAAAATCCCTGAACCCTGGCTAGCCCAATGCTCTAGTTCTGTTTTCCTGAGCCTGCAAGGTACTAGAGCAATACTCTAAGGAAAGTAGATGACAGATCTTAACTGATTAAGCCTGAAGCCTTAAAAGAGAGCTTGTCATGTACAATTTGCCGTTTCACTGCTGACTGAAGACTCAGCTCCTGTGCTTTTTCCATCTTCCCCATCTGCCCACTGCTCCAGCTTCCCACTGACAGTTCTGCATTTCCAACAGAAACACTGTTGATATATTATGAACTAAGTGCAGGGCAACATAAAACATGCAAAGCTTTTCATAAAAATATCTTAAGTACCACTTATTGACTATTAATCTTTACTTGAGAGCTTAACTTAAAAGCCTCAGTTTTTACTCCCACAGGCTTCGGGTGGGAGTCGAGCACATTTGCATGAACAGTTACTCAGAAACTCAGCACCACACAGAATCAATCCTTGAACAGCCCTACATTCCTTCATGAGTTTCCTATAAAAAGACAGACTGCTTTGAATAAAAACCAGCAGTGTCCCTCACCAGTAGAATAAGGAACTGATACAGGAATACAGATGTGATGTCTTACAACCAGCTACTGCAGCTGGTTTCATTAGTTTCCCTCCTACTTCTAAATTTTCAGGGAACCCCATAGCCAAGGTAACTGAGCATGCCTGCCACTCAATAAGATTATTTCAAGGCATGTTACTTGTAAATTCTCGACAAGTTTTAAACATCTTTTATGCTTTCACTTTCCATTCAATTACTATTTTGAGGTTCACTAAGATAGAAGAGCATATTTACTATAAGAACTGTGCCCCAGACACATTTAATATTAGATCTGGATTTGATACTTATAGGTATATAAGTATCCATATCTGTATTGTAGCTCACCTACAGAAATTATTGCCACTTGATTGGAAAAAAGTACTATAAAAAGCAGCCACAAAGGATAATTTCTTGGCAAGCAAGTGCAAAGTTGTACCCTAAGTAACCATCATAAGAGAAGGCTCTTGTTAGTTATCCCTTTCTCCTATAAACTTTGGTACTTGTCAGACTGCACCAAGATTCTTCAACTTGTTAGAGGCAGAAAACTAGCAAATTAAATATCATGTTGTCATTATTGAGAATGCAGTGACTGGCATTCCCTCCACTATAATTAGTATTCATCCTTGCATGCTTTTCAAATACTAATTATGTTAGCTGCTTTGCGAAGCATTTTGACAATAGCACTTGTTCTGCAACATGGAGATATGCATGAATGAGAAAGAGAAGGGAAATTTATTTCATGAAGGTTTATATGTAAGTCTTATAAACAGCAGAAGTATCAGTTATATGATATACAGTAGCATTTTCTAAAGCAATATTAAGTAATACATTCACCTGGGGCTTTTTAATAGCATGCCCACAAGTGCTTTAGACTAATGCCTCACTGTATGAAGCGCCATACACATCATAACCACCTACCAGCAAGTAATACTTCCCAGTCAGATCCCAACAGCTTTGCTGGGCAGCGGATACTGACTACAATTCTTCCAAGATACCTCCCCATTACTCTGAAAAACTAGTCCTTCTTCCTTTCACAGGAGAAGACTGATTGATTTGTAATCTTCCTTGCCATGACTTCAAGAGTTAAAATTCAGTTTTTTCTTCCTAAAGCATTAGATTCCTTGGGGTTTGTATGTACAGGCCATCCATTCGAAAGCCTTTTAGCCAGCTCCTGCTTAGCAAAGAGAACACTAATGTACAAATGTGATAAAAATAGATTGAGTTATTAGAGGTTGGACAAAGAACAGACATATTCACATAAATGGAAGAACATAAGGAAGCAGGAAGACAAATGTAACACTTCATTTACTAAACACACTAAATTGAGTTAATGCTTAAACCCCTTCAGAGGCCAAACTAGCCCCAGAGTGATCTGCTACTGCCCCTCCATCACCTATATGTCTTGGCAGCAGAGAAAGGAGATGAACTCATGTAATGCCAGGCTGGTGACTTCTTCAGACAGGAATTCTAGTGACATTACCATATCCTACAAGCAGACAGCACTGCAGTAGGACTTAGTTTTTCCAATCATTCAAGTACCATTTCTCCTCTGTTGCCAGTCTGCATTAACTATCAACTCCATCATGACAGCAAGCAAGCTGCAGTTTCTGCAGCTCAACTGAAAGTCACCTTCTGAGACACACAAGCTATTGCCAATTGTCTCCTCTAGGAATTAAACAGCATGCTGCAGTAACAGTCAGATTGCAACTAGTTTGATGCTAGCTTCAAAAACTTGCAAATCTTTTCACTGTTTCTCTTTAGATACAATACACATACACAGAGCAACCGATGTGCAGAGCTGGAATTGCCTTAGTTTATTGCTGTGAGAAAATGGGATATTTTTGTACCTTAGTTCTCAACTAGATACATATATTTCCCCCACAGGGCGCACAGGATATCAGGATTGTTTTACTCAACCTGGTGTTGAGCTCTATACTTACTGTGGCATTCAAAGGACTCGCCCAACAAGGCTAAATAAGGCAACAGCTTAGTTAATTACTGATCTACAGAAACATCCAGAGTTCCATGAAATCCTTGACGTAAAGTACAGGACTGCACACACTGCCTTCTGCTCTCAGGATTTTGGGCCATATTAGTACTAGAATATACTTCAGCTGCTCTTATATTGTTTTCTATGTCCCCAGCATTTATTGAGATAGAAAGTGAAGAGGGAAAGATTCACTTAGAAAGGATCACAGAGAGAACTTCAGCTCACATTCAAAAGATGGAAAGTCAGTGCAGAAATACCAATAAGTCTGTCAGCATGATGTAAATATACTGGCAAAAAAGTCATTAGAAATACAATAATCTGACTTCATGAGAATTAATCTTTGATTTGATCGATTGCCTTACTTTACTAACACTACATTTTTTTGTTGTTGTTTTTTTACCAGCTCATAGAAAATCCATTGGTAATGTTAGTAAAGTAAGGCAATGAATCTCATTTAAGCTGTTGTTCCAGGCTTCTACAGATCCAGGTATTTAATTTCATCACCAAGAGACAGTACTGTAAAATCGACAAGGAAGGTTTTTGTTTTAAAAGATCCAAAAATCAGCTCTTGAACAAGTAATATTTGCACAATTTTTTTTCCTTCTGTTCAAAAAAGAGAAAAAACAGTTTCCCACAAAGAAAACTAAAGAAAACTATTAGGCAAGAGAAATGAGATTCTCAAGCTCACAGTATAATCAGCACTTGAAATACATGCATGACTTAATACAAACAGCATTATTTTTAGCAGTTTAACTGTGTGACAGCCATAAAGGACAAGCTGGGAAGAGAATCATCGCTTTCCCCACATCTCTCAGTACAATTCCAAGCTGCATTCCACTTTTATTCAGCTCCTAAGAACTGAAGTGGAAGACCTGTAGTTTGCAGAACTATTAAGATGCAAACTTGCTTCTAGGAGCTTCTCCTCCAAGCCCAGAACATGAGAACATCCCTTTGAAATGGAGCACAGTGTTCATTTTCCACTGCTGCTCTCCTGAAGACACACCTGCTAGCATATAGATAGCTGGAAGCAGATTTTCTGAGCTTCACATTCAATACCACATGGGAAATAAAAAACAGTTCATAGAATTGTAATACAAAAAAATTTATTTTTTTTAAAAAAGCATTCAAGATACGGAAGATCACAATACAAGGGTCAACACAACACTGAAACAACTTGAAAAACTTTTGATTGAAAGCAATTACTAAATACAAAGACTAAATGCCAGCACTGCTTGTTGTACAAAGCTTATGATAGTGTATTTATACTGATTCCCTGAAAACCTCCTCAGTTTGAAGAAATATTAAATATTAAGGTCATGATTGAAATAAGTGTATGAAATTTAGAGTTGTTTTTGTCTCCATTTCTAAGCACTAGAATTGTGCTTAATGGTACAAAATGGGTAATAAAGGCACACTGCGGATTGAAAACAAGGCTGGAGATTCTAGCCATTAAACTCTGGCCTTTCTCTGGATGTCTTGTGAACACTCAAGCATACAGTAAAAAAAAATCCAATCCTCTTGAAGTGGCTCAGATTGAAAAAATAATCCTGAACAAAAAAATGCAACTTAAAACTGTAAAACAAGTGCATACTCATGCATTTCTTACTGGTTGAAAGGACTGGAGGTTATGCAGTTTAGAAATGAAGTACCATTCAAAGCTTACGCTAGTTTTGTCAAAGTGAAATAGAAATGCACACAGATATCATCATTCATCTGTCTGTTGTGTTGATAAAGGGGACAGATCCGCTACTAAAAAGTTGAAGGTATTGGACAAAGCCATATACACACCTATTTAACTTTCAACACAGCTTTCTCATTTCAAAAAAGCCTTAAAGAAAACACTTGCTCAATCTTTTTTTCTTTTAAATTACTTGGCTGCAAGCCTTGCGTGTCAAATTCTGCCACGAAGCATTCTCCAGTGTTAAGTTACAAAGTCCTGACAGGGATCCACTGCAATTATTAACAAAATTCCAGCCACAGGGGTGCATATCAGTGTACTGCATTTAAATCATATTTTTACCATGACCAGCACAACTGGCTGTTTGCAAACCACATCAATACCTATGAACTATTATGCAACTCAAAATCAGATGTAAGTAGTTTGAGAAAGCTGCATATGGATGCTATGAAAGATTACTCCAGCTGTACTGATCTGCACATGAATACAGTTAATCAGCTTACACTAAACATTTCTAGAACTACATAAAATATAAGTTACAACGCATTGGCTCCCTGAGAAAAAAAAGTGTTCTATCTACAGAAGTCTTTGGAACACCATCAGTACAGTGAATAAACATACCTCTTGCACTGCTACTATAGAGATATCTCCTGCTTTCACACTGATCAGATCTGCTTCTATTTTCAAAACAGACCTTATTCTCCATGTAAGTGACACTGAAATGGGAAGAGATGACTAGAAGCACCCTAGTACTAAAACTGGCTTATCTGTGATTACTTATGTTTACAAACCAGAATGCATAGTTAGCACACTTGATGAAAACGCAGTAGTTAAGAGCACAGTTTAACTTATCAATTTCACTGTAGCAGATTATGTTTTCAAGAACTTCAAGATACTACAAAGAAGTTTTCAAGTCTAAGGGTTTGGAAATGCATACTTCTCCCTCCCCTCCCCCCCCCAACACCCCCACCAGAGGGAGAACTGTCAAAGTGAACATGATGTCTCCAGAGTTAAGTCTCCAAACACAATAAAACAGTGCACAGCAGAAGAATGAATGAAGTCAGGAACCATTTTATTTCCATCCAGTGTTGGAAGTATTAAGGATGGCATATGAACTAATTTCATCACTGTAATTTATGAAGTTATTCCATTCCCAGAAGAGACAAGGCTTATAATTCTTATTTTTCCTTCTCAAGTACTTATTAAGTATGCGATTTATTTGGTATGTTCTAACTGTGTCTTTCAGTCTTAAACCTCTTTCATTCTCTTCCCAGCCACTAAAATATCATAACTGGGCATGGAGAAGAAACATTGAGGCAGTCAGTAAATGAGAGGCTATTGAAAAATATTAAATTGCAACATACATTACACTTAACACTTGGGATGCTCACAACATACAGAAGACAACTTTATAATTTTGTGCTGTTTGCCAACTTTATGATCAGTACTGTAAAATTTGATTAGTACACATGCACAACACTTACTCTAGATTGTCCTGATTCGTCCAAATTTCTAGGCAATGTTTTGTTTTGCACTTACTATCTTTAAGACAAAATATTGAAACTGGTTTCAGGTATTGTTGCCCAACTGGCTTTACTAGGAAGATTTAAATAGCATCTTCCACAATTATAGCATTAACACTCAGTACTTGTCAAAAACCTCCAAAAATTAAGGTACCGTGAAAAAGATTCTCAGTATGTCCCATGCAATTGAACTGCTCCAAAAGTTTAAATTTATTTAGCATTCTAAGTTAGTGAAGACTTTGCATTTAGAAACTAATTCCAGATAGTTCTTAGGCCTCGTATGGCAGGAGATGAAACTGTTTAAAATTATCACTACCAACAGCAAAAAGTTTCCTCATAGGAAAGAAAGTATATACAAACTCATAATAGCCAGGCAATCAACTCTTCCATTCCAATACATTAGCATTTAACCAAATTATTTCAACCAGTAGAATCCAACCAGCAATTCATATTTCAGATTTTCTAAACATTTGATTACCTGTCAAAGGCTGTATTTTTCATTTAAGTATGTTTTTCTTTCCCAATACAATCAACTCTGTTCAATGCATTTAAGACTAATCTGTAAACTGCTATTCTCTCCATCTATACAGATCTTTAGAGAGTATTAAGCAAGAAGGCTTACAGGATGCACTGATGCCGAGTTTTAGTTCAAGCTTAGCACTTATCTGAGCTGGTCTGCAAGCGATCTCTTACACGAGGTGGAAGCGTTTTTAACAACCTTTCTTCTACAATTAGACTATTCCGTTTTAGGAACTGACATTCTTCCAGTTCAGTGGGAAGCGATTCAAGATAGTTTCCAATGAGCTCTAAGTGAACAAGATTCAGTAGCTGGCCCACAAGAGGGGATAAATTCATCAGACTGTTATTTCCTAGAAGAAGAAATTGCAGCTTTTTGCACTGGAACAGTCTATCGGGCAACATTTCAATCTAGAAAGAAGAGAGAAGAGAAAAACAATATACATTAAAATTTGTTAACACTGCTGCACATTCTCATATTACCCAATTTTGTTCTAGGGTAAGCAAGCTCTTTGTTTGTGGAAGGATAAAGAAAGGAATATGTAATGTTTTATCATTAAGTGAGAAAGTTCCTGAGAACACCTCAGTGTTTTCATGTACCTGCTTTGTTGTGAAGATGTTTAGCTACTGGCAGAAGTCAAAACAGAAGCACAGCAGGGGAGAGCACATACATGTGTGCACACTCAAGCGTGTACAAATGCATGCAGGTGGCAGGGGTGAATAAACAGACCACTATTTCCTAAGAATCATTTAATGAAGCAGATTCTGTGGAGAGACATTAGCAGCTCCAGTGTTGTGAAGCCTGTAGAAGCAGTTAACCACACAGCATAGTGGTAATTAGTCCCAATCCACGTTATTGATATTAACATCTAAAACCAATCTCACCAGCAAAAACAGTTCTAAACTTGAAGAGAAGTCTTAAGTCAAACTTGGACCCTACAATAATGAGCCAGTCAGCTTAGCATTGCTGATGATGTTACCAGGCATAATTGTTTCCCCCATCCCAGCCAGGCAGCTGTGCTGCTCATAAACCAGCTGTTGATTTGCCAAGCTTTCACTGTGACAAAACAATGTAAAAATGTCACACTGCCAATTTCCATTAAAATGCTACACAGAATAGACAACTGTAAAGAACAGCAGGCACATTTTAGCATCTACCTGGTACTATCCTGAGTTATGGATCAGAGTCCTTAAGCCACTACAAGACCAGAGTGGTACTTATTCAGTATTAAACAAGCTTTGACGACACCACAAAGTTCTTGCAATCGGACAATTACCACTTACTTTTATCTTCACTGAGTTTATTTTAACCACGTACACCAAAAAAGCACTTTCAATCAGAAACTACCACAGAAGGAAAGCAAAGTCAATATATAATTTAAAAAATACTTTAAGTAATTCAAAGTTCTACTTACATGGTTTTTAGTCAAAGCCAAGTACTGTAAGTTGCTCAGATAACCGATTTCTTCAGGGATGGAGGTTAGCTTATTATAGCTAAGATCCAAATATTGTAACTTTTTGCAAAGAAACAGCTGCAATGGAACATCTTTAATATTATTGTAATTTAGATACAATTGTTCCAGGTTTGATAACGCACCAATTTGCACTGGGATATATGAAATACTGTTGTGCCACAACTTTAAGCAAGACAAGTTCTTAAGGTGTTGAAAGCTAATGATTTCTTCCACGGTTCTGAGATTATTTTCTCTTAAGTCAATTTCATGCAAGTTGTTTAGGGTAAAAATGGAATGAGGAATGCGCTCCAGATCACAGCAGATTAATTCCAAGGTTCTCAAATTCACAAGCTTCTTCAAGTTGTTTAGCACTATGAGTTTATTCCCCTCGTTGTTGATAGATAAGTGTTGCAAAGAAGGCAGATCTGTAACCACCTGAGGTATGCGAGAAAGGTTGTTTTTTAAGTGAATTGATCTTAGATTTTTTAGCCCCTGAAAGCTTTCATTGTAAATGGAGTTGTGATGATCAAGCATGAAGTATCCTGTTAAGCACAATTCTTTGAGGTTTTTCAGATGAAACACCCAAAATGGAATTCTTCCCATCTCACTAGATTTCAGACGCAACGTTTTCAGATTTTCTTCTAAAAAGCTCACTGCTGGAAAATCCATAGTTATTGATGAATGATAAACATTGAGATCTTTGAGATTGACTAGCTGGGTCACAGCTGAAGGAAGCTTCGCTTCAGGAATAAGTTCCAAGCTTAGGACTTCTATTTCTGTCAGTTCAAAGACACTGTCTGGAAGACCGCTTAACATGAAAAGGTGCAGTTCAACCTTGTCCTGGGAATTTCTTACTAGCTTATTTTTCAGTTTTTCCACTGACCATTCATTGTTCAGATTGATCTGTTTCAGTTTGTTTTCACTCAAATCAGACAAGAATATTGAAAATCGTTGGGAATAAAGAGGATCATACTGGTCTGCCAAGTGGAGAATAAATGCAAAGTCATTCTTTACATCAGGTATATCGCTGTAGTTACTTTTCTCTCTCAACTTCTCAAAAGAATATTGCTTAAGTGAGCTTCTTAACATCCACCACAAGCTATATGTACAAGTTAAGCCATAGAAGATCACCAAAACAACATAAAATGAAGCCAAAACTTTAAAAATTTCTGCTAGCGAATAAACACACTGGTACCTTTTGTAGCCTGTAAAGGCTTGTACATTAACTATGCAATCAATTTCAAGTTTAATAAAGGATAAATAATAGGGAACATAAATTATTATTATTACAAACACAATGACTTTGACTATGATCTGTTTCATATACACTCTGTATATGACATCCTTCTCTTCAACGTGCACTCTGAATTTCTTCACTTTTTCAAATATAGCTTTAGCCTGTTCTCCTTCTTTTTTGTCAAGAACACTTGAAGAAGTTTCTCTTCCGGTTGTTTCCAAGCCAGGTTGTGTATATGGCAGGGACTGTCTGCTGGCACCTACATCTACTGAACTCCCAGGCGATGAAATCACTGCTTTTGATTTGGCAACTGGCAACTTCCTCACAGACTGCTCAGCAACTGTTTCTGAGAGGGCACGCGTTGTCCATGGAGAATCAAAACACTTCTGAAGAATTGCTACAAAGTGCTCAAGCCTGGAACTTGTACTAGGATAGTAAAGCCAGAAATTACTGCAAGCTGCAAAAATAAAGGTATGCAGAAGCACTAGGTACGGAAAAAATTTGGCAAACCAATGAAGCTGTCTCTCATAACATACTGCATCAATATAGGAATACTGTTGCCGATGGAGATCATTCTGGATTTTAAGTGGGATGATTATCTGTGCAGTAGAGCTAGCAGACATGTTAAGGTTGGTTTTAATTAAATCCCAAGGCACGGCACAATGATTGTCAAATTCTAGCTTGCAAGGAAGACAACACAACACTCTGGTTTGAGTAAGCTGGAGTGCTCCAGCAAGCACAGCAACTAGCAGCATTATCATGGTGAGGTAATACCAGAAGACATCCCACCATGGTTTTAGTATGTGGTAGGATGACTGAGCATCTGCTAAGAATTTGAGTTCTGTTAGCGTGATCATGACTTTCACCTGTGAGAGAACAGCAGCTGGTAGAGAAAAAAAAAAAAAAGACATCCTTAGAATTGTTAAAAACCATTTCTCTGTATTAAATGCTTGAAGCTTATGATTGTTTTCATGATTTGTGCATGTAGAACAACATTGGTTTAGCACCCACAGTATAGCAAAAGAATTTAAGAACTTCTGGCACTTAACCCTAGCCATGATCTCATTTTATTTTCTAGTGAAAGTTACTAAAAATGCAAAAAACTTAAAGATACTACCAAAAGAAATCAGGGTGTTTTGATTAAACATTTGGGTACTGGTCAAGTAAAAGAAATAACCAGGTAGGAGTTAAAGTAGTACCTGAGATATTAATAGCAATCCTTCTCTTTAAGTTATTTCACTTACAAAAATTAAAAAAAAATAATCAAAGCAATATGGTAAAAATCACTATTCTTGTAATTCATCATTTTATACTGGACTAAATAGTCTCTCCTAATTAGCAAAGGAATAAAAAACCCACCTCAAAACAGCAGCTTCACATTACATATCTTTTATATAACTCCCAGACTTTTTCCACAACATTTAAGCATACTAATGAAAGTGTAGCTTTTTAACACAAATTGTCTGTTACTGTCATACATCCATGTACAAGCATGTGCATGCTACATACATAAAACAGGCACATTTAGCCCCTAGCAGGGTAGCCTTGATTCATACTTACTTTATTTAAAAGAATAAAATACGCAGCACCTCTCAGTCAGGAGGTCTACACCTTTTAAAATTCCTTGGACATGCCATCTTTACATTTGTCTTCATTCTGGATGGAAAAGCATCAAGTATTCTTTATTTAGGCAAAGCCATTAAAATACAGGGCAAACATTTCAGTTTTCATCACAATTTCTGCCTTACTGCAAGCATCAAGATCTGTTAAGCTCTGCATTGCTACAGCTACATTAATGGAACAGAGCATGCTCAGGCAAGATAATCTAGAATGTAAAGTCAAAGTCTCGCACAATCACACCAAAAATGAGAAAAGCCTACAGCTATCACTATTTCACTGGAAATAATTTTTAAACAAACAACTACAAGAAAATAAAAAAGGCCATACAAGACTTCAAGAAATAAAGTTCAGTCATTTTTGATACGCCAAGGTTTGGCAAAAAGATAGGTTTCTCAGAAACATCAGCCTTTACTTACTGAAACAAACTAATCAAACATGCAGTGCCAATCACAATACCACAGGCACTACCAGTTTCTTACTATAAATTTGTTAAGCAGTACAGATAACAAGGAATGGCAATGTACTGTATTTTCTTAATGTATTCTAAATGCAACTTTCAATTCCAATAAATAGAGCTGACTAGTGGCTATAACAACACAAATAGCAGGTCTAAGGTAAAAACCACATTCTTACCCTATATTCTCATTTGAAGGGAGAGGAATGGCCAAAAACAAATTAATCCTTGTTTTGACAAGACTACTTAAGAAAACACGGAAACTTACCAGGCCCACTCAAGGGAAAGCAGGTGAAGAAGGACAGGATGGTAATAATACGCCCCTGCAGAGAAATAAGGTATCATCAGGTTATGAAACATTTGGATCCCAGTAACTGAGTATACAACAACAGTTCAGAACTTCTAAAGAGCTAAGATTCAATAAGCAGAAGCTCTAGGTATAACAATGTAAGATACCATCTCTGTAAAATATTTAGTCACCATCTGAGAAATACTTCTCCTGAAGCAGAGATGAAGTAACACTCCATTGTCATTGCTGACTAAGTGTTAAAAGCCATTTCAGCTAAAATGCTTTTGTATTTATAGTTACCAATTCTAATGCTGAGATTCATTCTAACCACAGCTGGAAGCATTAATTTCTTCATTCCCTCCAGCTCAACTTGCAAAAACATCTGTAAGCATCTTTAAATTATTATTTTTTATATATATATATTTTGTATATATTTTTTTAAATATACATAACAAAGAAAACACCTGGAAAAGTCACAGAATTAGATGAGAATTTAAAACAGTGTGAAAAGTCAAATTTTTGTGAGAGTGGGAGTACTTCACTTACTGGAGAACAGGTGGACCTTATCGGGGGCAGAGCAGATAACATTTTAAGAAATTGCTTTTACAATTAAGCACTTACTGGAGAAAGTGACAAGAAATACAATTTCATGCATATATGTTATTTGATACAAAGAAAACTCTTTGTAACAAACCCATTTTAGGGAACATGACAGACTCTTGTTTAATATCAGTTACAAAATTCAGGGTATGATGAAACAGTTGAGTCATACTACTGTCATTAACACTGGTTAATGTTTTTGGTTTGTTATTCTTCTAAAGTTACTTTTAGAAAAATAGAAAATCGAACTTATTAAAACTATACTTGAGTATAAGCATAAATCCAAACATCTTCAATAAATGTCATAGCGTTCTGAAGTAGTTTGTAAGTAGACCAAGAACTCAGTTTGAGACTGACCCTTGTAATTTTTTAAGGTCTGTTTCTATAAAATGCTTTGTCACCTCCCTACCTCCAAGTACAAACTTGCCAGTCCCTATGGCATACCCTAGAAAGAAGGCTATGTTCTCACTGTGGTTTTGAAACACTTCCTAGCAAAAAGTGTGCATCTCCATATTAAGTGTTTAGGTCTTGAATCTCTTTTCTCCTTAATGACTACTTTTTGAAACTTCCTGATGAAGCACATGCACAATTACAGGTATACAAAAACAGGTATACAATAGCTTTCCTATTGGAGAAATACAGAGTACATACAAGTGTAATACAAGAGTGAATTATTAATGATAATTTTGCACAAGACAGATCTTTCTTTCAGATCCCATCTGTGCACCAGGAGTGACTAAACAAATGGAATAATGTTGGAGTGTAATGGGTCTGATGATCCCCATCCCCAGCAGCTTTCAACCCATATCAAAGCCATAAAAGCTTTTCAAAGTAGCCAAATTCAATTGGCACTCTTTCTCAGAAGACAAGACATAGAAAAATAGCCCCAGGCTAAGTGATGACTTCAGGAGTTACCCCAGACTAGAATCATGCCTCAGCCATAAAGACAAAGCAATCACATTCACTAATATCCAGGCAATTTTTAATTACTTCATATTTACAAATTTAATAAAGAGAAACAAATCTAGAACAGGAATGAGGCTATCATTTTGAAAAATGTCTATTACTGCCAGAAATGCCTTCTCCCAAAAAGGTTTCTTAGTGTTGTATTGCCCTGTAATTGGGTTACTGCTTACATAATTTTAGACAATCAGTCAGGGACAACTTTTCTTATTCCCCCAAACAAAAATGGGCTCCAAAAGCTAATATCTGATTGGAGGTTTTATGTTCAAACAATTTACAAAACCAGTGCAGCCTTAAGTATTTGACTGTTGTTTCTAACACTGAGTTAATAAAAATAGATTTATAAAACTAAAGCATACTTCAAGGGGTATCCCAGTGACCCTCACAAATATCCTTGAAGGAAAACTGGAACAACCCACACCCATCCATACCCATCCCCTGAAACATTTGGTTAAAACTTCCCCTTCTATTGGCATGCCAACAACTCCTTCAAGTGACCATAATCAACAAAAAAGCCCAGGTATGCAGGGAGAGTTCTGGGGCAGCCCTGACTTCATGAAGAATGAGATCACTACAGAGCTTTTAGAGACTCTTCAAAGATTCAGACACCTGCAGCTTCTTTCTATTTCAGCTTTCTGTTGACAAGGGATCTCAACTCAAGCATTATGTTTGATATGTGGCCTCCCAGAATATGTACTTTGACCACCTGTCATGAAAACTTAGTTTTAGGATCTGTTAGATGGGGATTGTAGTTTTGTATTCCACTGAACATAAACAACATGCAAACAAGATTAGAGAAAGCTTCTTTCCAGTTCCTTCTGAAGAGGTCACGAGTGATGATTAAACTTATACAAGTGATTATCCTTTTCCATTCAAAATAAGCCTGAAACCACTCCCAAACTTCTCAAAAACCATTCCAGAAGCACGGGATGTTCAGGGCTATCATAACAACAGTGCTATACTTTCCATATCAACCTTTCAAATCATTAAATGCCTATAGATCTTTAATTCAGAGATCTTAACCACAACAATTAGACAATCTCAATCATCTCTGTATGGATTAACAGCTCCTCAACATTCCTGTGAACAGGACAGTAGCGCTGAACAAAACATGTGGAATAGTCCTATGCTGCTCGAGAAACAATCCTTTCTCTAGAGAAGGTTGCTTACATAAGGCTATTAGGTCCATCCATTTCTGGATGAAAATGCAATCACATTTTTAGTATAAAATTTAGTAAATCAGGTTATGCTTCCACTTTTATTTCATATGAGTTACCCTCCTCCTCTGCTACTGCTTCAGGTAATTGCACAGCACATAAGCTGATACAAAAGTTTTGCAGAATTCACCAACTACTATCCAGCAGTGTCACTACCATTCTTGTAGCAAGCTGGGAAACTGGATTAGCAAACAACTTGGCAAAGATGCTGTGAATAGTTCTCCCAATTACCCAGAAGATTGAACGTTCTTAGGTTCAAGATAGGTAGCCTCTGAGCAGGAAAAAAGGTTACCCTGAAGACAGCTTCACCTAAACACAGAAGCAGTCTTGATTTTTACTACTTCCTTTTTCTGGTACACTTAATACAGGCAAGATACTTTATCTTGTAATCTAATCTAAATGAGGAGTAAGCTTTACTCTAATTTGATTCGCTTTACAAACAAAAGACTCATTACTGAAATTTAAGTAGGACTAGGTACATCATACTGTGCATTTCCAAGCTATACTGCAGCACTACAAAAAAGACCATTATCTTCCTCAATCCATACGTTGTTAACTTCTCCTTAAATGCCACAAATAAAGATTAAATCAGTTCTCCTTAAACAAGACCAGTAAAGAATTAGTCTGTGGTAGCAAAATATGTCACTGGTCAAAAACTTGCCAGGGGACTGGTTTATCTCCAAGCATTCTGGCTGCACAGGTAGCTCAAATTATAGACTTGTAGGCAACACAACAACAAGCCACTGAGTATCTGAGCTCTGCTTAAGCGCTTCAAATTACTTGAGCTTAATCTTGAGGATGGATGGTAGGAAGAAACCAAGTTAAATATGTTGAGGGTTAAACTTCATTATGAAACTATTGCAAAGCTATGGGATATGTACATTTAGGAAAAAAAAATCAGTACATTTAATTTCATAGTGGTCTTGGCTGGAGAGCAATTTTAAATACAAACTCAGATTCAGACGTTCATGTTTCAGCTTCGATAGTAGCACTTACCCAGACATCAAGACAAGTCCAAGATGTCACCTCAGCATCTGGAAGGCAGACTGCCCTCTAGCTAAAAAAGGCATGCTCCTAGGAAGGCCTGATTTAGTGAGAAACACCTAGGCATACATGATAAAAACAGAAATGCAATTCCCAGCTTCAGTCCAAGCTCAAGACCAAATAGCAGATGAGAGAAGCAACCTACACAAAAAACAGTGCAAAACAAGGCTAAGAAAAAAACAGCAAGTTAAGAGCCACATTTCTGGATGGCACGTTAAAGCTGAACGGGCGAGCCACTGACAGTAAGAAAACTAAAATAAAATGAAGTACGCCAGCTTTGTCTGTTTTACAAGTCACTGCATCAGTGCAACCGATCTTTTTGAAAGCAAGTTTTCTGCATTCTGGGCAGGTATTAATTCACAGTGATGTTTTACTACAGTGCTTTCCAAGGTCCCTACCAAACCAAGCAGAATCCAGACTGAATCAGTTCTGATGTACTTTTCTAGTAGTGAGCAACAGTTTGTACAGCTTTAGTGGACCAGCACTACTTGCAAACTCAGATGTATATTTAAAAAAATATATTAATTCTATATCAGGCAGGGATACAAATATGACAGAGGAAGGATTTCCACTTTACAGATAAGTATTATAGCATCGAGGCCTCCTTTTTCACATTAATGTAAATTTTCAGCCAAATCGTATGCAGTCATTTTGCTAGACTATGGATTTATTTTCCGCTCACGTTCACAGCCTTTTCATTCTTCTAAACTACAAATAAGTTAATTTGCATCTTTTATTAAGCTTACTAGCATCTAAAATATTGATTGCCATAAATACAAAATAAGCAGAGCTTTGTTGCATTGGTTGTACAAAGAACTCAAAAGGTAAATTCACATTTTGTTCCTTCCTAGCATTTAAGTAACAATTTGACCAACTTATTTAATATGTATTTCTCAGGGAAAACTTTCTCCACTAAGTTTTTTTTTTTTTTAATTGTGTTAGTTTCCATTTCTTCAAACACTTGTATGTTCCACATGCTCTCCGCTAAAAGGGAATTTTAAATAGTGTACCAAAACTTCACATAGATATTATGATCTTAAAACAATCAGCTACTTAAAGCTCTACCATCAATAGTCTGCTTGATGATTCCTCAAGAAACACAGCAAAACCCATTCAAGCACGAAAAGTAACTAGAAAGATTACCAGAGGCTTTTTTTTTTTTTAATGGGAGTATAAACAAGATGTAGCTCTGCAGACTGCCAGACTGTTGAACACTAAGGAGCTCTGGATCCAGTCAGGCTCATTAGCAGGCCCCAAACCTGCTATGCCAAACATCCAAGGTGCCCTTCAGCCTGCTCCATGCTGATCTCCTGGCCACAGGGTAAGCTTAGCCAGCTTGTGGTAGCAGAGGCCACAAGCAGCTCCCACTTGGTCCTGGCAATTACACCATCTGCATGTCCTTGTCTTTATCAAGAGCTGCAGCAAGTAAGTTCTCCTCTGAACATCCTTCCTGTCTGACCACGGAAATTCTGCATAGCTGTTGTTTTCTTGTAAGAACATTCTATAACAGCTGGAATGGTTGAAGTGAGGTAATATCATTTGATGCTACATAACTCAGAGTTTTCAGCTTCCAGTGGGATGTAAGATTATCTATACCATTCTCTTTTGAGTGCTAGCTCTGATAAAAAGCATTTCAAATGATACTTCACAGAGTCTAAGCAAGTAAGCTAAAGAAACCTGGCTTCCTAGTATAGGAAAAAAATGAGTGAGAATACTGGGGATGGAGAAAAGAGAATAGAACAGCATGGGAAATACATCTGCTTCCTTAGGAGAGACACAGTTCATCAGTGCTCAGCTAAAATGCTTATCCAAACCAGTGCAGGAGGAGGTGACTGCAGGTGTGCCATGTTGTCAAACATATCTGCCTATACCTGCCATGGAAGATGCAAGGCAAATAGCACAGACTACACTCAAGTTATGAGTAAGAAGATGTAAGAATAGTCTTCCTTTGCTGCTCCCCCACGTCCCACTTAAATTTTGAAATCAGTACAGCAACGTTGAAAACAGAAGTTGTGTCAAAACTACAAACAGTCTGTAATTCCAGGTTCCAAAGAAATCTTCAGGCAAGTCTGAAGCAGAAAGTAGGAAAAGTCTCCTTGGCTCTTCATCCTAAGCAAGATCATACCAAAAGCAATCCCAACATGTCTAGACTGAGATTGATGTCTGTGGTATGCTGTACATTTTATAACTTCCTCAGAAAGCACCTTACTCAACAGCACACTAAGTCTTTCATCCCAGTACCAACATGACTAGTACTGAGTCAGACCTCCTCCAGCCACATTAAATTAGATCTTCAGGCTTACTTTTAGTGCCTTTTTATTCTCATAACTATATTCTTTGGTCTTCCTCATGCTGAGAAATATGAATACATAACCATAAAACAATGGTATCAGCACTATCCCTCCAGCATTCTAAAGGAAGTCTCAAGAGTATCTACTTCATTCTGCATACCAAGATAAGCACTACAATAGAAAATTAATTTTTATCCTCTTAGTTTCCAAAAGTCAGACAGATTCTCATGATGTCCATTCATTGTGCTGCTACGCTCAGGACATCAGAAAGCAAAGCACACTAAGAAAGCACCAGAGAATATTCATTACTTAAATGCTACAAGGTTTCTCTACCAGGAAATTTTTCATTATCGTACAGATTATCATCTTCAGTTTTTGTGAGCAGTAAAAGTCCAAGAGAGGCCAGCTGCACAAAAGTTGACCATTTACCTAAAGACCATCTTCCCTCTGGGAAAAGGCAGAGAATTGCACATAGATGCTCTTCCATTTTCAGTATACTTTTCAATAAACTGATTCTCAAAATCATAAGTGGCCAAAGATCCTAGACATAGCTAAGATGATTCCTGTAGCCTCACTAGAAACAGTCTGGAATAAGGAAATATCACAGAATCATTTGAGTTGGAGGGGACTTGTGAAGATCTATAGCCCAACTCCCTTGCAATAAAAAGGGACACCTATAATTTCATCAGGTTGCACAGAGACCAGCCCACAGTCCAGCCTGCCCCTGAATGCCTCTAAGGACAACTGGCTGGACAACTACCATTTCACTTGTTCTAAAAGTGGGGAACCTTGGAGTATGTGTACACATCTGAAACCAGCTCTGAATTAGTTGTCCAACTAGCGTGAGCAGCACTGCTGATCCAGCAGAACAAAGTGCACTACAAAGTCTACTCAAGAAGTCAGGTAAGCACAAGGTAAGATTTGCAGTCGTCAAGGATATCACACCGCTATAACAAGGCAGTACTGTAATCTAACACCGCACGTACTGATGTGTTAACTAGAGCATGCTCACATTCTCATTTGGTACTATTAGATAAAGGGCCTATAAGGACTTCAGCAGCACTGAGCTGAGATCAAGACAGAGCTGGACAACATCCTGTATATGGTAGGAAATATTCCTAGCTTTCTAAAAGCAGAGTACTGAAATTCAGTGTATTTATATATTCAGAATCTCCATTCTACATTATTTTCCTAGATCACAAGCTGCTTTCTCATATTACTATGTGTAGATACTGAGTCTCTACACATAGCCCTTTTAACAGGGCTGTTTACCTCTGATCAAACTTGCATAGAGCTGCTCATCATTTTGTCTCAAGTTTTTCAACTGTAAAATCCTAGAGCACTTTCTCAAATTCTTTATGAAATATTTAAATGTGGCATACTACTAGCTAATCCAGGGATTCTGGACTGTACAATAGGTTCTGTTAGGTTCTGACAGAGCTGGAAGCACACATGCTATTACTACTCCCAGTAGGGTCAAACAGCTATCCTTGTTATTATCTTTGCCTGATCTCAGAAATCATTTTGTATTGATTCTAGTAATAATAGAGCATAATTTTGATTCCCCTGAAATGGAAGCGGAATAAGTTTTATTAACACTCCAGCAGAAAGCATGCTGTGAACAGTCATTCCTATCTCCCATCATCTGTTTCTATTACTTACTATTACGTACTTATAAATAGGACAAAGCACCCAGCTACATTTTCTCTTTTAATAAAATTAAAGGATTGAAGGACTCATATCCACATTGCATGTACTATGCAACATTGCATTTTCTGAAAACACACATCCACGTGCAAGCATGACAGTTAAAAGCAACACTAACTTTATCTACCAGAAACATCTTCTAGAACAATACTGTTTCAGAACAAAGTACAAGTGATCAGGATTGAATGCTACAGTAAACCAGCAGTAATCCTGCTTTGATAACTGAGCAAAGTTAGCTTAGTACTTAAATTTACTCTTTATACTACCCATCAAACCCAACCATGCTGTGCAGCCCTTCGTGCTCCAAAACCTCTTTATGAGCAGATTGTCTGAAAAGACCTAGAAAGTGGCAAGTTCTTTTTCTTCCATGCAGCTTTACTGCAAGAACAAAAACCACTTTTCAGTATGAAGCAAAATGTAATAACTTCAAGTCAAGGTTTTTACCATCACTTGAGTCAATAAGAGCTCTGAAGTAAAAAACTCCGGCCCCCTAGCTGTAAAGAACTAAATAACAACTCCAGTTCAGTAAAGCATCTAAAGTGAGGCAGGATATGCCACATAAGCAAAGCTTTGGTGCTTTCCTGACTGAGTCAATGTCATTGCAAAGTTAGTATTTAAGCAACGTTAATGTTTAATAAAAGACACTCACTCAGAAAAGTTTTTCTGCATTGCAAAGGCACTGACAAAGTGATAATCACTTTCACATTTCCATTTGTTATGAGTCAAAGATCACTACCCTTGTTAATAATATAAATCTGTTGTGAAACAGACAGCTTCAGTTTAAGTGCCCCTTTCTTGAAATACATCAGATTGCACTATAGCATTCATAGGAAACAATTAGGCTAAAGAAAAATATATTAGCATTACAGTCCAAACTTGTACTTCTCAAATTCCAGCTCAGTAGATGTATACATTTGCATGAAGAACTTTATCTACCATACAACATCTGGATAAGAATCTGAAATCCTGAACTGCTCAGCAAATAACAATATTTTCCTCAGAAAAATAAGGCAGAAAGGTCTGGGGCATCAAGGGTTACATTTCCTAGGTTTTTGAATAAGAGCTTTAAAATCGATGTCACTCATTAAGCCTGAATGAACTACAGGGCCATAGCTTTACAGCTGTTATGCCACAGAACCAAAGCTTAGCTTCCATACGAACTAAAACCATAATTCAGATAAGTATCCCCAAACAAGTAAATAGCATTTGTAACGTGACAATCCAAAACAATGTCCTAAGCTTATTAGCAGAAGCAACAAAACCAGATTGCTTTATTACAATATTCTTTATTGGTACCATTAGATTCCTTATCAGCATTTTCAGTTTCTTCTGCTTCTTATAATGAGCTAAACCCTCAACTTATGTACGTAAAAACTGCATTCCCATTTACAGTAATAAAACATACAGAGCATGCGAGCACTACTCATGAGAGCACGGACAATTGAATTGTGTGTGTGAACGTGGTATTCTGAAACCAAGTGGCAAAAGCAAGAGTTAAATGGAAGACACTCCATTATGAGTTCTTTCCACAATCCTCTTCCAACTGTTGAAAAGCCCCCAAACCCTCTCTGGTGTGCACTGGAGGAGAGATGCCTGTATTACACCCCAGCCACATTTGCAATAACTTTGTTGATAGCTATGTTGTCTACCTTCTTTTCAGTGTACTACTCCACCAGAAATCGATCTTTTCATACTAGTAAGCTTTAACTAGTGTAGAAAACTATTGATATGTATTCTGAAACTTTAGTTCAGTATTGAATTACAATGTGATTACAACTGGTTAGAATCTGAATCCAACTGATAGTACTTTTATACAGCTTTTGGGGAAAAGAATAAAAAAGTCCAAGTATAACTATAATAAAACAAAGATTGCATACAAGACTGCTTCTGGAACGCATACACAATACAGTGCATACAAGAGTGCCATTTAGTTATCAGTAACTTCAGATCACATGACTCATAACAAGCTTTCTGATATTAGTGACACTGACTGCCCACACGGCAATGGCAGGGAGAACAAAATGAAGGCCACAGCTTCTCAGAAGCTTTTAGCAGCTACCACAGAGCACAGTTACAAACTTGTGATGTGTGGCTCTGCACACACATAACACAAGCCTTTATTAGACAGGGCATACCATAATTTATTGCCAGTTAAAAAGAATCAAGCAAGTAATTTGTTAACTAGCAAACTAAGAAAAACGCTTCTGTTCCTAAAGTAACATACAATCTATCCCACTTAAGCATTAACATCACATCAATTTTAAATGCTCAAATGTTAATACTACTTCACACTCTCTGCTCTTCTACACTGCTACTCTGGTTATACAGACAAATTATCTCTAACTTCTTAAAAAAGAACTGTAAGAGCAACTGGCACAGTAACACTATTTGCAGGACAACAGCTGAACAGCTGCTACAAGGATGCCTACAGGAACAACAAATAGAGCCCAACAGGTTAGTGCAGAGGATACAGATAGCAGCATGAAACAGACAATGGAGACCAGTATAAAGCAAACTCTATCCCCTTAGGCACATTAAATACCCATTTCTAATCCTAGCTGAGTAAAGATTTATGGCTTTAGCAGTAGGTATTGTACACTATAGTAGCAGCACTGGAGCCACAGCCTCCTCCACTACCTCTAAAGGAACACAAGGCTTCCTTCCTTCTACCCTCCCTTTCATTCATGAAATCCACTAAAAAATGCTTCTTTGGCAGCGATACACTGCTCAATGAGGCTCATACCATAGTGCTGAATTACTGAGGGATGCCTCTTCAGCACTACCAATCCTTGCCTAGAATCTACTCAACGTGCTTTCATCAAATTCAGAGAACAGTTGTATTAGTAACTGAAAAGAAACAAAAGGCAACTTTTTCTCCCTGATCAGAATCCCATCTTCCTAAAAAAGTGTAATAGCAAAATCAGACTAGAAGCTCATTTCTCAGGAGCACAAGGGAACAAACATGCAAATTCCCATGGATTACAGAAATCCTACTGAAATCGAATGGAGGTAACTGTGTAAAATACTTCTTTACTGTGTAAAATATATGCTAGAACTCAGGTTTTGTTTGCTTACTACAACAAAGCATTTTAGTATACAAGGGAAAAATGTTTCAGAGAAGCAGAACCCAATCCTGGCTGCTGGCTCTACGCTGCAGCCCCTCTCTTCCTGCCACATTCCTTGTGCTGGTTAGTACTGCACCCTACAGAGGGAAAGCATGGTGCAGGGGAACTCCACCATCCTCCTGTCAGCTCAGTGGCACAAGGTGAAAGCAGCACACCACACACATAAACAACACACCAAGTTTTATGAGCAATAACCTATAGGACTGTAACCCTTAAGCCTTTGGAGCACCTCCTCAAACATTTAAGGACTCACACCAATATTTCTGTGACCAAATGTCCTCGCTGCTGAGAAGGTACAGAAGGGAGGTCTCTAACACACTGGGAAGCAGCCAGTGCCTCACCTTATTGCTCCAGCAAACTGATGAGGAAAGCTGAGAGCCAACAGAACTTGGAGCATCAATGCTCGAAATCACAAATGACCACACAGCTCCCACTTTGTTCAAGAACTACCTCGAAAGTACTTTAAATGTCCACACTAGGCGTCAGTTCAGTTACTTGACCAGCATCGCTAATGACAGCCTCCGTATAAAGCCAAGCTTCAGGGAAAGCAGCTTCAATCTTTCCTTGCTCCTATAAAAACGGCTGATTGCAGTGCTCACCACAAAGTCCTAATTGGAGCCAGAGAGCTGCCTCAGTTCCACCACAGAGCAGATCAGCACGAAGTCAGCCTCGCACCACCAAACCCACCCGGTCCGAGGACAAACAAAAGCCACGGTGCAAGAACACGGGAGGAGCGCGCCGCCGGGACGGGGACTGGAGGCACCGGGTGAGGAAGAAAGGACCAGGCAGCCCGGGGGGGCCACGCACGGCCGGGCCTCAGCTCCGAGCCGCCCGAGAGCAGGCGGCAGCCCGTGGGTGCAGGTGACGCCGCACCGGGGCGAAAAAGGGGAAGCGGCGGGCGATCCGCGTCCGGCGGTCACCCGAGGACACGTGTGGCCGCCGTTACGCAAAGCGGAGCAGCGCTCTCCACCCGGCCCCGCCCGCGGCGGGGCGGCCCCCCGGCAGGCACAGGCGAGCACCCCGATCCCCGGGGCTGGTCCGCACCCAGCCCAGCGGCCCACGGGGCAGGCAGGTAAGCGCCGCCGCAGCGCGGGGCCGAGGAAGGGCGGCAGCCCCTAGGGCCTCGCGGGCCCCGTTCCCGCGGGCGGGCGGTAGGCGAGCCGCGCGCTCTCCCGCGGGGCTGCGTGACGCCCTCGGTGGCTCCGCTCCGTCTCGTTCTTCCCGCCCGGTGAAGACGCGGCGCTGCCGGAGACGGCCGCCCCCGCTTACCTGCCCGCAGCGCCTCACCCGCCCCCCTCCTGCCTCCCGCCCGGCGCGGTCCGCACAGCAGCGCGCCCCGTCCGCGCGGCAGCCCGCAGCGCGGCGCGAGGCACCGGCTCCAACCGGCGCTTCTCGGCTCCGGCCCCGCCCCGCCGTCACGTTACCGCTCGCGCCGGCCAATGGGGCGCGTGCGGCGGAACCGCTGACGGGCCCCAGGGCGGGGAGGCGGCTCCGGCGGACAAAAGCGCCGCCGCGCCCGGCCCGCCCCTCGCCGCGCACCTGCGGCCCGCCCGGTAGGGCGGTTCCCGCCCAGGTCTCCTTCGCGCCGCATCGCGCCGCGCGGCCGGGCCGCGTTGGCCGCACGGGGCGGAAGCGGCCGGGGAGCGATAAGAGGCCCGTGCCGAGGCCCGGCCGGAGCCGGGGAAGTGGCGCGGAGGCTGCCGCCCCCCCCCGCGTTCTGACTAACGGACAAGATAAAGTGGGAGGTAAAAGAGGTGAGAAAACAACCGTTGCCGGCCGCGATCATTAAAACAAATAAAAAGTGAATGCGTGCATTAAGCGAGCTTGAGCTTTCCCACCTCCGCACGCGTTGCAGAGCTGCAGCCCTGTTGTTGTGGTCAGGCACGCCCAGTGAGCGCCCTCCTTCATGAAAGGGATAGCCGAAAGCCGCCGGGCTGCACAGCAAGGCCCTAATTCAGCTATTCAACTTCAGTCAAAAACAGATGACATTAAAAAAGCCACAGGTACACACAACACTTTAAAAACCGCCAGAAGTTTATTTGACTTTCCTGTTCTCTTTCTCCAGCTGTCAGGTGATTCCCTCCCTCAAGCATGTCTGCAAAGGCTGCTTCTTCTGGGCTAAATGCATGAAGCACAGAAGAAAAATTGGAGTTCTGCCTCGATTCCTACAAAGAGCTGGGAAAAATGGGTTGTTTCTACCTTCTCTTAGTTATGCACACAAACAGCTGAATGTACTCAAGTAATTCTCCTGCAATATTTTGATTTTTACTAACTCCACTGCAAATATCTACTCAAAATCCTAGTTACAACATAATTACGTTCCTTACATTCTGATATAAAATGTTTGCCCTTTGTCTTGTCATCAGCTTTACATCTATTTTCAAAGCAATCCTTTTCCTCACATCTACACAAACCTCCCCTCATTTAGGCAGCATTGGCACAAATCTTTGTGAAAATAATAATTTCTAAAACATATCGAGCACACGTGTAGGTACTACTGTTAGTTTCAGCTTTTAGAAGGGCTATTAAAATATACTGCCATGCAAAAAAGGTTTTGAAACTCATGACAATTGAGTCCAAAGTGAAACTAGTTACTGAAACTGAAGCTTGCACTTTAATCCGAACCTACACTAATACAAACAGATACATCGTAAAAAATTGCATGCTCATTTTCCTGGTTTGCAGCCATATTGTTATCATGGTGCAGAATGTATTTGTTTTGTATTTACTTCAGGCTGATAGCTTTCACTTACAGTGGTAGACTCCAATTAGTGGTATTTTAACCTCAGAGGAGATGCTGTTGTGTTACAGTGTGTTACAGTGATGGTAACGAGACATTTTCTGCAGCTTCTTCTCCAAAAATCATTCTTGAACTTTGGTAAATATCAGTCAGGCCAGCAGTCCTATTTGTTTCCTGACTTGCATCTTCCTTAGCTGACTGCAACATCAATATGAATCACCTCCTCTGCTAGCATTTCCCTGATTAATGATTTAATCTGTTTTATCATATTGGAACTACTTACCCTTTTTGTGAGCAAAATAGATATATTTTATTCTGTAATCGTATTCTATAATTTTTATTCTTACTTACTAAGAATGAAAAGTCTGTCTGCCAGACCTGACACACTTTTTTTTTTTTATCAGTAATAAGCTAGGAAGATAAATTATTATTTCATTAGATTACAAAACCAGGAACACTCTGTTGTGATAAAAATAACAGGAAGAATATTCAGTTGGAACTTCACCTAATGGTTATGAGGTTCTAATTGCTTGAGCAACAGATTACAACTTAATTTGCCTTTGGTTCTATTTATTCTGCTGCTGAATAGCTCCTGAGGATCCACAGAGGGAGCACTCAACCTATCTATCACACCCCATAGGTCTCTGGACAATGACCTCTGAGCCCACACTGCCCACTTAAGACCAATGCTGTTTTTAGCTGTACAACTCCCAGCTGTAAACCCAATGGGTAAGTTCATCTTTAGAGTTGTCCTAAAACAAATATATTAGGGTGAGCGCCTTCTGATATTTTTCAAACAGCATTATCTGGAAAACATTCTTCAAGCTTAAATAGTTCATCTTAGACATTTATAAGACACACAAAAACCAACATCTTACAATTTAAATGTAAAAAAAGCAAACAAACAAACAGAAAGATATTACAAAAGTAAAAGTGCTCACCTGTCTCTGAAAACCTAGGCTTACAATAGAAACTTCCCAAGAAATGGATCTCCAACCAAAAAAACCTTCCCTGCATCAGCCAGCCCTTAAATGAGGTCTAAAAGAAGTGCAGCCAGGCTTCGCCCCTTCCGGTCACACAGCTGAATTGTCTTCACCTGTGCTCCCAGGTCTTTTCCCCAAGTGCTCAACCACTGACTCCACAGTTACCATACTCTAAGAAAAGTTGAGTTTCATTTTACACATCATGCCATCCCCTGATCTTTCTTAACTTGATGCTTAGGTGTTACAAAACCAGCTCTGAGCTTCAGAAGAAATTACAGTTTCAAATGGTATGCATGACTAATGGCTGTCTTGAGCATGCACTTCAGTCTCTTCACTCACATACTCCTTGGAAATTTGATGGAATAAGTAAGACAAAGCTACACAGGGTATTATATATTTAGATGGGTAATATTTGACATTGAATTTTCACTTTAAAATATTTCTAATTGAACTTTCTTTCACAAAGGTGACATTATACTTGACTTTTAGCCCTCCAGTGCTGCTTGGAGTTGTTGGAGCAACAGCATCATGAATGACAATTGCTCTGGAAGCAATTATCTGAAATGAACCCAGACCTTTTGAATAAAGCTTTCTAAGACAACTTGCCTTGTGATCACCAAGTATATTTTGGACCACGTGTTTTTCAAGATCTCATCTTTTAATATGAAAGCTTCACAGCTAGCTGAAGCACAAGCCATCAGATCATAACCCTTTAATCTCTAAAATGCCACACAAACATTTGTTCTCCAAAAGAGAATAAAAACATTTAAGCTCCAAAGATCTACAGATAATTTCATTTCTGTCCATGGCAAATCCTGATTATTATCATGCTTGCTCTTTCTGGCATTTGCTAAAGCTTCTTTGTCTTCTGAGAATTTATAAATCACATATTTCATACGCTCCAGATCATTGATCTCCTGGTGCAGTACTGTGACTTGCAGTTTGTAAGTACTACCCACAAGTAGTGGGGGTGCATATTTTAGAACAACACTTCCCTCTGCTGGATCTGTGGATAGTGACAGCTGCACTCGCACTGGAGAGATCTGCCCAGGTCCTGTGCCACGAGGCACAGCAAGAGATGCTCCCTCCTGACAGCTTTGGATAGTAAGAATCTAGCAACAGCCTTCCTCATTTATCAAATTAATTTGATAGTCATAAAAATTTGATCCAGCATCAGCTGATCATGGGTATGTGCCACACCTTAAAAGACTCTAATAGAAACCAAGAAAAGTGGTAGAGTGAATTTTAATTGAGTGCTATGCTTCTTATCTGGCCACCTGTTCCAAATAGTAATAACCAGCATATCACTTTTCAGAGCACTTTTTGATGGAAACTTTCATTTTCAAATATAGTTGTCTTAAGTTCAAATCTGTTGGAATAGTGCCCCCAAGTGAGGGAGGAGGAAGAGTCAGAGGGAGAAAAATGAGTGTGGTTGCACCTCATTCATCATCTCTAGGAACTGGACCCAGTGCAAGAGTACATGTGCTTTTAACTCAGTTATAAAAACACAACATAAAGTCAACTACACATTTTGCTGAACAACGATTCTGTTCACATACTCTGCTCAACGAAGGCTTTTGATGGACTTCAAAACATAGGATGATGATGAATAGATGAAAGATAGTTTAAGGGGAGCAGATAATAAAGATACAATCCTAAAACAATATTCCTAGTCAGAGAAATGTACTTTGGAACAGGAGGCAGAGAAGTTCCACAGAAAAAAAAATTGTCAGAAGGTTTGATCAAAGTGGTATGCAGTGTTGAAAGGTAGAACGGGTAACAATGCTGAAGGCTGTACTGAGGTGATATGGAATAAACCTTCATTCAAAGACAAGAAACAGGTGATTACAGAGTAGGTAATTTCTAGGTGCAGAACAAAGCCTGTACTAAGCAGAGAGAAAGGCTAGTTAGAAAATATTATACAAGAAATATCTCTTGTGAAATAAATGTTTTCAAAGAGTTTGGGGAGGAAACAAAAGGCTTGAATAAAGAAGAAACTAGCATGTTGGGATCAAGGAGACATCCTGAGTAACAGTGAGAGGGAAAGGAAATTAAAAAACATACAGTATAATGTAGGATAAACAGTGTTTTTAAGCAGTATGTTTTCCAGTCATCATCTGTGTTTTAAACGCCAAAGAATAAGGTTATTCTCTGCTTCTTTTACATGGCATTGCATTCTTTTGTCCTGGTGATCGTAGCACCTTATTTTTACTGAGTAATTGTAAAGTCTTGTCTGAAACTTTTCAAGAAATCTGGAGGTGGACTTCAAGTAAACAGAGCTGCTAACAACAAGTATTTATTCCCTAACTGCTTTCAACACAAAGTAAGTGTTTATTAGTTCTACAAACTCTACGAGCATTAACAGTTCACATATGACACTTAATACCGCATTACTTATCACTGATCAGTGCATGCTCATATTCTACTAGCAAAAATTATTTTATTTTTAAGCTTTGGGATTCTACTGCGTAACAGAAATGCCAAGTCATAGCCTCAAACAGTGATTGAGCACCTGGGGGGAAGGCAGGGCCAACCCAGGTGCAAGCAACTCAGGTGCAAGCAATGCCCCTAAGTGACTGGAAGGGGTGGAACCAAGATCCACCCCCTTCCCAGACCTCATTTAAGGGTTGTTTGGTTTTTTTTTTTTTTTTTTTCCCTCCCTTTTCCTCATTTGTTTCTGTGTCTATAGCTGCTGTATTTGGGCTTGGTCTCATTCTGCTGTTATTGCTATACTTTCTATCAAATTATAGTATTATGTACTGCTATTTGCTCTTGTTTACAAATGCTCTGACTTCACTGTACATTATAACTACAATTCAACAAAATGCAGTTAAGATTCTAGCTCTTAAAAGCCTGTGTCACATATGTTTCAGTATATTCTCATGCATTCAAATTACTTGCAAGCATCCTAGGTCTTCCTTTCATTTATTCTGTGTTAATTCTTGTATTTCGTTTGCTTTACACAGAGACAAAATAACTTTATAGAAAATACTTTATTAACATGTTTCTGTTTGCCTAGCATTTCTGCAGAGCCTTGTATTTTTAGTCAATCCAGAACTTGTCTGGAGACAGCTTCATGCTGTGGATGTTAACAAACTGAAAACTAAAGTTCTCCAGTAAGGAACTATTTGTTATGGTGTTCTATGTAACTACTGTTGCTTTACTTGTTAGGCTGTAGGCACACAGCCCTAATGTCAACTGAGACAGCTCAAGAGAGTCACTTCCTTCAACTAAGCTCCTGTTGGTAATGATAGTCCCCAGCTGTCTTTGCTCCAGGAATTCATGATAGAACTTGTAATTTAGCATATGTGGGATGTTACTCCCCAATTTGTTTTGACTAAAATTGATTGAATCAACAACAACAACAACAAAAAAAAACAATTTGGGATCAGCCAGTGTAAGATCTTCTTCATTTAACTTGACCTTAAAATATAACAGGATTTACTTGGTACCATGTGGCCTCAGATCCTCAGAGAAGATTCTAGGTCAAAAGATAAAAAAAAACAATTTCTTCCTTCCAGCACACTTTCATTCTGGACTTTTCTCATTCACTTCAGTCTCCTTTCCTGAAGTGTGGCTTGACCAATGATTTAACTGAGAAATTTATTTTAGATACTCCTCCAGAAGGGTAAAACACCAGTTCTGTACTATTTGAAGCTCCTACCAGTAAAAATGCCAGAGACTTCCTTCCTGGTAGATGACTAGATCCTACATCTCAAACAGAAATTTGCCTTTTTCCTGGAGAAAGGAAAGGTATTAGAAAGGTATTTCTAATCTAAGGTTTGTTATATTGAAGCATCTTTTCCTAAGTTTATAATCAGAGAAGGCACCTCTGGAATCTGCCAGCACAAAATCAGCTTTATCAGTGTGAAAAGCATCTAAATAAATGAGCATTAATCTGTTTATGGATAATAAGAAATACCAGTTATCCACCACCACCTTCACTCTGCTGTTGCATTCAGTTTTCTTAGATATACACAGCATATGAGGTAATCTAGAACTGGAGTGTTCCCATTACCTGTTAAGATTAGATCTTTAGAGGCAATAAAGCCAGTATAATCTGAACTCTGAGGTCAAGGTAATTAGCTATGATACATTTTTTAAAATAGTGCAAGTGGTAAGTACATTATTATAGTATAGCTTACCAGGGGAAAACAAAGAAACAAACCTCCAACAGCCAAACCCAAACATTTATCTTGAATGGGAATAAAAATAAACAATAAATGCCTATAGCCTGGTGTCATATGACATGTTCCTTAGGACATATTTGGGACATCTAAACATAAAAATATCTAGACACAAGTTGAACACCTCACTTCAAATGACTGAAAACTCTTATGCATTTGTTTAATGCTGCATACTGAGAAATACAGGAAATACTCACTGAAGTATTTCCAGCTTGGTAGACTCCCATGATGCAATCCAGTGTTAGTCACAAAGCGTGGAAGCAGTCAGGTATTAACAACCTCCCCGGTCCAGATGTTGGCTGGCTTCAGTAGGAATAAAATTGGGCCTGCAAGATATTTGGTCAATACTCCTTAACCTGCATTACTGCACGTTTTGCTCATTACCGTATACTAGTTTCCTAGAACATCACTTTAGTAAACATTTCCTAAAGAAAAGACTCACATTGTTTCTCTTGAATAGGGCTTACAGACACAAGGCAGACTGTGAAGTGTCAGCTTGGCAGTGGGCTGGGAATAAGGTAGATGCCTCCCTAACCTGGAGCTGAGAGGCTCCAGGTTACTCATGTCTAGAGATGTGTGGGTGTCCTGCCTAACCTACTGCAGAAGCATGGATGTAGGACTGGCATTAAAATGCTGCAAACATCAGCATGTCTTCCTGTGCTTTTGATTGGAAGGGGATTGTTAGCACAATTGATAGCTGTGCAGTCCTGAGAAAGAAAAAATAATAAGTAGAGGAATCATGAGCAAAGAAATCTCTCACGTGTTGTCTGGTCACTTTCCTGATCAGAAAAACAGGATTTTATCCATTTCTTGTTAGCAGCCGAGATCTATGCATCCCATCACTGAGTACTTTTTCCTCTTGACAAAAAAGCTGGCACTCTAAGTTTATATATAAAGGAAATAATACCCATTTTTGTACTATCATGTGTAAAGTTGTTTTTATGACTTGCATAACACGATACTGGCTATATCCCAAGAGAAACCTGACCTAAATTTCTTGTTTTTCATCTCTACCTGATTTCACCAATATCCAGTTTAATTAGTCTTACATGCTGTAACTAGGCTAGAAATCTTCAGCAGACAAAAATTAGCTGCAGTCAGCTGATTTTTCTATGGACTGTTAATAGCATCCACAGATGCCAAGTAATTTGGCATCTACTGAAGTAATTATCTCCTCTTCAAATGAACTGCTTCCCACTAGGCTATTTGAAAGTGTACAGATTCCTAGCTCCCATTTCTTCTTTACGAATAAGATGCAGCAGGATTATATTAAAATAAATTAATTAAAAAATGCACTAAATCTTACTTCTAGTGGATGAAGATGTCTTATGCAGTTATGACAACCATGCATAAATTTTGCAAAACAAAACAAAACAAAACAAAACAAAAAAAAAACAGGAGGCCTTACACTGCAGTCACAAAATGAATGAGGTGCTTCTAAACTGAATGTGAGTTACTTGGGATGTCTTTAAAAAAAAAATCAAAAAACAAAAAACAACTTAATGTGAGTGTTAGCAGAAGTACCCACTGAGATTTTCATAGGGCGCTACCATTACAGTGGACTTTGACACATAAGTCAAACCTAGAGAAAATACCATTGTATGGATTTCCCAGTTATGCCTGCCTTGTACAAGAGATTGTGAAAAACCTGGGCGCCGATGTTGCAAATAGCCAACAGAAAGCTGAACTTTTTTTTTTTTTTTAAACTGTGCTATGACACGACAAAGTTTGTGATCTGCTGCCCTCCAATGGATACTTGCAGAGATTACGTCTAAAAGTGCAGAACTGCAAGCAGCAGGAGCACTGTGCTTGAGACAGCTAAACTTCTAAAAAAGCACTAAAGAGAATAAAATAATAAAGTATTAAGGTTTTTTTTTTTTTGTGTACTATGTTTAGTATCAAAACCACAGTTAGATCTCCTTTCTTAATATTACTTTTTTTGAGATTGCTTTTACAGCCAAGTAGACATGTTCTAGTTCACCCTATGACAAATTTTTTTCAATCTGCTCTGGTTATTTTATGATACATAAATACCTATAATGGTTATATACATAATATGACACATGCAGTAATGATATCCAAGTAATAGATATTCCTTCTATGTCTGATTTAAAAAATACCTGCTAACATTCTGCCTGCTAACCCATCTCTTCAGACTGTTACTGGTACACTAAGAACTCTTCTAGTTCTAAAATTTAAAAATGAAACAAGTAAGACTTGCTATGAAAAGTATCTTATGCACAGATCTTCAAGAAAATATTTCTCTTTATCAGATTTTAGAGCAAGGAGTGAATTTGACATGTAATGTCCTGTTGCTTCTACAGACCCCTGTAAGAATCTGATACGTGAGGTTCTTTTGGCTGTGCAGCAGTCTGAGATACTAGATGATAAGATCACAATGTTGCAAAACATGCTCATTCTTTCCTAGAATTCTGTATGGTGATGTTGATAGAAGGGAAACCGGTTTTGTCGAGATTTGTAAAAAACAAGGTTGGGAAGGAGACATTTTAAGTGTAACTTTCCCTAAGTAAATAATCAAATTTAGCGACAATTAAAGGAAACTTTCTGTGATGTCATACACCTAATGGTAGCAAGACTCAAAGCAGTCAGGGTGCTCCCAAATGATGGTACCCACAGCTGTCTGAAGTTTCACTTTCCAGCGACTTCAGCTCTCATTTAATAGTGGGGTAGCTTCCGTGTGTGTGGAAGCTTAGCAATGTAAATCCTGTGAATTCATGGGACACTTCGAGAAAATCTCATTCTTCAAAGGGGTGAACTTATGTATGAGGTCTGTGTTAACAATATGGACATTTAATTCCCTCCTAAAAAAAAGTCCAAGAGGGTAATCAGCACAGTTTGCACGGGCCTACTGTCAATTCTTATGTTTTTCAGGAGGTTACTTTTGTATGTGGTTTCTTATCAAGATAAGTACTTTTGAGTATGAGTTATCTGGGCAATCGTAATTCAAACAGGCAATAGTTCGCCACAACTTGGAAAGCACCAGCTTTCTTAAAACGTTCAGCCGCGTTCCCGTGCCTCGCTCTGTAAGCACCAGCTTTTCCCCCGGATCTCACCACACGCCAGCAGCGCCCGCGCCCAGCTCCACCTCAGCCACCTTTCTCGGCATAACACTTCACGCGGCGCTCCGGCGCCCACCTCGCCCTCAGGAGGGACGCCAAGGCCGCGGGTTGAGCATCGCTCCCGGACGGCGGACGGAGCCGCCGTCGCCGCCCTCCCGCTCTCGTGAGGCGCCGGGCCGCGCCTCGCTCGGCCCGCGCGGATCTGCGCTCTCCTCGGCCGCTCGCGGCCCGTTCTGAGGCCCGTCCCGCTGGCGAGCTCTGGGCACCGCGCAGTCCCCATTTCCCTCAGGGGAGTTGGCGGGAACTCAGAGGGCAGCGGGGCTTTTTTCTTCCCCTCGGGCTACCGGGCTGAACCCGGGCGGCTCTTCCCGGTAGGCGGAGCGCGGCGGCGGCTGGGCGGGAGGAACGGCCGCGCTGGCTGACTGGCTGGTTGGCTGGCTGGTTGGTTGGTTGGTTGGCTGGCCCATTGGCTGGCCCTCTGCGGGGGGCGGGTCCCGGACCGTCGGAAGTGCGGCAGGCTGCTGCTTCTTCTTCAGGGCTGAAAGGACGCCTGAAGGCTCCTCCCCGAGCGGCTCGTTGCGCCTCTGCGCAGCCGGGGGCCGAGGCGGCTGGCCGGGCGGTGTGTTGGCGCCTTTCCAGCTGTGAGCTCGGGGTGCTTCACGTTGAGAGTACGCATTGGTAGGTGCGTGTCAGCGTGACGATAAGCGCAGTGTGAGATGACTAAGCGCCGCAGCCATCGGCGAAGCCCCTTTTGATCCCTCTGCTCTGTTTGCGTGGTGAAGTTTGTTTCTCTGCGTTCGGTTGTCTTCGTTTTGCAAAGAATGGACAAGAGAGGGACGAAACGTTGTCGCGTGCAGCAGTTGTTAAGTTTCAGTGGCCTTTGTTAAAATACCCAGCCTCCCACAGTTCAGCAGTTTCAGCAGCTGTTCTCTTGGCCTGGTCTGTCACGAATGGCTTCTGTGTGGCAGAAAAAGCGTTGTGGTGAGGAGTCTGTAAGGAGGCATCCTCTCTTCTCTGACGCTTTCCTTCTCTGGCTCTGTACAATGATGCAGTTTTTCAAAGAATTCATAAAGGTTGCCCAAGATACCGCATTCTTTTACGTTTCTGTACGCAACAGATGTTAAGCAGAAGTATAACAGTGGATGTATTTTATAGGGGTGGTATAGCTGAAGGTACATATAAAGGGACAGCAGCGTTTGGCCTGTAGTTTGAAAGGAGGGGAGGGAGGGAGGAAATGAGTTCATCAGAAGCATTTTGTAACTTTACTGGAAGAAACTTTATTGGGATGAGAAAAAGTTACCAGCAGACATTATAAAACATGGACAGAGCTAATTATTAAGTGTGTGCTGGTTCTAAAAGTAATAATTCTTTTGAGCCTGTGTTACGTGTTAACGTGTTATATACAATAACAATGGGAATGTGTGTGCATGGAGAAAGAAGAGTAGGTCATGTTTTCTTTTTGAGATCTGGCGACTGTAGCAGGCCTTTGCCTTTATTTCCTTAAAATTTTGCTTAAGAGCAAGCATTCCATGTTGCAGATGAGGGAAGAGCATTTCCTGGAAAAGCATCACAAGTATTTCAGTGTAGCAGAACTACATACTGAAACCTTGACTTTCCTTGTTGAAGCTGTTTTTTTTTTTTTTCTCCTCCCCACTATTTCCATGTATTCCAGAAATGTTTTTTTCCCTTCTGTTCCTCGTAAAACTTTCAGTTTACACTTGTCTGTCATTAAAGGTGGATATCAATTTTTACTTCAGGTGTTTTTCATGTACCTTCAGAGATTGACCACACTGCAGTGATACAGGTCTGCTGTTCTTCATGCCATGCTATAGTTTTGCATGACTGCCTCACAGCAAGTAATGCCTTGTCAAATATCACACTACCCTTTAGTGCAGCATGGCACTAATGCTATTGATATTTAGACTCCTTTTTTTTTTTTTGTTTCTGTTGAGGTTGCAAGTTAACTTTGCATGTTGAGTTTGGAAAATTTTTATATCATCTTGCTACTGCTCAGTATAAAATGACCAGGTGAAGATTTGCCTGTTTGTCACAGTGCAATAACTACTGCAATTGTTTGCTGTAAAAGTAAGGTTATCTCTGTCACTCATCTCACCCTGGGAGAGTAGTGCTGTTGCTGTAGTCAACATAAGATAGAATCCATACGTTACACACAACCAGGAGGGCTTCACGATCTTTTTTGTCTTTATAGCTACCAAAGTTTATGTCAAATATGCTAAGTGCTATTATTTAAAGTAACTTTAAATGTAGTTACAGGTCTTATTAAACATATATATTTCTTTTGTGTCTCTCAGGGTATCTGCTGACTGGTGTGAAATGTTTAATGGCTGTGTATTTTTTCTAGTCCTCTGGCCACCAGAGTTGAGGACATTGCTACTGTTTCTGCTTTTAAAGGAAAATCAGTGAATTACATTTTTGCAGATCACTAAATGCCATGGGCTTCTATGGATATTCTCAAGGTTCTAATTGTCTTAGGTACAACTCAGTGTCGTGTCAGAAGGACCTTAATTTCAGAACCGAGACTGAGTTTGTAGTACTGGAAAAAGAAAGGCAAAATAACATACTTTTAAAACGTATTATAAGAGGCATCCTTAGAAGGAGGTGACCTTTATTTACATTTTCAGTGTAAGGAACACTGCTTTATGGGAACAAATCCATTGTTCCTAATGAAAAGCTCCTATGTTTTTCTCTTACAAATTCAGTTCATTTTCACATTGCCATCTGATGCATATATTTAAACAAACTTGGAAGTAGCTACCTGAGGTATCTGCTCATATATCTCTTTGCAGTCATTGATTAACAGGGCTTGTTTTTTGCAGCCAGCGAACTATCTGTTACTTCATGCAGAACATCCTTTCTGGCTATTTTCAGCCATGCTAAATATTTAATGTTTGCCCAAGTCATTGAGGCAAAACTCTTTAGTTTTACATAAATTGCATAGACCTGCTACTCCAGCGTGACTGGTCATTTCCGTTATCTCAGTTTCTAAATGCTGAATTTGAAACACCTGAAAATTGAGACTGGTTTTAATGTTGGGTCCTTTTTATATTGTGTATAAATTGTCAACTCTGATAGCAATTTGTATTAGACAAATGCATTTTCACAGTTCTAACAGAAACTTTCATTTGCATTTAAGTCTTAATTTTCATTGTAAGGAAAAAAATAGAAAGGTTATTGCTCTCAAATAGAGGAAACCTTCATTTTGTATGACAGCCAGAAAGATTTTAACTTTAATTATCAGCTACAGTTTCATCCTTGATTCATATAGAATGTGATAAGGTAATAATTTACTAGAATTGATTTCAAAGAAAGAAAAACACTGACAGGAGGAGAAGGTTTTATCATTTAAAAATGCTTGGTGATGTTTAGGAAACTTGTTCTGGCAATATAAGGGTTTTTTTCAAATTACTTATTTGTTATACAGGCATGCTTTTTGTTTCACGAAGCCTCTGTTGCCGTGGCATTGGAACGTACCATCTACAAACAAATTTACTTTCTAGGTCCATCAAGCTTTCAGCCTCTGATGTAAGTATTCAATCTACTTCATCGATAAAACTACTTTGTGCAATGTTTTAGTGAGGCACTGATTTTTGTAATGCTGCCAATAAATACACATCAGCTGTATTTTCTTTACTCCTAGTTACCTTGACCCAAGCATTTAATATTAAGGCTAAAGTAAGTTTTCTAACAAGTTAAATATTTAACCTCGTGAACACAACAGAATTTGGCACTTATTGCTGTGTATAACCATTTCAGTTTTTAAGGTCAGTGCTACAGGTAGGAGCTGAAAGGATTGCCTAACTGTTAGAGCATTAGCCTGAGATGTAGGAGTGATTCCTGCCAGCTTTATCACAGAACTTCGGTACGTCAATTCCTTTGTATCTCAGCTTTCTGTTAATTCAGCAGGGTTAGTTGTGATTTTTTGATGCTGCAATAGCAAGGGATATAAAAACACTGCAAGCTTAATTTTTTATAGAATGTCCTTAATTTCCCTGCTTAACTGCATTTGAGATTATTTAACTTCAGCTTAAGAGAAAACAAGCATTGTGATGTGGTGTGTGCCTAGAGGTTAAGCTTGGTGTTGTGTATAGAACTCTGGCATGTCATTTGTGCTCCCAGGTCACAGAGCAGTTCATCTGGTTAGCAAGCTGGATCAACCAAGGCACGTGTCAGATCCTATAGAACAGCTGCTGAAGCTGTTATACAGATAACTGTAGCATAGTTCGCTCAAATGAGAGGCTTGTTTTCACATATAAGTCACTTGGGAAGTCAGATTTGGCTTAAGTCAATTTTTCCTGTGCTGTATTTTTATTCTGTTTAAAGTACCTGGATGTTCTTACTGACCAAGTTGAAATGTCATCCTGTCTTTATTTTTGAATTTACTTAAGATTTTAACTTCATTTGCAACTCTTGACATTGAATTCCACAATTTAATTATGTACAAATATGTGTTTCTGTCATTAAGCAGTAAACACAAACAGTATTGCCATTCAATTTGCTCACAAGTTTCTTTGTATTATGAAAAAGAATAAATACAAGCAGCACTTGACTTTCCATCTAAAGCAATCAGTGTTAGGGAAAGCAGGAGGTTAGAGTTAGAGCTTGATAAGGACATGGCTCTTAGTTTAACACTGATCTTAAATTCATGGCAGTCCTCGCTCTGCACGCAAAAAAGGCTTGAAGATTATCAAGCTGTGATGTAATTGGGCTACACTAAAAAGGAACCTTCAGAGTTCTCATGACCTTTTAGAAGAAAGAATGCTCCTTAGGGTATCATTTATAAGTGTTATTTGTTCACTTTCTCAAAGTAGCTGGCATTGTGAGCTCTACTGTAAGCTGAACGTCTGAAAACTGGTATAAGTTTAGTTGCTCTGTTTTGAAGCTATTTTCAAGGCACAAAGAAAAAAAGTAGACCTGAAGTACTGTTTAAACGTAAGGTAGTGTGTGGACTGTAACAGGCTTACTTTACTTGCCTACATATTTTTAGCTATGGGATATTACTTACTGAAGTTAAGATCTATGTTACAGTTGAGGATAAAGTCTTACAGTGGAAAGACTTTTAGTGAATTGAGACAATTTTAGGAGGAGCTGATCAATAGAACAAATTTCCCATGGCACTGTACAGAATTCTCATTTTTAGCTGGAAAGTTTCAAAGAATGTTTCTTATTTGTTATAGTGTGAGTAGTAGTGCTGCATGTGGAGAGAAAAAAAAAAAGGAAGTGTATGTGGAGAAGGGCTCAGTTTAACTTGTATTACTGGTATTTATACAGTACTGGCAGACATTAATCGTATTTACCAAGACAAACATTGTAAAATTGGATTCATCCTCTAAACTGCATGTTTTTAATAGATGCAGTACTGATCACCCAGTCAAAACTCACTCTTAACTATGGTGTATGTCTGTCTAGTTACTGTTTGCTGCCTGAGGATAAACAAAAGATGTCCTGCTATGTGTTGTTCTTTGGATGATTGTCTCTTACAGATGAGGTCAGAATTAGATCCATGCAGAAAACAAATGAGCAGCAAAATATGTTAGTTTATTAATTGTTTTCCCATGTTTCAAATTGTTACACATGTAGGAGCTTCATTACTGTAAAATGATTGAGGACAAACACGTACCTGCATGAAATGACAGCTGTGAGTCAATCCCACTGTTTCAAAGTTGAAACTTTAAACGTAATGGCAACTCAGGTATTTAGTCCTTCTCAAAGCGTGGTAGCTGGAGTATGGTTTTTGAATCCTTCATAAATGAATAATACCAAACAGTGGTAAAAGTCCCTAAAATTAGTATTCTGACTCAAAGAAACTGTAGTGTTTGGGGCCCTAAGGGTCTTATTTTCTATGTGAATTGCTTTTCAAGTGTAAAGCTGATTTCCAGACAGAAATGGACATGCACTGCTTTATGATTATTTTCTTTGTTGCTTGTGCATACAAATAAATTTGATGGTTTTCTTTTCCCAAATTTTCTTCTTCTTTTCTTTTCCTTTTTTTTTTTTTTAGTACCAGAATTATTAAAAAGTTTACAGGGAGAACTGTGAGGTCTATTCTAGAGCAGTTTCCTAAAACCTTCAGTAGTGGTCTTAATATACAGCAAAAAGACACATTCTAAAGTGTTTGTGTTGTAATATGAACCACCTTTCCTGTTTTCTTGCTAACCATCATATTGGCAAATAAAATTACATTGAAAAAGAAACTTCCAAGCTGTATCGGGCATGAAAGAAAACCAGCTGTTAAGATATTAGCGTATCGTAGAAAAAACAAAGAATGTATTTATTCCAATTTTTATTTTTAGATCATTTTTTGAAGCTATTGAGCTAAACGATGCTCCTCATCCGTCCTTGCTGCCAATTCAGTTTTAGATAGTGATGAATGAGGATTTCTGAGGCTTTTAATGTATTTTCTTCTTCATCTGTGTTCAAGCTTTAACAGAAGCTTTAATGAAAGACCGTGTCTATAATTTTGAGAAAGAACTGAATTCAGTTGGCAGTGGTATATTTCAGAAGGCACGAAGGAGGGTTTGTCATGCAGGATCCAACAATGTAGTACTTTGTCTTTCTTAACAAAGCCCCCCTATCTGTATATTTTGATCTTGCAGACAATGGCCTTTAGACACAAAAACACAAGACGAATTGAAGGCCTTGATAGCAATGTGTGGTAAGTAAAAGGAAAACATCAGCTAATTTCAGAAAAGGCCTTTGGCTGGTGTATTTTCTTTCCAGGGTGATAATTATTGCCAATAAGAAAGTGCACAGCTCTTGCTGTCTCTGCTGAAATATATTTGTTACCTGCTTAAAAGAAGAAGCAATGAACCAAATTCTGTTAAATATGATTTCTGTGCATGAGACATTAGGCACAGGCTTCTGTGCATCTAGTAAACCACTTAAGACAGGTATAGCTCTTGGGTGTGGCAGAATAGCTAGCTTTCAATTTTAAATGTTAATTGAGTTGAATAATTATCTCAGTAATACTCACTTCTTATTTACCAAATGAATTTGACTTTATTTTTAAGCCGTTACGCTTGTCTTTGTAATTTAAGTTCTTATTCTTAGTATGCTTTTTGCTAGTTATTAAATTGCTCAGAAAGCACTATTATCATCACTGGTAAAGGTGGGATTTTGTTTGTTAATGAAAACAGCTTGGGGCTTACGTTTGTTTGTATGTACATGTATGTGTAAGTATGCATATATACAAACACAATGTTGTTTTGGTCATCCAGCCTCAGATGGTGGGGTTTCTTTTTTTGTTAGCAATTTGTTTTTAATTTTGTTTGATTGAACTGTGATGCTTGTTTTCCTTTTTTCCTGGGTAAATTTTGCATTTTGCCCTTTCCTGACTACCTACATCTTAACAAGAGTGAAAGACAACAAACAAACAAAAAAGAACAACCCCAAAACATCCATACAAACAAAGTTGTTCAAGAATTTTAAGCTTAGTTTCTGACAGGGTACTGGAAACAGTTAACAAAAAGCTTCTAGCAATCCATTGCCTAAAGTCACAAAAAAAAGAAGTTACAATCCTCAGAGATGACTGGGTAGTTTAAGTGACACCCTTCACTTGACAAAATCTAGCCTTTAAATCATGTGATATCCCTGTTCTCATTCAGGTCTACTTCATTTTACAAAGAGGGCACTGTTTCACTTCTGCCTCTATGCAGAAAAACTGTGCGCTTGTGTGTGTGCATACGAGCACCATTCTGCTGGTAAAACAGTTATTCTGTGGGGAATAAATTAACTGTTTTTTGGGTTCTCTGACTCCTGTGGTTACTTAACATTATCCCAGACTCTATTTCTCAGCATGAACGCACTTTACTAAAAACTGTTTCCAGTACTGTGAATTTGGCAAAGCAAAATACTTTTGTCTTCTAATTTTCTTAAAGGAAAAGATAATTCTATCTGATATGTTAAACTGAAGGTGTATTTTTTTTTTTTTCTGTTAGGGTTGAATTTACAAAGGTGGCAGCAGATCCTTCAATTGTTAATCTTGGTCAAGGCCTCCCTGATATATGCCCTCCCAGCTATGTTAAAGAAGAGCTGGCAAAAGCAGCAGCAGTTGACAGACTGAACCAGTACACACGAGGCTTTGTAAGTACTGTGGAACTTGAGGAGTTGAGATCAGTGGAGAACTTGCCACAGAAAAAAAAAAAAAATTGACTTTGCTTTAAGTTGGTTTTACTGGTAGTTCATGCTTTTCTGTCTCAAATTAAGTTTTATCTGTTACCAAACAACAGACTGTGCAGTCTTCCTTAAGGCAGAATACTTGCTCAAGAGCAAAATGGTAGCGTGTGTATGAGATTGCATGGACCTCTAAAGACAATATAAACCAATTTACAGATTAAAAGATTGTAAATTACATGTTTTCCTTTTATTTGGTCAGCGTGGACATGAATTGGGTAGGATAATACTAGCGTGAGAAAGGTCACTATCGGTAAGTGAAGAAAGTACACTATCAGTTGAGACAGTGCCTCAAGAAAAGATTCACCCATGATATCAGCAGATCTGAGTGGAGATTAGGAAGTGTTAGAAAGAGGAAGTTTCCCCTCTGGAGGATGGTCACTATGCAGTGTGTAACTTGTATTGTAGCACTTTGGTCGTGAGTTGGTTGTGGAGTAACTTGGGTGGTGCAGCATTGCTTTGTAGCTGACACACTCATGGGAAGAAGTGGCTGTAATTTTAATCAAAAATGACTTACAAGTCTTAAATTATTGCAATGTTTTTGTTTACAGAGAGGTTCATAATTTTATGCCTTATGTGCAGAGCTACGGTGTTCAATATTTAGAGGAGGCTATTTGTTATGTAGGAGAATATTCTCCCAGAACTGTTTTCACTCTTTTCATCAAGTATCCAAAAAGGAAGGAAAAAAAGGTTTTTCATGGCAGGAAACCTCTAGTCTTCCTGAGTAAACAGAGTTGTGCCTTTTTATTCCTGTATCATAGATGGTCTTCGTTTTATGTTTGTTTTCTTTTTCATTGCACATTTTGGGAAGAGTACACGAACCTGTGTCAACTGGCAAAAGGTGGTCTGAGGTTTGCAATATATGACTTATCATTCTGATCACAGGAGCTGTTTACCAGCAGTATATAACCAAGATAAAAAGATCTTCCTTGCACCAAAACATTTTTAGTTGAAAGTTAATGAAAATGAAAGGCGCTTCAGATGGAGATATGAGTGGGTAAGAAGCAGATAAGTAAGGAAGTAAGGAAGATTAACTGGTATCAGTTTATTCCCTTCTCTCCTCCTGTCTCTTGTCCTAGCTCTCCTACAGGCTACCTAAAGTTATCCTGAGATATGATGGTAAGATAGAAATTCAAAAGTATTAGCTATGCAAAAAGAATTTCCTAGTAAATTCAAATAAAATAGCTTTGCTTACCCAATGTACAAATGCTTTAAGCTATGCTGCCTGTTAAAACATATTAACACTGAGGGTCCATCTCACATTTTTGTTTCAAAACATGTTACTTTGATCTGTGGGAGGAAGGGCAACAACCCCCCTTACCTCCCCCTCAAATAAAAAGCCCCAAAACACTGGAGTGCTCCTGACAATGTGTAAACTCTTTCAGATGCATTTCTTTGTTTTGAACAGGGGCATCCATCGTTGGTGAAAGTCTTGTCTAAAGTATATGAGAGAGTTTGTGGAAGAAAGATTGACCCTCTCACAGATATCCTGGTGACAGTAGGAGGTTATGGATCTCTCTTTAGTACAATACAGGCTTTAATTGAAGAAGGAGATGAAGTAAGTTTTTATTTGAGACATTCACTTATGTGCACTGAAAAGAGAATTTCACTGTTTTTTTTTTTTTTTTTTGTAGCTGTTTGTTTGTCCACTTATTAATGTTTGGGCTTCTTTTTGATTTCTAGTAATTTGTTAAGTTACAGGAAGTAATTCAGACCTCTGCATATTTGACTTGCAGCTCTAGAAGCATCCTTTGGATGTCCTCCCTGTCAGTTCACCGGCTTACAGACCCTTTTCTTTCATGCTTGGCAATACCTGTAGTGGTTTCTTTACTGTTATTGTTAGATGACATGATATTGTATGTTTATTTAAGAAAATGTCTGGGTTGCTATCTGCAACAGAAAACAAAGCATAATGCAAAGTACTGCCTGTGAAAAGCTACTGTATGTCAAGTTCTATTTTGAACCATTGAGTTATGGCAACAAAAGCAGGAAAGTGCTTCATCACTACTCATCTCAGTCTTTTTGGTAATGATACTAAATGTCATTTTGGGAGAATGTTTCTTTGGGTCTGCAGTGAGCAAAAGCTTCTTTTGTTGTGTTGCACATTTTGCTTTCAGCATTCTGTTGTTTTCACTTAAATAATGTGTTCACTTTTCTATCTTTTATTTCTTTTTTTGTTGTTGCTTTGGTATTCATTTCTGTCCTTTTAAAAGTTCTCTTAGTTCTCTGCTCTAACTTTTCTTTGGGTTGGTGGTTGCAGTTTTTTTTGTTTGTTTTGTTTTTTCTTTTCATATTTCCAAGCCTCTGCCCAGCAATTTTCCTTGAATTTGTCCTTTTTTCCAATTTAAATTTTTTCCTGTTGGAATTTAAAGACTTTAGGCCATTCTTTGGGATTTCCTTGATGCTTGGAAATTCTGTGTTGGAGGTAGAATCCATGTCTTTGAAAAGAATATGTTCCATCTGACATGGCGAGTGCATACTTGCTTCCACCTGGAATGTCATTAATTAGGGCAGCTGTGCTGTTCAAAAATTTGCTGTGGTTATCTCCCATCTTTGTCGTGCACATTTACATCTGTGCCACAAGGCCCCAAACATTCCAGGTGTTATATGTTAGTGTTTGTAACATTGTAACTACAGAATAACAGCCAATGTGTGTTATGAGTAGTGCTTATTATGCTTAGTCTAAGGGCATTATTATATTATGAGCTTTTTTTGCTCTTATTTTTTGAGACCTAAAAGATCATCTAGTTCCAACCCCCCTGTACAGGCTGGATTACCAGCCACTAAATCAGGCACTAGATCAGGCTGCCCAGGGCCCATTCAACCTGACCTTGAACACCTGGAAGGATGGGACATGCAGCTTTTCTGGGCAGCTTGTTCCAGCATCGCACCACTCTCTCAGTGAAAATTTTCCCTCTGACATCTAATCTAAATCTCCCCTCTTTTAGTTTAAAACCATTCCCTTGTGTCCTATCACTATTTACCCATGTAAAAAGTTGATTTTCCTTCTGCTTACAAGCTACCTTTAAGTATTGGAAGGCCCGATCAGGTCTTCCCAGAGTTCTCCAGTCTTCCGATCATCTTCGTGGCCCTCCTTTGGACCTGTTCTGAAAGCTCCACATCTTTCCTGAGCTGAAGGCCCCAGATGTGGACACAGTACTCCATATGGGGCCCATAGAGGGCAGAGTAGAGAGGGACAATCACCTTCCTTGCCCTGCTGGCCATCTTTCTTTTGATTCAGCCCAGGATGCTGTTGGCCTTCTGGGAAAGGAAGAACATTGTGATTTTTATTTATTTATTTATTTATTTATTTAAAATCAGGATGGAGTGCCAGAAACATTATCCAGTTAGATTACTAAAGCAAATCTGGAAATATGATGGCATTATGCACTGAAGATTTTCTGTTTCTGATATTGCTATTGTAATTTCAGGTAATAATAATAGAACCATTTTATGACTGTTATGAACCAATGGTAAAGATGGCGGGTGCAAAGCCTGTTTTTATTCCACTGAGATATGTGAGTAGCTTTTTAAAAATTGTTTATTATATGAAACTTCTATACCTAATACAATTTGATGAAAACCTTATAGGAGATGCTTTTCTGTGCAGTGTTTCAAAATATTCAATTGTACAAAAATGAAATTGATTGTTATAGTGCAAGACTGAGATAATGATAATCCAAAGCAAATAAAATATTTTATTGGTGCTGGAAAAGGTAGGACAGTGTTTCTCATTTTCTCATTTACTTTAATTTGTGCAGTCTGAAAGCTGATCAACATTCCTTTGTTTGGATGGGATCAGAAAATGTTTTCAGTAGAAATGGGGGAAGGATGGTCATGCCGGTGCAAATTCTGTACCTGTTGCATTTCAGAATATTTGGTTTCTGATCCTCTTGGTGGCTCATGTAGTGATGGAGTAGAATTTATTTTCTAAAATCCACTTATTTAATAAGAAATGATTATGAGGTAGCTGACGTATTTATTGGTAAAAAAGGAGTAATTATCATATAGTTAAGTTGCATATTGGTACTTCTGGCATTGTGTTGGCAGGTTGCATGGATTTTTAAGGATGCAAGATGTTGATCTTGCTGAGAGGGCTGAGTGACTGCTTTTCTTTCCTTCTAGGCATGTATCAGAAAATTAGTATGGCCATGTTCTTTGATATTAGCAGAAACTGACCCAAACTTCTGTCATCTTCATGTACACTGAGGATGTAAGTCCAGAGCCTCAGTGGTAGATATTTTTAACTCTTTGGCTGTTTTCTCATAGATAAGGAGGGAAGGAGCTAAAATCCTAGTCTAGGGGTGATTTCCAGCCAAGCACACACATAACTTGTTCTAGTGTATGGGAAGGCCATAAACTCTACTGTCATATGATTGCACTTCCTGCATTACACACTACATGTGTGAGTAACCAGATCCTGGAAACTGGTTCTTGGGGAAGCTGTGAGACAGGCGTCAAGCAGGACAAGACTGCCATTGTCACAGTAATTTGTCTTGATCTTAGCTTCCTGCCTGTTTGGGAGCACCTCCTCCCAGGGAAGCAGAACAGGTTGGATAAGTTGTCATGTGTAGTTAGTAAAGTGTCTGAGGATGGTAACTTGGGCACCTCTGTTTAGGCAGTAGCAAGTTGCATTCCAGTAATGCATTTTTTGTTTTTATTTGTTTTTCCAAGAAAAATGGTGGAAACTCTGCATCCAGTGCTGATTGGGTCTTAGATCCAGCTGAACTTGCAAGTAAATTTAATTCGAAAACAAAAGCCATTATTCTGAATACCCCACACAACCCTATAGGCAAGGTAAGAGTCCTGCTTTAACACTACTGTAATTTCAGAGCATGCCTTAAATACTGTGACTAATGCATTGCCTTTACTTTCTTGCATCCCAGGTATTTACCAGAGAAGAACTCCAGATGATAGCTGATCTCTGTATTAAACATGATACTCTGTGCATCAGTGACGAGGTGTATGAATGGCTGGTGTACAAGGGAAATAAACACACAAAAATAGGTACTTATCTATTAGAAGCAGCTGTGGAATGATACTGCAAACTTAAAATAATGTTTGCTGGAAGAAGTTCAAACTTTAAGCTTTTACTATCTCAAAATATCAAGAGTAGCAATAGGGGAAACTCCATTAATGAGGGCTCTAGTGGAAGCATCACGGTAGAAATTGATTCCTATAAAAAATGAAAAGGAAGTTATACCTAAATGACCTTGGAATGCTTATTAGCTCAGCTACACAGCTACTGATCGTACAGCTTAGTATGTTAATTGCATTGGCCATGCATAGGCTATGAGTCTGTTTTGAAAGTGGCCTAACCTCGTGGCTGTTGTGGTGATACCTTCCAGATTCTTCGCTTGTCTGATACCTTCTAGAAGACCTTCAGATGCTGAGAAAATGGAATGTTTTGGGTTCATGTGATTGTAATTTGCGTCAGTGCATTGTACCAAGTTACCACAGTAACTGGTGCTTTATCCTGTTCCGATTACAAAGTAAAATGAGTTTAGTTTATAGCTTTCTTAATAGATCTGGCAGGTGGTTCATGCAAATAGCCATCTTCAGAACCAGAGTCACTGTGGGTGGTGTAAGGTATTCCATTTTTTTTCCTTTGCCATAGCAACAGGTTTGAACACTCATGTTGTCAGTCATGCTTTGTCTTAGTGGACAGGTGCTGAGTTCTTAAAGCACAGTAACTTTATTGTTTATTAGTATCAGCCTTGTCATTTTAATGCTTCAAACCAAAACGTTTACAACCGAACAGAAGACTTTCTGTAGTTCAGCGCGCAAAATAGAAATCTCTTGCGATTATGAGAAAAGGTAAAGCCTGAAAGGTTACTCAGCTTCATTCATTTCAGCATGTACTCTATGATCAATCCCATGACATCATCTTTAACTTTATTGCTAAGATGATCATAAAACTTCCATAAAACCGTGAGAAATAACATTACTTCAGTAAAAGAAGCAAGATCTGTTCATTTTAACTTCAGTTTCTTAGACTTCTTTAAATCTACAAAAAGAAAATGTAAGAAAAAATGGCATGTGCTCTTTCTCTATTTGATAGCTCCTGTGTTTTCATATTAAACTTTCCACACTCCATCTGTGCACTGACGCTTCCTTTCTAGAGATACAAAATAGATATTGCATCAATTTACAGTGTCTGGCAGTGGTGCCTTAATATAATTTAACAAGAGTTGCTCAACACAGATCATAAAATTAGTACAGTCTCTGTGCTGTCACTAAGGCTGTTTTCTGCAGTGTGGTGCACTTCATCATGTTTCTCATCATTATCCGACTTTGTGAAAACAGTGAACCTTCTTTAAGTAATGATTAGGATTTAGAGGTAGCATATTGTAACTGAGCATTGAGAACAGACATCTCAGCAAGCTGAGTGCCAGCCCAGGTAACAGACTTATATGTGTTAGCTTGCACTTTGATAGTAAATTGTAGTTCAAGTCCCTTAAGGTGTCATGTAATGATGCTTCCATCTGGCATGGAAGCACGGAAGAATTTGCTTATTTAAAACCTGCTTGTAAAAAAGCAACGGAGCTGATTCTTCGCCTGTGCTCTTTTGCTGCTGCTGTTGTTTGAAAATGCTGTTGCATTCTGTCTCCAAGGTTGAATTCCTAAGACTATGTGGCAAAACAATCTCTTGCTAAAGGGCATTTGCTTTGAAATTCAATTATTTTTGCAGAGAGCAAGTTCAGTTGTCTTTAGGAAGTAGTGTGTACTCTTGACCTAGCTAGCTACAAGATGCATCTGTTCAAACTGCCTTTATGTTTTCAAGGTCACAGAGCAGTTGAGTGAATAAGGGTAAGCTAATAAGAATCCGAGTCTCTTTCCTGCTAGTTTGGTTTCTTTTCTTGGCAAGTGTGCTCAGAAGAATACAATGCATATTTTTGAAGAGTTGCAATGACCTTTACCGTGCCTAATTAATGTAACGGTGGCAAAACCTTTCTTATGAAAGTCAGTGTTTGTTTGGAAAATCTGTTTGTTGATTCCCTCTAGAGAGGGAATTTAACAACTGACAAATTCATTGGTAGCAAATTGCAAGCTGACAGAAGAGATCTTCGTTCTGTCATCAACTTTGAAAAGGAGGGAAAGATTTTGGTCTCCTACAAGATACAAATACAAAGATGGAGATAAGCTTCCTTGTATCCCTTACTACTTGCAGACACCTTACCTAGTTCTTACTGCGTTTCAATCTCAGGGCTGTTCAAATTGTACAATAAAATGTAATTTATTTACTCTCTACTGGGTTTCTGACTTCTAAACCAGAACCTTACAAATTATTTTCATTTTTCTGGTAAGAGATACTGAATGATACTGAACTGTTTTCTGGACAATTCTGTTAAAATGGCTGGGAGTGCTTGGTTTAATGTTGTGTATAGTGCCCTTACTAGGCATCAGAAATAATACCATATGAGGTAAATAAGTAGCCTCTTAGATTTTTTTTTTTTTTAATGAATAATTCTGCACCTGGGGAAAACTAACATCATTTTCACCAACTATCTCTCTCCTCATTTTCTGTCTTTTATCCAAATCTTATTTTTCTGCCAAGATCTTTGGTCCATATATTCTTTCTCACTTGTTACGGTTGCTATAGTTTTCAAATATTCTCACTACAATTAAACATCAGCACATTGTAGTTCTTAGTGAGGAGCAAACTACATGGAATATGTGAATGCACTTATACCCAATTAATTTTATTTTGTATGCAGCTACGTTGCCAGGTATGTGGGAAAGAACAATAACTATAGGAAGCGCTGGGAAAACATACAGTGTAACTGGTTGGAAGGTAAGGAAAATCAGCGTAAGGGTTTAGTTAAGTAAATAACAGGATGCATTTTTGTTACCTGTGTTTGAAAGTTTCTGGCAAATCTGTGTGTCTCTAAAAAGTGAAGATACCATTCAGCTGGAACAACTACTTGAACTCTTTTGTTTTGTTCTTGTCTGTTGAGTAGTGAGTTCTTATGAGGAAAAAATATATAAATAAACACAGTATGATTTGTTCAAAACTCTTGGAGAAGACTCAGATGCTATCCAGTATTGTGATGGTGATGTTGTTTTCAAATTTATATAATACCTTTTGGAATAGTTTCTCTTTCAATGCTATTAAAATATTAAATGATAATAATATTTTGCCCAACTTCAACATACATACTGGAAAATAAAATATATAACCTTTTGGCAGCTAAATGCTTTCTTCTTTATCGCCCGTGGTCAGACTGAACCATGACAATTGACTTCTGTCTGGCTGAGAGTGGATTTGATCCAGTAATGACCTCTTGTTTTATGCTCGAACCACCCTTGACATGGGTGCCTATGAGATGAACTTAGAACAATTGGCAATCTCATTCCTAATAAAGGATCTGTTTATCTTCTAACTCGTTATATGGAGAATTAAAAGTTTGCTTGATATTCTTTGAGACGTGTTAAGTGAAGCTGTTATTCTTGTCTCATACCTAGACTTTTTAAAAATGTATTATAGAGGAAAGTTGTTATAAACAAACTCTATTCTGAGTTCTTTACCAGGACAAACTACTAATTGTTAATGGAAAAACTTGAGACATTTTCTAACTTCAATTCTTTGTTAATCTGAAGTAATGGTGTTGCTGTAAGTGTAATATATGCATGTTTTTCTTCCCGTAGCTTGGTTGGTCTATTGGCCCTCAGAATCTGATTAAGCATTTGCAAGTGGTTCATCAAAATACACTATATACTTGCCCAACTCCATTACAGGTACGTACAGATGGAGCCAAAGAAGTTATTTTCTGGCATAGCAAACTTGTAGACCTCACCATGATAAAACAATAATCACAACAACTAATTTTTGATTGTCAAAATAAGTGTGCTAGGTTGCTAGAAAAAGATGATAATCTTCATCAGCTGAGCAGACATTTAAAAAACAAACATAAAAAACAACCTAAAACAAAACCAAGGAAGTCTTGCGGATTCTTTCTTCTTTGACACACAAACTGCTGCTTATTGCAGAAAGCACCACTCATAGCAATCTGTGGGGTTTCCTGCCAAATGTAAGTAAAAGTTGATGCAGTAGGGTCTTGTTTTACTGACAGTTATCTTTACCTTACAGTTTACTTCTTAGTATTTTTATGATTATATTTCACTAAACTCAGCTTCAGTTCATTTTGTAAACGCTTCAGAGCTTTTGTATGTGATGAATGCCTAGTGAGCAATTGGTGCTTTGGGTTTTGCTACAAGTTAACAAGCAAATTGCACTACTGGATGCAGTTTGTGAAATTTGTATTTCTTGATTTGCTTAATAAGAGCCAGATCCTACTACAGAATTTCATTAGGAAGCATGTGAGTGTCCATGAGTATTTTGAACACTGTCATTTCCAGGAGGCTTTGGCACAAGCACTTTGGGTAGACTATAAACGCATGGATGACCCAGACTGCTATTTTTACTCTCTGCCTCGAGAGCTGGAAAGCAAGCGTGATCGGATGGCTCAGCTACTTCAAGAAGTTGGGCTGACACCTGTCATTCCAGAAGGAGGATACTTTATGATTGTTGATGTTTCTACATTAAGTAAGCTTAAAATATATATATTTGTAATATAATGTTATATAATAATAATATTATATATATTATATATATATCTTCTCATTTTTTGTTCGCATAACATTGTCAGAAATTCTAATTGGTAATTAAATTTTCCATCTGACTTTAGCCTTTAGGTGGATTTTATGAGCTTGAGGAAAACTGTTTGTTTGCAGTTGTAACAACTGTCCTTGTTTTGCAAAGCTTTGGCGAAGTTTTAGGAGGGGCAAAGGTTGTGGATAAAAAAGTCTGTTTCTTAACAGTCTATGACTATGAAATGATTTGAGAGCCAAGCATTTGGCGTAATCTCTTGTTAGCTGTTCCAGTATAATCTGAATTACATTTCTTTGATAAAAGCATACATCTTTATTCTGAAGTGTTAGTGTAATGCTGTTCATGATGCCTTCCCACTGGAGCCTGGAAAATCATACAGTTTCTTTTCCTTAGATGTGGATCTCTCTGATGTAGATGAGAATCAACCTTATGATTATAAATTTGTCCGATGGATGATATCATCTAAGGTAAGGTGTCCTGGTTATATTCTAGTTTTAGAAATGCTTTTCTACTGAAATCCAAAGCAGTGCAACCATGCTTACTCAAATATTGTTTGGTATTCATGCTATCTTTTGGAAATGATGTGGCTTAAATATTGCTAAGCGTACTGGTAATGTATTTTATACGTTTGTGCTAAGTTCCAGCAATTGTTTTTCTGCTTAAATGCTAGTTGTAAAAAAACAAACAAACAAACAAAAAAACCCTTTGAAATATTTTGTCTAAGAAAAGTAATGTGAAATTATTTAAGCCTAGTTACTCAGAACAAAATTCAGCCTTGTATTTTCCTTGAATGTTGGAAGATTTTAGAAAATCATGCTTAAATCTGTTTTTAATATATATGTATAATAATATTTTTGTTTAATTCTTCAGAAACTCTCAGCAATTCCGCTTTCAGCATTCTGTGGGCCTGAGACAAAGAGGCAATTTGAAAAATATATACGTTTTTGCTTCATTAAGGTAAATTTGTGTCCCATGAAGACTCAAAACTCAAAAATCAATGCAGCATCAAAAATTGCAATAGACAACTGCTACATTTTTTCCCACAGTCTGAGTTGGATGATTTTAGAAACAGAAAATCAGTTTGGTGTATAATTCAGCATGAAGTAGCTTCAACAGTCTTTTTTTGCCAAGGGATTTGAAACCAGAAATATGGATGACATAGCTACCAACTGGGTGGTTAGGTCTTTTTTTTTTAAATAGATATTTTGTTGATTTGTAAAAGCATTATTGACCAGTGATGACACTGAAAATGTATGAGGTGGATATGCAATCACTTACAGTGGATTCTATAACCAGAATAAGGAATAATTCCCACATATAGGAAAATGATATACTAAAATGATATGCATGAAGTACTGCATGTCTGTTCAGTTTCCAGCAACAAAAATCATAAGTCTGCTTGAAGTTTAGCTTACCTGAAATTACCAAGGGTTTTACACAAGCTGCAAACTATGAAAGAAAACAAAGCTGTAAACTATAAAAGAAACAAAGACATGGGAAGGAATCTCATCTTTTTGTGTGTGTTTTTTTTTTTTTTTGTGTTTTTTTTTTTTTTAAGAAAAGAGAAATCATGAATCTGTGATTTTGTGAGCACCTGATTTTTCACATGTTCTTCCCAGTGTTTCACCCAGTTGTTGAATCTGTGCTTGAAAAGAAATGCTGTGGAGACACATACATACATACATAATCTTTGGTAATCTGAGTGCTGTAAGATGTCTCTCGTATTGTTCTGTCACAGTGTCAACATAATGAAATGTGACAACTCTGTTTTAGTATAAGAATCTGTACCTTTGCTTGGTCCAGTAATGAATGGGAATTTCTGCTTATGTTATCACAGCTCTTAGGATGAGGTATAAAGACAGTGATACAAACAGAGCCAGTAACAATCAGAATGAAACTTGCTGATAGTTAATATGGCTTGCCAAGGATGAAAAGCACTAATCACGACGAGTTAAACACTACCTGTATGATTCATTGTGTTGTAGCCAAGTCATGCAACTAATCAGTGGGTTACTCGCATTCAGAGGGTTTATGTTTAAGTAGACAGCATAGCTTGGTTGCATGAAGTTTTAAAAAACCCACCTATACACATAAAGATTAGGAAACTATGCTAACAAGTGTCCAGTATAGAGCAGCCAAATGCGTCACTGTGTAAATGCTGAATATTTACATAAGGACTACCCAGTTTAATGAAATTTGATAATACTAATATTGAGAAAAAATGTTATTTTTGGAACAAACATATCTAATAAATCTTTGCAAGGAATCAGAACTTTTTTGTGCAGTGTAGATTTGTAGCTATAACTTTTAATGACAATGTGATCAACTGGGATATTAAGAGGTTGCAAGTGACACTGCCAAATATTGATTTGGGATCATATAAATATGACTGGTACTGTTTTCAAGAATCCGTACGTGCAGTAATAGTGATACTCCTTGTTTTGCAGAAAGACAGCACTCTGGATGCAGCTGAAGTGATCCTGAAGAACTGGAAGAAGCAGAAAGCTTGATTATTTTTTTTTTTTTTTTTTTTTATTTTTTTCTCTTAATTAACTCTTCTGTCTGGTATAATTATCTTACATCAGGGCTTTTGTTGCAGACTGAAGAACAAATTACTTAATACAGTACAGAATTAATGATATTGTAAATAACGTTGTACTGCCACCTGCTGAGGAGTTAAAACAATGATTTACTGATATTTGTAATGCAACTCAAGTTATTTTCACATGTCTTTGTCTTACTGAAATGTGAAGAGTTCTAGAACTGCAAAATAAAAAATTGTTGTAGGTATTTTAAGTTTTTTGGTATGAGGTGGTGGAAAATTACTATATGTCTCAGAGAAGATAACCACAGTGCCTTTCTATGTACCTGTCTACTCTGTCCATGCATAGATTGCATCAGTTTAACTAAAATGATTGAGTTAAATCAATTATGTGTTTATACAGGCAAGATCTAAAGGAATAACCGGTATTTGGTTTTCCCACAGTAGTCTTGTGCTATTCTGAGGGTATTCAGTCCTCAATAAAATTATGCAAGTGGCATTTAGAATAGGATTTCTTTTATTTCTAGACTCTTGTTTACTCCATAAATGAATCTGCAAAGCAAAATAAAAGGACTTGCTATAGAGGCATCTCCATCAGGTGAATTAATCCTATGATCTCTTTTTTGCTCTTTTCATGTCCACAAAAGCCACTGGTAACTTCACAACAATCCTACTTTAAACTCTTAAGATCAAGTGGGAACATGAAGATGGGCCTGATATTGTGCTGTAGTTCTGTGATACTATGGAGCTCAACTTTGACTATTCCTAGCTCAGTGGCTAAAGGACAGGTTCAGATGAGGTAAATGTGGAGAGTTCTTTCACTGTTGTCTCCTCTCTGTGCAATCTTTTAATCTCTGGGTAGGATTTCCACTAGTGAAAGCAATCCAAGTATGTAACCTTTTAAATGTGTTGTATTCTTCGTATTCGTTTGGTATTCAACCCACAGACCTTATGCTGGAAAGCTCAAAGAAATTCTGTTGCTAGATTTGCAACTATTTTACTTATTCTGTGGTTACAGAGCTGGAATCCAGCTGAATCCCAGCAGTTTGTGACTGGACAAGAAGAATCGTATGGAAATCAGACTGATCTGCTAGGCTGCTTTATCAGTAGCCTAGTAGCTGGGTCTTTTCAGCTGCCTTGCACTGTTGTTCTCCAGATCTCCCCACAAAAATGGTTAGTTGCTGTTTTCAAGAAGTCATTACAAGTAATATGTATACAGTGATCATAAAATAATATCAAAAGAGACTTCTAAATAAAGATCATTGCATCATACTAGTCTGAAATACAACTGCAAAAAAGCACAGTTCTCCGAGTACTTCTACAACTATTCTTACAGTCTAAGATTTCCCTGAGATAGCTTGCTGGTAGCACGAGAACATGCATGTAATGAGGCTGTGCATCCTCTCAAATGCGGAAAGGTGTTAGGATGCTACTTGCCTCCCTTTACTGTGTTTATATTGCCTTGTGAACAAAAGCCTCATTGCTTCCAAAGCACTTGATGTAATCTGCTAATCTTTTTTTTGTGTCGTTAAAGGTCTGGACATGTAAGATGCATTGCAGAAATGAATTGATATACCAAGCATGATTCAGCTGCTCTGGCTGTTGATCGTTGCCTCCATTTGCTCCTATGAGGCATTTGACTGACATCTGATATTTTAACAAAATGAACATTGGCTAAATAAACAATTGCAAAGGATCTTTAGACAAGCAAGTAAGATCTGATGACTTACTGTCATTAATGTACTGTTTGTTGTGTTTACAAAGGCAGTTGAAATCCCACTGAATGATTGTTGGAATGTTAATGTGAGAACTGCAGCGTTTTGACTTTTATCGCTGATGGTAGGCAGCATGAAATAACTTTGGATTAGATTTTAAGAAACTCCAGAGTGCCCAGTGAAGTAACATTTTAAAGTTAGGATTATTGTTGTAACTACAGTGATGGGAAAGAATAGGTGCAGCTGGGGGCAGCAAGGTGGATTTTCCATAAGCTATTTGAAAGATCTGTTGTAAAGACTGCTGGTAGCGCTATTCTCGTCTACCACATCAAACGCTTTTGCTTGGGGGGAAAGCACTTGAAATATGGCTGCAGACAGGGAACAAAAACAAAGCACGGTCCACTGTATTTTTTTTTTTTTTGGCAACAGTTCTGTAAACGATTGTCTCGGTGTAGTGTAAATGGAACCTTTAGTGAGCAGAGAGGGGGGGAGACCTGCCGATGGCACTGACTGGCGGCGGGAGATCTTTCCGTGGAAGCCGCGCACCCTGCAAACCCCCTGGGGCTGAGTGCTGATGTGGCGCAGCTGTTGCAGGCAGTGCTACTTCACATCTCAGAGGTCATAGGGAAGCATAATACAACAAGCTTTATTCCCCTTGAAAAGCAGGTGTTGTTTTTTCATCCTTTGGTCTTATTGAGTAAACGTCATCGCAGACGGAAAAAGGTCCTTCCTTCCCTTTCGCGGCATCGATCTCTGCCTGCAGGCGGCCCCACGCCGAGCGGCTGCCAGCGCGAGCTCTGTCACCTCACGCAGCTGCTCGTGGCGTCGGTTCCCAACAGCCACGTTCTGGGCGCGCGCAGCTCGAGGCGCCCGGCGTCGCCTCCGTCCCCGGCCCGCGCCCGGGGCGCGCGCTCGCGGAGCCGCCTGTCCCTTCGCGCGACCCGTCGCGAGCTGCCGGCGGCTCCGCCCCTCGCTGCCGCTACATAAGGAGGTGCGCCGAGCTGCTTCCTGACTGCGCGCAGCCGCCGCCGCCGGAAGGAGTGAGATGGCGTCCACCAGCCGGTAAGGGAGGCCCGGCGCTCCGCGGGGGCTCGCGCGGAGGAGTTCACCCCCAGGAGCGGGCGGCGCGGCTTCCGCCATCTCTCCCCGTCCGCGGCCCAGCAGAGAAAATGGCCGCGTCGGCCTCCGCTGTCGCCCGGGGAGGAACCGGCGGCCATCGCCGCTCCTACCCGGCCCCGGCTCGGCGCCGCCCCCTGCCTCGGCTCGCCGTTCCTCCCCGGCTTCTCGGGACCGTAAGCCGTCCCGCGGCAGGGGCCTCCCGGGCTTCTCCGTGTGGGCCGCGGCGGCTGGCTGCTGTGGGTTGGAGCCCCGAGCTCGGTGCCGCTCCTCGAGCGGGGCCGGGCGTCTGTCTGCATCGCTTAATTAAATCCTGGGTAGAAAAAATGGTTGTCGTGTGGTCATTTGTGAAAGAAAGGTCTGCAGCAACGCGCTACGAGTGTTTTCTTTGGAGCTTCTCGTTTGATTTTTATTTTTTTTCCTCCCTCCTTTCGCTCCGCATGTCGCTGGCGTTTTGCGTAACGCCGAATGTCAGCTGGGCGCCCTGCTTGCTTTGTCAACACTTGTGTCTGCCACGTGAAGCCGCTGGGCGAGGGAGGAAGGGCCGGGAGGGAGCGCGTGTGTCTGATATCCAAGGTGGTTTGCATCCGAAGGTCGTGCGTGAGCGTGTTCTACACGGGGGTTGTGGAGGTTAACGCTGCCGGTGAAACGTAATCTGCGTTCTGAATCGTAGAGGTTCTTCTGAACAGCCATCGGTTTAGAATGTTACGTTTATTTTCCTTTGACGCATCAGGTGTATCCAAAACATGAAGATTGAGCTGGGGCTGTATAGATTAAGCTGCAGTGACAGGCTGGTGAGAAAGGAGGAAACTCGGATGAATTCAACTCCTATAAAGGCTCGCTTCCTGTTTGAAGGACTAGCAGGTGTTTTTGGTGCCGTCGCATTTAGCCTGAGAAGTGCTTGCAGCGTTTTATTTTACTGTGATCAGCTGCCATACCCGCTGCTTTTTTAGCTCGATTAAATGGCTCTGTTGAATATAAAACTTTGAATAGTAAGCGGAAACAACTCTAGCCTTGAAACAAAGTTGTTTTAATGGGGTTACTGGACATTCACTGTTAGTTTGAATGAGGTATTTACTGTTACAATGTTTGGTTAGAAGCAATTGGTTGTTGCTGTGCTTTGGTGCTGTTGTATATGTGCACATGTTAAACAACAATGAGGCTTTATTGGAAGCTTTTTGTAGCTGCTGAAGATATATGGTGTACAAGAGATGGTTTCCGGTCCTCAGAAGCAGTTGTTGCCCGATCCCTCTCATGAGCTGGTAGTTTCTCCATTACAATCTCACAACTAATGAATTGCTTAATTTAATGCTCTACTTTTAACCTAACTTAAGGATGGCATTTTTTTTCTAACCCTTGAAAAAAAGGACAGAATTATATGTTCTCAAATAAATGTGTGCCCACTGCTTCCTGAATTGAGGACCTAATAAGTTATATTGGTTTGATAAGAATGAGTGGAAATGCCCATTAGCATGAAGTAATCACCTCTCTGTTCTTCAGGAACTTCAGTTAGTGGTAGACTGCAAGGTGGACTACGCTTAATCCTGGCTGCATTTAAGTTTTGGATGCTCTCGTTGGAAGCTTTCTATGTTTCTGTGATGAGATAAATTGCAAAAGTGTTGCAATTTAAGATATTCAGGTGTTTTAGGTTAATAATAAGTCCTTCAGATCACCATAAATCATTCTTCTCAGCAGTGAACTCATGCTTTGGGCTGCACCCTCCTTGACTGGGATAATAACAATTTAATTCTTTTTTCTTTCTTTGTAGTTTGGATGCTCTTCCGAGGGTGACATGCCCAAACCATCCAGATTCCATTTTAGTGGAGGATTACAGAGCTGGTGATATGATTTGTTCAGAGTGTGGGCTAGTAGTAGGTAAGTGGATTTCATATCACTGTGAATTACTATGTAACCTTCATTATGCATATAGATCTGTATGGGTTTTTTTTTCTTTTTTTTTTTTTTTCTTTTTTTTCTCCACAACATGGGAATGTAATTTGAGCCTTTAGTTTTTTGTCTTGATACCTAAATGTTTTGTTACAAGACAATCTCTTTGCTAAACACTATTTTTAATAGCCTTTCTTCTGGAAACTTCTTGTGGAAAGTTGGAAAAAACAAACAAACATGTTTTGAAGATTGAAATCTTGAAATATTTTGTTATATTGAATTAGAATATTATGTCACCTAGTCCAGTATTCTGTCTTTAACTATGACTGTTATTTTCTTATTTCAGTTAGTAAAATAAAAAAAAAAATAAATTCTGCCCTATAAACAAAGCCAGAGCAACTCTTGTTTCCCACTGGTTGGTGGTTATTTTCTGTCCTGAAGGATGATTCTCTGTATTCTTGCCAATACTTGCTTTTGTTAATTACTTCTCCTAAGTCTTTTAATACCACACAAAATTAATACCAGTTTTCTCCTGAACTTTTGCTGATCTCTTCTCCACTGTATGCATGGCAGCAACTTACAGAGGCTAAACTGTATTGATAATTATAATAGAGTATTTAAAATGGGGGGGAAAAAAAAGTTGAGAAAAAAATTCTTAGAATATTAATGCAGATTTTCATCAAGTTACGTTTTCAAAATGTGTTTAAATTGAACTTAGTCTTCCTTAGAGCCAACATTACTGCTGGGGCAAAATGTTTTTTTTTTCTTTAAGCATGGTGTATTTTTTTAAGCAGGTTGTTGCATGGATTTATCACTAAAATATTCTAACATTTACTGTTGTGCCGATTGTTCTCATTTTGTTCTGCCACCCTTCAGTAATTGAGTTGTCCTGCATATGTTCCATTCATTAGCTTGAGTATCCAACAGCTAATTTGAAAAACAAGTAGATAAATAATTGAAGAGTGCATGACCAAACAACAGTGTGAATATTTAATAGTCCTTCTTTTGTTAGGAAATCGAGAGAAGGAGAAAATCAGATCCTACTCTCTATGTCTCTTCTTCTAGAGATGCGAGGAGAAAGGGATGTATAATGGGTAGACAGCATTTTGTTTCTGAATGGTCAAAGTTGTATGTATTTGTTGCAAGTTGCATGATATGTTCCCATTAACAGAGTAGTGCTTTCACTTCTTTCTACACAGTGAAGTCAGTCACAGATTTGCATTCTGATTTCCCTAAGTTTACACAGGTGTAGCTGGTACCTACAAGTGTTACTCACCATGGGTTTAGGGTTGGGTTGAAATTTGATGAGTTTTTTACTACTAGAGGGGACCCATTAGAACAGTGGAAGAAACTGCAAGACTGTAGCCAAATTACTGTCACAGTTCCATTTAAAAATACTGTGGTTCTGATGTCTGCAGAACTGCTTGTGTCCTGGAGTGGCAGAATGGTGTATGCTGAGCATGGGTGTGTTCCACTGCTACAAAGTCTGTAGTGGCATGACTTGGCTACTGTTTTTGTTTTAGATGGCTGAAATGAGATACAAGAGTTTTTGACAAAGCTTAATGTATTTCCACATGATATTTTTCCTGCTTGCTGTGGCAGAGCACTAGAACATCACATATTTTGAGGAAAAGTTTATTTTTCTTCTTTTTTTTTTTTTTTTTTTTTTTTTTTTTTCCTTGTGTATGTTATTGGTTAAAGTAGCTGATACACTGATTCCAAAGTTTGACAATTGTCATTTCTATGGGTGTGTAATGAAATCAGTGTTATTGCTACTATGGCTGACGTTGCATTTAGAGGTTATGTAGCTGAAAAGGAAGAGAAAGGCAACAGGAAAAGATTGAGACAACAGGAAACTAGGATAAGGTTATGAGCGATATGCAGATGTTTGTTCCATCTCCTGTATACCTGTTCAGAGTTTGTGGGAAAACATTCCATAGTTTGTGGTCAGAGCTTTACAAAGTTCTGTTGCGTTATTTAGTTGGCTAATGTTTCTGAAAAGGTTGAGATGTAAATGTCTAGTCTTAAAGTACAGCCTATATGATATAGGTAAGATTTAATTTTTCTGCATATATTGTTTTCATTATGATACAATAAATGACTAGGAGTGGATTTCCTAATTGTATCTGTTGGTCACTCCATTACTCAGACCATTACAATGTCTGTATTCAGGGACAAGACTGATTGCACCTCTACATACGTGATGCTTTTCTGAAATAAACCAATGATTTCATTTTTTTTTTTTTTCTCTTATTTTTTGGTAGTGTCCTGGAAGTGAAGAAGGTACTTAAGTATTTCTGATCAAGTAGAGGGCTTTTGTGGCTGTTGTAAAATCTTTAAACCTCCAAATGGTGAAAAATGTATCCATTTTTCTGTATCTGTATGTATGTTGATGATTATCTCTTTCTCTAAGTACTGTTAACATTCTACACTTAAGATTTTCGTTGGAGATTTTAGATTTTAATTAAATGGACAAAAAGCTTTAGATATGGATGTATATTAGCACCTTATAGCTAGTTACTGCTTTTATGCTTGGTGCCCAGAGTACTAGAAAGCGTTGGATAAAAGTTTGTGCTTGCATGTAAAATTCTTTGCATCCATGGAAAAGCTGATTACAAGATATGCTTATACTTGCAGAAACTTTGAGTGGCTGAATGTGTGAGTGTTCGTGGGTGCTGAATTTACATAGGCAATTTGTTGTATGAGAAGAGTCATCCATAAGTCTTTTTCAGTCAGCAGTTCAAATAGTGTCTGTCTTAAGTCTGACCCACTTCAGTTCTGTATCTGCTGTAAACAGCATAAGTTTCCACAAATGCCTGTGTTTGTCTTTTGGATGTGGATTGCTGAAGATGCCTGATCCCCAAATCTCATAAGCAGTGGCAAACGTTGTCCATCCACTAGCCTGAGTGGTGGTGTGAGTAGTGAGTCGTGCAGCCATGACACGACTGTCATCATTTAGTCTTCGCTAAGACATGAGGAGCAGAAGCCCTGGCAGTTTTGGCAAAGCTTTGCAGTCACTGTTGTTAGCATGATATTCCTGAAGGATGTGGAAGGTTTTACAGTTTGTAGGTTCTAGGCTGGGAACCAAAGATGGTTCAGAGCCAATATGAAGAATACTTCCATTAGACTAAATATTATGTTTATCTACATTCTGAATCATGGAATATTTGGGGAATGTTGCTGATGATACGGTGTTGATATCTGAAGCTATTCAAAGGATTGTGTGCCTAGTCAAGGCTTCTGTGGGGGCCATGTAGAGGAAGTCGTGACTGTAAAGTTAGGGTTTGGTTTTGTTTATTCACAACAATTATTCTTTGTTAACTTGAATATACTAGATTTATTAAAATGTTGTGTGGCTGAGCTCAAGGAAAGTAATTTTGCTTGCTGAAAACTGAAATGAAGTTGAGTATAACTGTGTTGGCAATACGTAAGTGTCATGGTTTCATGATTTTTGTTATCAGTGTTCCACATCGTAACATCATGTAGTGCACTGGCAGTTAGAGTTAATGCTCCAGGCCAGATTGTTGATATTTCCAGGTACCTGGTGCTCAGAAGAGAACTACATCTCCCAGAAGACTTTCACTGTTCTGTTTCCATTCTCAGTTTAGAGGGAAAGATAAAACTGCTCACAAGTCACGAGACTGTCCCCTTCTTTTACTTCTTGTCTTTGCAGTGTGTGCTCCCAGCCATCTCACCTCAGCATTAGAGTAAGGCCTTCGGTTTTTGGACACTCTCACTTTATTTATCAGCTTCAATTCCAGTTGTATTATATTGTATTGTCTTGATTCCAATATCGTACTTATTAAATCAGTTTTCTCCCTTGGCTCATTGCTGCTGTTTAGTTTTTAGGCCCACCTCTCTACATTTTTCTCTCTTTCCCTTCCCCTTTCCCCAGGCCACGTGCCTGTGAGCCCCTTCACACCGTTGCTCATAGAAGTGGGCCATGTTGGCCCCCAAATTGTTGACAATAAGCAAATAAACAGAATGTGGCAGGGTGTACACGTGTGGAATACCGTGGCCAACTACAGGCTCCTCAGTACAAGAAACGTTCCGGCTTGTTGGAGCAAGTGCAGCAGAAAGTGACAAAAGTGATGTACGGACAGGTGTATTCTCAGTATGAGTGAATGAAGACCGTTCAGTTTTGAAGGAAGAAGGAAGGCTCAACTCAGCCTGGTTCTGTGCAGTTATTCTTCATAATTTTCCTTGGCTTGAATCTTCTACCTGGATTTTTCACTGTAATTTGTCTCAGCACCTCAGTGCTCTCCATGATAAGGAGTTGGCTGAAATTAGAATTCTATGTATGTTTTTAAGCATGTTGTTCTTAAAAGTGTTTCCATGTATGTGCTCACTAGATGGCAGCAGATTCCTTAACTAATGGTCAGAATGAGCCAAACATTGTTAGAAACTGGCTGTTTGGTATTTTAAATTGTGAATAAGCATTATTTTACTGTTTATTTTGAGGTTATAATATTAGTTGTTCATATGCAGAGCTTGACTCAGTGTGCATCTACCATTATAGCTCCTCTACAATGAATTAAGCCATATCATCTTGAAAATGTTTCGGGACTGAATACGGAAGATAACATTATTTGAGGCTCCAGTTCCAATCTTACTGTTTTGATTAAACCTCCTCAGTCTGCAGCTATTTGTGTGTGTGTGTGTATTTAATATAAGAGGTAATAAAAATGCAAACAGAGAATACAGGACTCATGCATCACGGGTATTTCAAGTGGATTGTGCTGCTGAAGGAGCTGGTATTATTTGTCTGGAAACATGTAATTGTTAATGCAGAACTTCTCAAATAAGAGTGGTTGCCTTTGATAAACTGCTTTCTACTTTTGGGGTGAAATAAACATGCAATATTTGTGTTTTATAGTCATTCTAAGGTAATTACTAAAAACTTTTGAAAATTGCATTTTAATTTTTGATGCTGAGTTCTTTCATTTCTGGAGCACTTGCTCATTGTATTTATTAGTTCTGAAGAAAAGTAACTGGTCCGAGGTCTTCTGTTCTGAATAACAGCAGTTGTGCATTTTTAGATGGTATGTAAACTGAGTTGCTGAAGTTTGTTGTATTTGCTCTGCAGTTCTCGTGTCAGTTAGACTGTGTTTTAAAGACTAGTTATATACTGGGAGAAGAGTTTTTGAATTAAATAATGCAGTGAAGAAAACCTTTGTGTTCATGAAGATGCTTCATGCTGGAGATGGGTGTCTGTGTAGTTTTGGTCCTTGAAGCGTGTTTTGCTTCTACTTCAGAGCAGAAAGGGATGAACTCACGTTTGATTTTAATTAAAGATATGTTTAATGTGTCCATGTCTTGTGAAGTTTGTTTCTGTTCAAAAAGATGGCATCATAAGGAAGTAGTGGATGTGCAACCACTCCCAAGCCTATCACAGCTGGATACAGTTGACAAACCTATGTAGTAACAACGGGAGAAAGCGGGGATTTTAGATGGTGTTTTTTGGGAGCTTTTGCTTGCTCTACTGTTTGCCACCCAGGTGCATTTTCCAGGTGATTTAGGAGAGCACATCAGTAGGCTACGAGCCAGGAAATGCCGTGCAGAGCTTGAAATGATAACTTAGCAACCAGTGTTCAAAGCTGATCTCCAAGTGCTGCGATATCGCACTGCTTTCTGTAAAACTGACTTTGGGATTTAAGGTTTTGTTTCTGTCGCTTACAGGTGGGGCTTTATTGCATACATACCAAGGCAACAATTCTAAAGTGATTTTTCTGTTTTGAAAGGTTAAGAGAATACTTAGTGCTACACTTTCTTTTGTGTGCGGGATAGGATAATTAGCTGCTTGCAGTTGAATATTTTCCATCTGTGGAAACATTTGGCCTATTTGTTCCAGTTTTGTTGTTATTTCTAGCTTGTGTCAGGCTTCTATGCAAGGCTTTTGAAAGGTGGAATGTGATTTCTTGGACCTTTGTAAGTAAAGATTATCCAGGAGAACTGTTTTCTTGCAATAGCAGATTTCTTGGCAACATGAAGGTATTTACACACTGGATCTTAATTCCACAAATGCTTTATATTCAGGGATTTGTTCTACTTAATCTTTTCTCACTTTGAAATAGTAGTCTCAATTCTCTGTTTGTAGTATGTTTGCCAAAGCAGGCAGTGATACAACACTTTTTTGTTAGAGCAGGAATGGTTCATAACTCACAAGAGGCAGATCCTTGAGTGAGTCATTGAGGTCATTTCTACTTGTGGAAAAAAATATTACATCATTGCCCTGTGCTCAGTGTTCTATTTATACCATGCCAGAATTTTAAGTACATTTTGCTTTTTTTAGATGCTGTAAACAGTATTGGGGGGTTGTCTTAAAGTCACTGCTAGACCATAGAAGGTGCATTACTGAATCAAATATTTACAAAGAGTCCAAGAGCCAGAGGAGCATGCTGTCTGCTAATGAAAGCTTGCAAGATACTGGCCTCTAGTAGGAAGAATGCATCTGTGCTGTCTCTTACTTTGTGGTGTTCTTAATCTTCTGACTTCTGTTACTTCCACCTCCACTCCCTCAGCCTTCTTTAGAGTTTGAGATAAACGTGGAGCATAGCCGTGAGCAAGTCGGATGAATACTAGTGAGAGTACTGCTGTCTTAAATCTGTTCCTTTCAAGTTGGCCTGACTTAGATTCATTTACACCTTTCAGTTTCAGGCACATTCCTTGCATCATCATGTGTTAAGAGGGAAGTTCCTCCACTCTGTGCATTGCTCCTGTACTTTTTTATTTCCAGCTTCATATTGTATGTTATCATTGTTTGGTAGGGAGTGCTTTTGTCTGTCTGCTTACGTTTTTACTAGATTAAAGCAACCTCTGTTGTTTCATACTTGGACTTCTATGCCAGAAATTTTTTCTTGCTGTCAGTGCCATTTATTTTTGTGAATTCACAACACTTAAACGTTGATGAAGACAATGAATTTTCCCTCAGGTTTAGCAAAGCAGAGGTGACAGTTATACTGACTTCTGATAGTCTGCACAGAACTGTAATGCTTTTTTTCTTAATGCTTTTCTCTACCCATGTTCCTAAAAATTCTGTGTAGTGCTGTAGTACAGCTCTGGAGTCAATGCCTTGGAGGTGCTGGTTTTACCAGACCTGTGAGTGGAACGAACTGCACTACAAACAGAACTTTTTTGTTAATTGTTATTTGTATATTGTGATTAGTGCAGACTTTTTGCCTGTATTAATGCTGGATAGAGATATTTCTCAATCTGAATAGATGCTGCTGGAAACATTTAGGTGAATTTGAGAGGACTCCCAAGGAAAGTCCTTTTCATTAAGGGTCAGGCATCCCTTAAGGAAGAAAACAGCTGCAGAAGGTTGTTATGATGGTTCAGAAGGTGGCATATTCATTTTTGAGTACCAAGGGTCTGGAGCTCATTCAGAAAAGCGATGTGCTACTGCTTGATGAGATTGTGCTTGATAGCTAATTCAGGAGTACTTTTATCAAGTGTCAAAGGTAAGATAACTTACTCATTTGTCTGTCACTGGGAATGCTTATGGACAGCTGTGAGCTCCTTCTTTGTGTATTGAATAACCTATGATAGTCTTTAAGGATGGCTGCAACTGTTCTCTGGATTCATTTATCTAGTTATTTCAACCTTCTCTGCAGCTCCTGCTATTGCTTTCTACTTAAAATTGAAAAACCTAAAAATTTTGGTGTGTTTGGTGTGACCTGCAGCTACATCCTGTTTGCGCTTGGTAACAGCCTGCATTTTATAACTGGGAGCTCAGCTGTGTAACTCAATGTTTCAGAAGCTTTTCACAATATTATGTTGATACAAACAATTGTTTTCTGTAACCACAGGTGATCGTGTCATAGATGTAGGGTCGGAGTGGAGAACTTTCAGCAATGATAAAGCAACAAAAGACCCATCTCGAGTTGGGGATACCCAGAATCCTTTGTTGAGCGACGGTGACCTGAGTACAATGATTGGAAAGGTAAAATGTAAAATGTTAAATGCTACTAAGCTTGATCATTTTTGTGTCTACTACCTATTTGTGTGTCCAGAGGGAAGCTATTCAGAGAATGCATTTACAAAGAGATTTAGTTGAAACTGAACTCTCGCTTTTCAGTAATCTCTAAAATGCGTCTGTTTTTGGCTGACAGCAAGAAAGAATTTTTTGACAAGACAGAAGTTTGCAGTGCAGTAGGATTAGTTGCCACTCTTTGATTTGCAACATGAGCTAGCTTTTTTTGTAATAATGTCTGAATCAGATTAGTATTGGAGACATGGAGAGCAACATGCATGTTGTGCCTGCTCTCTCAGTGAATGTTACGTGAAAACACTAAATGCAGAATTCTTCTATGGTGTAAGTATTGCAGAAGAAAGTATTGAGTGTATGTTTGGCTTGAAGTTTTGTGATACAACCATGTCAGACGTTCATGAGAGAGGGAAAGCAAGATTAATAACACAAACGCCCTTCCTTTAATGAAATAGTGACCCAGATAAGCTTTCATTGTGCTTTGTTATATTTTCTAATGCAGTATTCAGATTCATATTTGTGGATTTCCTGAATGTTTCATGCTGTCTGATTTTGACAGTTGTCATCTGATATCTTTCACAATAACTTAATGAAATCAGTAGCCTGTTTTCAGTGCAGCATTTCCACTTCATTTTTAAGAAAGTGTCTGTTCCATTTTTGTGTTAAGCAGGGAGCTGGTGTGCAGCCCTTAAAATTGGAAATGCGTAATATTTAATCATAACCAAAGAAATACAGTTTATTTTTGAAAACAGTTTGAAGTTTGGGTTATCTTTCACTAACTTAGTGAATTTCCTAAATTCCTAGAAAAAAAAATCTGCAGTCAACTCACAGCAATCAGGTGGATACTTAGAGAGCTGTTAGTGGTTTTGATGAATTATTCTATCCCTCTTTTCCATGAATCCTAACAGAAAGCAGTCGTCCATGAAAAATGAAGAAATAGGCATATCTAAACATATGTGGGTATACATAGGAGAATGTGCCACCATACTTCTCAGCTAGGAATTCTTCAAAGAGAGGTTGACCGTTAGTGAACTCTTAATTGTCCATCTGGATGTTTGTGTTTTGGACTTTATTTGAGCACTGTTGCTTTCCAACCAGATTTTGGGATGCATTATACTGGGCCTCCCTTCAAACAAATTTCTGCACTTCTTCATTAAACAAATGGGCGTTGCTAAGTAGCTCTGTGAAGCAGTGCTTTAGGAGTTGTTGGACTTCTCGTGATACCATAATAGGTCCAGGAGGATTGTAATTCTCAGGACTTGGATTTCTGTTACATATTTGGTAAGCTACAATTAAGATTAGAAATGCACCTTTATAAATGGAGAAATGGACAGCTTATTCCAAATTCGTGCTGTATCATTTTGGAACTGTGCAAATACAGGGTTTGTTTCTGGGAACTGTTTGATTCTGAAGTAGGATGACATTTTCAACTCTTCTAGAACCTGCATGTTGGAAAAGAAAAAAGGTATTTCAGCAGAAGATACAGTTCAGCTGGATACAAATTCTAACATGACCTGTTAACCCTCTTCCTGTTTGAAGTTCAGTGCCTTATTTAGGATAAGAGGGTTAGTAGTCCCAGGGAGGGAATTAAAGACCTAAAGAAACATCTATGAAAAACTTACGCTTTCAGGGATAAGGATTCATTGAATGCAGTAGCTTTGCTGTTAACCAGAATATCCTTGAGTAGACAGGACTAAAGTAGCTGTAGCAGGTCATATTCTCTGAATAGCAAGCTGCAGGCTTGTCAGTGAGGCACAACGGATGAGAACTGTGAGCAAAAACGTCCAAATCTTAGAACCACCAGGGAGAATTTCAGAGGACAATCTGTCCTGCTGCGGGTATTTCACTTGCAAGGGAACGAACCAAAGAACAGACGTTATTTTCTACAGGAAGTTGTTTGTGACAAACCAGGATGTGTTCTGGACAAGAGTTCCTGTGTTTGTGTTGCCACTGAACAGGGGCTCTGGATGTTGTGAGCACTGGGAGCTGCCTTTTTCCTCAGTTATTTGGAAGAAAGAGAACGGCTTGTCAGAAGGTTCTGAAGAAATTTTCTATCCATGCGCAAAGGATGTGAGTTCTGCAGCAAAAATAACTGAACCAAGAGATCAGCCAGTTTCTTGAGCAGTGTTCTAAAGTCAGTGCCAACAGTAATTGGGCATGAGAATTAACTTTGAAGTAAGAGATGTTTCAATAATGGTGAGATCGGTGTAGGCAGGAGGAAGATAAGTGGCATCTGAAACAATAAAGAACAGCCTTCATGAGTTCCACACAGTGAAGCAGGATGAGATTGTATTTTCTTGGTTAATAACAATTAGAATTGGAATGGCCTGGAGGGGACTCCACATCTATGTGCCTGAGATTCCTTTCCTGTTGGATAGGAAGCTCCTTTCTGCTTGGGGTAGAGCTGCTGTTATTAGGATTGTTTAAACAAATGAGCTAAAATGCCAGCTGGAACAACAGAAGTAAAACTCCTGTTGTGTTAAATCCAAAAGTGAAGGTGAATTATTTTCATGGAATATTATAGAAGGCACCTACATTCATAGAGATGGATGTAAGTGAAGATGGAGTCCAAACCACGTGCCTGTTAGAACGGGACTTAAAATTGTGAAAGAAAAGATCGGGTCAGTTCTGCTTTGCAAAATGGCTTCTCGTAGTTTCCTCTTTGAAACTGAGAGGTGCTGCTCTGGGACTCCTTTCTGCTGCAGAAATACATTCTTTTCCTGCTAATAACCAAAGAGAAGCTCTTTTGCCCATGCAAAAGAGATTAATTCCTAATTGGTTTTAGTACCAATTTAGTACAATTTAGTGCCAGAGACCCATCTGTCTGAGATAGCAAAAAGTTGTGTTGGATGAAAGATTAATTTGTGAAGGGGAAGTTGAGTTAGCTGTGGTGGAAGTGGCTTGCATTCTTCAGGAGGATTTTAAGGGTGTTGACGCAGAACTGTACTTCTCTGCAAGTAGATAGCGTGCTGCAACTCACTTGATGACAGTGCAGATCATTTGGAGACGTGGTGAGGTCTGGCATTAGTTGCGATTCAATTGTCAAACTATCGTGGTAATTTCATGCAAAACTCAAGAGAAAGAGATGAGCCAGTTCCTTATACACCAGTGTATTTTCTTGGAATCTGAAAGAAAACCTGCAGTTCTGCTATAAATCTTGTGGGAAAAGTTGTCTTTTGTTATGCTTCATTGTTAATTTATTCCTTTTTGTAGTGACTGCAACTATGAGAGAATGTAGGTTGGTTGAACAGGAAACTAATGTATACTTTCGGTATCGAATTTCTATGCTTTGATCAGATGGCTCTGAGAGGAAGCTGGGTGTTGTCAGACTGCGTGGCCTGTATCTGAAAGTGCTGTATTGATAAGTAGTGGCGAGATGAATGTAAAAGAAGAAAGGATCCATGGTTACCTGCAGACCACATAAAGAGCGGGTTGTACTGGGCAAGCCTTCTGCATGGTGAGGGTGCATTCCTTGATGCTGTGGATAGCCTCCAGTCAATGGTGGTGGTGATGCTTCTCCCTTCTGCTCTTAAGGGGGAGGATATACCAGTTAAAACTATAGGGCTTCTGTTTTTTTCCATGCAGGAAAAGGTATTTCCTAACATGGTTGTGAAGAACTGAAGCCAACAAAGCATTGTCCCTCAATTGAATGGTCTGGAAAGAAAGTAGATGATGCATTTAAATAGCAAATGCAGGAGAACTGCTGTGGTTTAACTTAAGCAGTTGAAATGGAAGAGTATTTTCCAACCCTTTTATAGTTGTGAGCTGTTGTATATTGGGGTTGCTCTTGGAAGGTGCTGGCAGTGTGAAATCCTCTGACTAACAGTACTTGTGTGTAGCTGTGTTGGTAGTTTGATGTGTGTAAGCAGACATTCAAAGGAAAAAGTAATGGCCAAGAAAGTGAAAAATGAGGAGATGTAGGAGAAAATTAGAAAACAGCGAAATAAATCTTGCAGGTGCTGTGTATAATGGACCAGGGAAAGTAAAATCTGCGTGGTGGAGGGAAGTGCTTGGTGGCCTCAGAACAGAGCAGTGATTTCTGGAAAAGAAGGGACACCTAATGTGAGGTCTGAACACAGGGTCTGGGAACCTGCTGTCAAAAATGATGGGCTTTTGTGGTCATTTCCTTGGCAGCTACAAGATTTTGAGGAAATACAGTTCCTCTAAGTATTTGTGCATAGCGCTGGTGCAGGAAGCTACGATACACATGAGTGCTGTGTGGAGCATTGCAGGCAGCAGGGTGTGAGTGATGACCAGGAAGGAGCCTTTAGACCTGAGACGTGTGTATCTTAGGCAAAGAATGTTGTTTTGGAATAGTTTCTAAAAGGGAAACCTTGCTGAAGGCATGTTTTTAAAGCTCTTTGAGGACTGAAGTCTTCTGTGCTTTCTTGCTCTTTGTTTCCCCTTAAGACTCTCTGGTGACTTTTAGGTAGTTGGACAGATTCATCCAGTCAAATCGCTACGATTGCCTTCAGCACTCTCTCTGCTGCCATGGTTGTTTGTAGCTGGTTCTTTCACTGGTACTCGTGCTGGAAAGAGTATGAAAAAAGCCAAGAACAGTCTTGGGTTCTAGTGTCTGTCATAGGCCTGTTCAAAGAGCCACCCTATAGGGAAACTTGTGAGAGGGGTTTCTCTGCCAGGGTCTTACGTTTTCACAGCAGTACCAAAGTGTGCATGTGCCAGATGTGGGTCTCAACAACAGAGGTAGCCATCAGATTATGAGGTGGATGTGACCTCATCAGGAGGACTTAAGGATTTTCCTTTAAGAGGCTGTTGGATTTATTGTAAAGGCAGAATATATGGGTTTTTACATCTTGCCACAACTAATGCTTACTGCTGCTAGCAGGCAACGCATCACATTAGTTTTGAATTGGTCATTGGTTTGGATATTCTCTTTGTCTATGCTCTTATTTCCATTTTTGAGTTGTTATTGTAACAGCTGGTTTCCAGTTGGTCATAAAATTGTTTTGAATTGGCTATATTTGTTGTGATGCAAAGGTAGCCTAACTGACATACAGAAACAATCTTGGAGCTGAACAGTGGCAGTAGGCATATTGACAGACACACGTTGGCTATGTGCTATTCATGTTTCATTCTCACGTAATCAGTGGTGCTCGGAAGCCAGCTAGTGTTTTAAGACTTGTGCAGAATGTAGAGCATGGTGTCTGGGACAAGGCTCAGTTTGAAGATTTACTTCAGCCGCATGTACTTGCGTGTTCCAATGTGTTGCCTTGAATTAGGATTTATAAAGCTGGTGGATGTTTGTTCTTGAAATGAGGAAGAACTTAACTGTTTTATTGACTATATGTATTTTTTTTCAGGGCACGGGTGCAGCAAGTTTTGATGAATTTGGGAATTCAAAGTACCAAAATCGCAGAACGATGAGTAGCTCTGATCGTGCAATGATGAACGCCTTTAAAGAAATTACAAACATGGCAGACAGAATCAACCTCCCTAGAAATATAGTTGTAAGTTCATGTCTCTGTCTTAAATTGCTCTGGCGTTGACTGAGTTAGCATAATATAATGGGCACATGAATTTTTGATATTGCTGCTAATTAAATGGCCTAGAGTTAATTAAATTTAATCGTCTTGCTTTGAAGGATCGAACAAATAATTTATTCAAGCAAGTGTACGAGCAGAAGAGCCTGAAGGGAAGGAGTAATGATGCTATAGCTTCTGCTTGTCTCTACATAGCTTGTAGGCAAGAAGGTGTTCCAAGAACATTTAAAGGTAAGTTTTCACTGGTACAGATTCAATATTGCCTTCAAGTGTCTAGTTATTGTTATTATAGGATGTTAGTTTTCAGATGTCTGGACTTTGCCAAATTGGTTGTTTGCAGTGAAAGCCCACCTTGCTGGGCCTGGGAGGGGTCTGCAAAAAGTTTGCTACATTCATAATGCGAGTAGGCTTTCAGGCGTGGGATTCTTGGTGATAATATATTTTAAAATTGGCATTTGAGATTCATTCTGAGTATTGGTGATATTTAAGATGCTGCTTGATCTGATGAAGATGGGGACTCTTGCAACTGCATTTTTGCCAAAAGCTCTGCAGTAAATATATGCGGCTTTTCCCTGATCCTGAGGGGACAACTTTGACTGAGAGTATCAGATCTCCCTTATTAAGTAATCTGTATTCTTTAGCTTCTCATGAAAAGTTTGAACTGACTTAAATGATTTAGAAGTTTCATTAATGTGCAAAGCTTGTGGTGTAGTTGCCTGCATCACATTGGCCTGCTTTGTGGTGTTAATGTACATATAGTCAAATTCAGGTATTTTCGGGCAGAAAATGCTGTCAAATGTGAAGTTTATTTTTTCCTCTTTGTTTAGAAATATGTGCAGTGTCCAGGATTTCAAAGAAGGAAATAGGTCGGTGTTTTAAACTTATTCTGAAAGCTCTTGAAACCAGTGTTGATCTGATTACAACTGGAGACTTCATGTCAAGATTCTGTTCAAATCTGGGTCTTCCCAAACAAGTACAAATGGCAGCAACACACATTGCCCGTAAGGCTGTGGAATTAGATTTGGTTCCTGGGAGAAGCCCTATTTCTGTAGCAGCTGCAGCTATTTATATGGCATCACAAGCTTCTGCAGAGAAAAGGACGCAAAAAGGTAAAACTTTCTTTAACATCTTACTGCTTAAAAGACAACTCATGTTTTTTGTAGACTCGGAAGCTGCTGTTCCAATGGCACGCAGTGGAGACCAAACATATGCTGTTTTATTCAGTAAAAATGGCAAAAATTTAAAAAGCATTATTTGTTTGTCTGCTTTTTGTCTTAGAAATTGGTGACATTGCTGGTGTGGCTGATGTTACGATCAGGCAATCATACAGGCTCATCTATCCTCGAGCTCCTGATCTCTTCCCAGCAGATTTCAAGTTCGATACTCCAGTAGACAAGCTACCGCAGCTGTGAAGTTGCTGAAGGTTACTTTAATTTCTAATAACAACAACAAAAAAAAAAGATTCTTGCCTATAATAAAGGATGTACAAAGTGTTAATATTGAGTCTTCATGTTGTGGAACTGGAGGATATGGATATTTGAGCATAACTGCTGGAATGCAGCACACATTCCAAGGTAAACAAGCTAATTGTGTGGCATTTTGTATGTATATATTAGTGGAAGTAAATATTTAATGACTGTTGCAACAAACTTAATTTCATATTATTGTACTTATTCAGATTTCTTTTGTAGGGATCTAGTAAAATGTATTTTGGAAAATTGAAAATACTATGTAATTCCCAAATAAACTTTTCCAAAAACACTTACGATCTTGTGGATGTCACTACAATTTGACACACACATACTTTTCCACAAATGGAGAACTGGAATGCAAACCATGGAATGGTAGAGTTAGCTTCATGCTTAGATTTTGTCACAAGACTCCCCTTTGTGACAGTATTTAATCTTAAAAAGTAATCTTTAGCGTGGCTTTAATTTATGCAGTTAGCTGCAATTTGCAACGGGGAAGACTTGAGCAAAAGCTTGAGAATGCAAACTTCTGGTGAAAAGCAGTTTGAATATTTGTGTAGCTGTTGCTAAAGATCTCCAGACTTGAGAAAATCAGCCCTGCCCTTGGCCTCTCCTTGATTTTTGTTGATGTCTCTGCTTTGCTTCTCCACCAAGTGCTAAGAAGTGAAGGGCAGAAGTTGTTCAGCCCTTCTCAAACTGTAATAGCTTTGAAAAGTAGCTGTGTTTCGACAGTGTTTCTTTGTGTGTAAAGCAACAAATGTGCTTAACTGGAAGTCATCTGGTTCCCAAGTTAATTTTGCATCACAGGTGCAAATTCATTTTAATTACTAAAATGAACAGCTGTAGAGGTCAGCTTGCTATGCATCTGGTCCCAAGCCATCCAGAAGGAGGGCTTTGTCTCTGGTGCGAGCAGCACTGATTTTTAACAGCCCTCACTGTTTTCTTGGTGGTTTTGTTTTAATCCTATTCTGCCACTCGAGACTGTTGACATGTGGCAGCTTAAGGTTTTTACTGTGGACAAATAACAAAGGCTATACAGTTCTTTTATACACTGAAGCTGTTGGTTGCAGTCATGAAAAATGATTCTGCTCCAGCTGGGAAAGGTGGTGTTCTTGGTAGTTTGGAGGGGTTGTGTTCTCATGTCACATCTTTCTGTAAACTGCGTTACAACAAATTCTCTTACCTGGGCTTTTCCCATCTTAGTTTGAGCTTCTCAGGCTCCCTCCTTTAGGAGCAGGCATGACGCTTGGAATGGATGGGGTTGTACCTTAGTGTTGTAGTTTGGAAATGCAGAGGTGGAAGTGTACAGCAGGGATATTTTTCAGCACGTGTCAGTGTGTTAAAACTACTACATGCAGTTTAGAAAGGAATGCTCCTATTTTAAATGCTTTCAGGCACTGGGAATAAGCACTTGATATGTGAGCAGTGAGTGTGTGCTGTTCAGATTTTTTAGATGCAGCAAAAGCTGTGTGGGGTGAGATTTAAAAGGAACATTACAAAGCTCTGGAGGGTAGAGAGGCAGAGATATGCTGTCCTGGCTGGACCCTGCCTCTCCCTGCAGTTCTGCAGGTAACTTGTGTATGCCTCTGATGTAGAGATGGTGTCATGGATTGTGTAGGTTGAAGTGGTGCAACGAGGAATATGCTTGAAGGGGTGCTGCATTCTGAAAACTGGTTACTTCTGGTTTAAGTTGACTGGTTTTGTAAAGCATTCCAGGGGAAAAAAAATCATACAGCTTTGAATTCAGTTTTGTGCCGTTACTAATGCTTTAATGTGCTGATTTGTGGAGGACTTTGCTTTTCTCACAGAAGCTTTTCCTTCAGCCGTGAGCTCTGTGTGTTTCTGACTCAAGCCTGTCTCAGCAGTGTGCATGGTGCAACAGCATTTCTAGATGCAGTGAATTCTAGATGCGGTGTGACTTGAAGGAAGCAAGGTTTTTGTCTTGTAAATAAGCTCAGGCCTCTAAGAGCTCTGCTGCACTCTTGTAGCCTTTGTAATTGCTCCTGTCCTCCAGGTAAGTGACACTCTGGCTCCTTGGAAAAGCAGTCTCTAAATGTCTGGTGGCATCCTAAGTCTACTGGGAGCCACAAGAAGAAAAATATATCTCTTCTGTTTGAGTTTAAACTTATATATACGCAGCTGGCAAACTGCTGTGCTTCCTAGGTGGCTGTCATACTTAGTTTTATTTAAGTCAGAAGTTTCTTGCCTTTGAAGTGGGGCTCACACAGCTGCTGTAAGCTGAAGTATTGGTACAGGCATGAAGATGACGGCACTGGCACTTTGAAGAGATGTTTTCTGTAAGAAATTTTCTCCTGAGTCTTGAGCCTGGTTGTGGTGCAACTTGGAGAAGAACCTGCCCTAGTAGCTCAGTGCTCTTCTCAGGCTGAGGCGCAGCATGGGAGCCTGCTGGCTGCGTGCAGTGACCTGACAGAACAGCCACATTTGCTCGGTTATCTTCCCTTGGCTGTTAATAACAGGGCAAGGTCAGACGATCTTCCACTAGGAACTGAAAGCTGTGGCAGCAACTTGGAAGTTCAAGTACCTGCTTTCTAAGAACAGCCAATAGAACCTATTCTTGGACAATCTGAGCACTGAGTTGGGTGCAGCTCGCTTGTTAGATGACAAGACTGCTTTCTCTGTTCACTAAATAGAAGTATCAAGTGAAGAGGACAGTGGGGTGATTTGCGGGATGAGCCATGATACCATGGCATGAAGGGAATGATGGCTGTACTGCTGGTTTCCAAAGAAAGGTCTGTGTGTAGTTGGGTGTTCTGCTAATGGGAAGACACCTCAGCAGCCTGGGTTTGGGAGTATTTACAGCAGGAAGAGGGTTCTGACCCTGGGCTTCCAGCCTGGTAGCTGACTGCCCCCTGGATGCTGAGCAGAGCCCAAGCAGAGTGCAGTTTGGGATGCTGGTGGGTGCAGGTGTCCCTGCTGAGAAGCCAATGGTGTTGCTGGGAGCTGGCTCTGTACTGAGCCTGGGACAAGACAGCAAAGGATGTGGCATAGTATCTTCAGGCGCTTCCTATTGCACTGCAATTTAGACTAGATATTTAAAACTGTATTTTCATTTGGATCTAGCCCTTTCTGGAATGTCTGCTTAGTTAAGCATTCAAGTGCTTAACTCTAGGCTCTAGGCAGTAGCCTCTTGAAGTTTCAGCTCATTCTTAAGAGTGGTGAGTAAAGACTTATTTTCTAAGCGTACTCAGAAAAGAAAGCTTTTCATTCCTGCTAAAAGAACAGGTTTACTGTTGGTTATGTGCAGGTTTTTGTTTGTTTACAGAGCTGCCCTATATAATGGGGGGAAAAAGGCAGCAATGAAGAAGTACCCAGGAGGGAGGGAGTGCTGTCTGCCCCTGTCCTCAAAAGGAGCTTGTGAGGGGAGAATACAGAGCCAAGCCATCCGGCTAATGCATGTGATCTTTTCTTGCTCCCTTTGGAAGGATTGCTCATCCCACTGAGAAAACTCCTTTAATTTGAAAGAAGGTATGTTCAGAGTTGATTATTTATTTGGACTTGAGGGGAAAAATGGGAGTATGCTGAACTACCACTAAGAGACTGGTTTTCTATAAGTTGCCTCCTGTTTGCAAGTTCTTTTCTGAAGTAACCCGTGGGAAGAAACATGGCATCACTTCAAGAAACAGCAAAATCATGTCTGGGACACAATTTACAAATTACTCTATTTAAAACTTTAATTTGTGATATTAATGACTGCAAAACACTTAAAATGACATTGTTAAAGGCACATTTCATTTTAATGCATAGTGTACCATTCTAAAATATCCTAATTTCCTTACAAAGTGCTTGAGCAGCCACATACAGATAAAGTATAGCAAAATATATTTACAATCTAGGGTTTAAAATCTTAATCTGCCTAAAAATATTTTAAAACTACAGAGATAAAATTAGTGCTTTCTTTCAGCTTAACTGGGTGAACATACCCTGCCCTCTATTTTTTAAGAGATGTACTTAGATTAAAAAAGAGATTTCTGTACAAGATGTAGTTACAAAAAGGTATTTTTCAGGATACTTTCATAATTGCTTAGCACCCTGTTAGATGCTCATATATATACTTGGGAACCAAGGGGGTAAGCTGACTGTACCTCAAAAGTATTTACTTTCAGCTAGATACAGGAACGTAATTTGTTTCTTAAGCTGGAAACTGCTGAAAAGTTCATTCACTCCTCCTAACATGATTTGTAGAGTTGGTAAAGATGCCTTTCCTGCTTCCTGGGGTGGGGGAAGCCCAGTTTAGAACAATTAACCGTTATTCCTTATTGCCTTTCCTCTGCTTGACCCTGCAGGTCTGTCCAGCGTCATGATTTTAAACCACCACCTCACTGTCTGGTGGTTTCTGCTTCATCTTCACGTGATTACAATTACAAGCTTTTAATTCATTTCAGTGCTGATTCTCCCTATCTTAGCCCACCAACAGCAAACTCTTTGCCAGGATACACCTGTGAGATTGAATACACGAGTTCTGAATGGTGCTAGAATGAAGGGTGACATGGGAAATTTATTTTCTAAGAATTCACGTTTGCTGCAAAACACCAGGTACCACAACAGGTCTTGGAGAACGAGTACACAGTGTCAGGTCTAAATTATTGTTCAACTTTTGAGGTACAGCTTTTAGTGTTAGGAGGTTTATAAAATATACAAGTTTTTTTATCAAAAATATTTATACATTCTGTTACAAGATATTGCTTTTACTCTTGCTAACTGCCAATCTAAGTTCTGGAGTTCAGCGGCCCATACGAATATTTTTTCATTCAAAGTTCAATGTTGTTCACGTGGCCACTGTGCAAAATTAATGAAGTGGTATAATTACATTACTTGCCTGGATATAAGAATACATTACAACTTCCAAATATACATGTTCACAGCATGTATACATTGAAAATCCTTATGTTTCCTAATGGTGATACGATATTGTACAGCAGATACAGGATGATCTAGGTGGTTACATACAGAATGGTTAACTTATCCTCCACTCTGTGAGTGGAAAAGGCATGAGTTTGAGTACAGAAGTGGTTGGGCTCAGGAAATGTATATGCTTTGCTCTTTGTGGTTAGGCTGAGCAACATCCCTGTTACATTCTTTTTTTCAACCAGAATTTTAAGCCATACTTAAAAAGCTTGAAGGCAAAACTGTTTGGCAAGTGGCTTTGGTAAACTTCCTGGGTTTTTCGGGATTTTTATTTTTCATGGAAGCACTTATGCTGTTGTTGTCTCGAAGGCAAGGCATTTAACATTTTTCCTAATAAATACCATAGAAAATTTATAAAACAAGGCATTATCTGTTCTCAACACCATTATTTTAAGAAGAGGAAGGTGTACATAGAAATGTGTAGTTTTACAGACCGCACAAGATGTTTAAATGAAATCATTTGCCTTCTCTAGCCAGAACCATGTTCAGTGTGAGTGTCAACAGTATCACAAACTTCTATTTCGTGTGTCTGAGGAGCATTACGTGATTACTAGCTCAAAGTCTGCTTTTCCCATCTAAGGCAGATACTTTAAAAATGTTATCTGCGGTGGCAGAGTGAGAGAAACAGTACAGATCCAAGTGTGCCCACGTGTGGTAAGCTCAGTACAGCCTGGATTCACCCACTCAGCTTAAGAACTCCATAGAACTGCTTTCCAGTGCTCAGATAAAAAACAATATACAAAGAGGCCACTCTTCACAAGAGTGTTAAAACAGTACTTAAAAAGGATCTTCATGTGATTTAAAAAAAAAAACAAAAACCAACCAAAACAAACAGAAGCTACAGGTGGCACAGAGAGCAATTGGAGGGGCGGTATTCTTCTGAGAGAGGCATTCTTGTGAGCCAGTCAGCTAGGATTTCACAGTGTCTAGAAGTTAACACCAATCAGCAATGTAATCAAAATCTCTGAACATCTCCTGCTCTTCTTCTGAAAGTATCCTTGGTTCCCGAGGTGGAGTGAGGATAGGTGCTTCAGAGGTAAATTCATCGTCAAAATTACTAACGTCTTCTCTTCCTCTGATGGTGGGTACAAAAGGAGGCTTCACTTTCTTGGCCAGTAAAGCATTCCAGTCTATTAGCTGTAAAATAAACCAACTGGTGTTCAGTTTCCCCTCTCTGTTCCTTTATGACCCTATACAAAAAACGGTGGCTTCTACTCACCCGGAAGAAGTGATGCTTTTTTACATCCTCAGCATCTTTCTCTCCAGCTCCAAGACGTCGCTCTGGATTTCTTCGTAGCAGCTGACAAAACAAGAAAGATTTAAGTGTGAAAATTCAGAAGTAGTGAGAGGAATGAGGGATGAGTACTACTGTATAAGAGTGAACACTGAGACTGGATGGATGGATGAAGTTCATACTGCCTAACTCAGAAAATTCATGGTCCTCAGAGAAAGGTACAGATGAAATTTTATGTAGAAAGAGACAGCATTTCTCCTCTAGTGTCAGTTGAATCAGATCATACAAGCAGCCTGGAATGCATACTGAGCAGGCCTGCCTCTCTTACTCTGCAAATCTGCTGTGTAATACCTTAGTACCTGAAGTAATCTGTGGGGACAGTGTTCAGCACAGATAATGAAAAGTGCACTTTTTGATGGAGAGGATAGAGAATTTACATAAGCTGAAATTTCTGCTTGCTTGGCTCAGAAGAGAACAAATCTGATGAGGGTACTTCAGTGGGCAGTAGGTTCCTTCGTTTTTCCTCATTGTGGCATACCTTCTTTTGGTACTGCCTTAAAAGAGTGTTTGTTTTTTCTTTCTCTAGAAAAACAATCCCCTTCCTGGGAGGAAGCACTCATTTTGAGCTACAGAATATTTCTGCTTTATTGTATATAATTATTACCATTACTTACTGAGACATGCTTTAACTTACTACTGCCTATTCCTAAATTGGGTGCTTGACTAACAGTGCTCAGTGTCAGACTTCGAACCAGCTCCAAGAACTGCCCTTCTGTGAAAGAGATGAGCCTCTAACTCAGACACCTAAAGAAATTAGAAGTCTGAAGTTAAGTAGAGGCATTACAATATGGAATAACGTTAATAAAAATCACAAAATCAGCTGTTCTCTGAGAAGAGTGGGGCTCTGCAGATGCCACGTGTATGGTGCTCCCTGCCCCTGTCGGAATGAAACCGAAAGGGGCTAGAAGTCTTTGAATTAAAATATTCATGTGACTACGTTAAGCTACCAAGTCAGTCAATGCAACAGTGTTCTGTAAGAAAAAGAAACATGGACTTCTCTAGTTAGATATGATGATGAAACTTCGTTCCAGGAGAAAATAGAGCTCTAGTGTTTTACATTTCAGCCAGAAAGGCTTGCTCCTGTGTAAGAAAGTGAAATGGCACTGAGTTTTCTTTTAAGATGAAACTGGTGATGGCATGGCACAGCATAAATGAAACAAATCTGAAATTTAGTCGTAGAAAAAAAAATGAGCGTAGGTTCTTAAAAGTATTCTGTTCTTCCTGAAAGTTATAAATTCTGTAGGACAAGAGGGAAACACTAATTTTTGAAATTAATGTAATTTCTTACCCGTCTCATTATAGAGATGGCTTCTGTAGACAGAAATCGTGGATATCTTACTTCATCATTTACAATACTGTCAAACACTTCTTCTTCATCATCTCCAGGGAAAGGAGACTGTGATCAAAGTGATAAACCCCACAATTACTAAACAGGCTTAAAAATCGCTCACAGTTAAAGAACAAAAATTGCAACATTGTCAGCTGACAGCTTGGAGTTGGTCTTCCTAAATTGAAACTTTCCTTTCCCTGGAGATACACAATCCTTTTCCATAACTAAGAGAGAAAAGTAAGTTGTTGTTATCCCTTTTTTTTTTTTTTAAATCTAAAGGACTGTGCTTTAAAAGTGTGTTTTTAAAAGCAGAAAAACCTATAACTAGTCTCTTTTTTTGAACTCTTGACACAAGATAGAAAATGTGGAAGGCATTTATTAGCTCTTCGCTGGGACAGCTGCCACCCACAAGTTAACACATGAAAGGCTGGTTTGTATCTTCAGCATGTTATAGCTTAGGAATATTTCTGTTTTAGAGTGGCCTGAATGATGCAGATCACCTTGCAAGATTTTTGTCTTTTTTTTTTTCTCCTTAAAAAACCTCAAGAGCTATCTTTGTTTCAAAGATAATAAAATGATTAATAAATCTTTAGTTTCCCCCCACATTTTCAGTATGTACGCCATCACCACGTTGCTCTGGAGATAACTAACAACATAGCATGGCACACACAGCCTTGCCTTCAGGTCTAAGTAACTACTCAATAATAATTTCTTTTACTGTCTCATTCATACAGAACTGGGGCATTCTCTTCTAACGTGTAATTCAGATAATCTGTAACTTCAGCATAATCTTTCACTGCTACCCAGTTCTGTGAATTAAGGTTTTATTCCATTCAAGCTACAGGAGTTCAGGAGTTGATTTTTCAAACTCAGACATTTGAAAAAAGAAGACTGCAACAGCATTACGCATTCAAATTGGACAATAAAAGATGAGGTAACTGAAATGAATAGTTGTTATTGCTCTGCCCTGCATGCTAGATACTGAACTCCCCCAAACCAAACGTGCCATTTTCTTGCTTGGAGACACTGATATTAATGTGTCATTACCATAATTTGATTTAAGGCATAATGATGTAATTAGAAGCAAACCAAACAAATTCAGAGGTTATGTCTCGAACCAACTATGACTCATTTGCTTCCAGAGCAGCTGGAAACTTAGGTCTGTGACATTACTAATCAATTTTGGCAGTGGTAGGAGCAGCTAGTATCAGTTAAGTTGTTCCTATTTTTTTCTTCATGAACCTTGAAGATGTTCACTCTAGAACTAGGTATGTCTATATACATTGTATATCAATATAACTGTTGTGTGTAGGGCGTATTAAATGTTTCACAGGCCAGTGTTTTCACTTTTGTAACATACACTATTACGACTGTGTTGTATCTTACTGGAACATACCTCACCCACAAGCATCTCATAGATAAGGACACCAAGACCCCACCAGTCTACAGCTCTTGTATAGGAAGTTTCTGTCAGCACCTCTGGAGCAAGGAATTCTGGTGTGCCACAGAATGTGCTTGTTCTGTCTCCAAATCCCATTCCTGAAAGGTTACAATTAATGAAAAACAAGCAGGTTTTCTGCACCTCCACAAATTATTCCTTTAGCAAGTAAAACCTCTCTAACACAACTTCAGCTAAGTGATGCTGAGGTCCTAGGGTCTGTCCTGAAAACTCACTCTAATGAGTTAAGTAAACATTCCCATATTCTTCCCTCCCCTGCCCTTCTTCCAAGTGTGCTTCTGTATTAGCTTTTCTATATCTAACTCTACACAGTGAGCCAAATTAAGCCTGCAATTACACTTACGTCACTGTTATCTTAGCTTGTGAAAAATGTGCCCTACTTCAGTCAAATATGCCCATTGCAAATGCTTCTGCAGTGGCAAAGATACCTATAATAAAGTTAAACATGAAGTGTAGTGAAACAGCTTTGAGCAACATAACAACTGTGTAATTGCAGGAGGGGCACAATTAAAAAGGGCACCACAAGCACTGATGTGACAGTGGGGGTGTTGCACAGAGCATTTATTGCAGAAAATGCTTTCCTGCAGTAGTCAGTAAGCCACAGAGATTTCCTAGTCCTTGTTTCCTTCTGTCATTTATAGAATTTTAGCTAAAGTGACACAACTTGCTCAAGGATGTTTTTAATAATGCTCGAGCACCTACTGAACTTAGAAAATTCCTCTCCCTCTTACGCTGGCTAGAAATGAAATATTTTGGGGATAGACTACACAAATTGAAAAAGGAGATGGACCTTTTCAGGTCTTTCCTCCTTTTGGGCTTTGAGAAGGATACTTCTCTCAGTGCAGACAAACCCTTTATCTTACATCTTCCAGCTGGATACTTGAAAGTTAGTTTTTAGCCTCTCGGCCTCTCTTTTGAGATAAATTTTCCTGTTTTAGCTAATACACTAAGCATACAGGCATGACAGACTACGAGTTGTGCAACTATTTGAGCTAAAAAAAAATTAAAAAAATTGAGGTATATCTTGATTTCACTGTACAGGGCCAACTTTGGTTTAGAATAAGGAAAAGAGTTTCAGAGCACATGATGACGTAGGAGGCAGCTGTGAGCTATTTCTCACAACTTAAAAAGTTCCCCACTAAGGAACTTCCTTCTGTCTCCACTAATTGTACTGAGATGTATTTTTCCTTCAAGCCATACCAGATCAATATACAAAGTATACATTTGTCAGTAAGGAGCAGACAAGAGCAAGTAAGAAAGCTGATGGAACTTCCCTAGAATAAATAAATAGTGAGCCATTACCTTCTTTGCAAAGACCAAAGTCAGCTATTTTCACGAAGCCTTCTGTGTCCAGCAGTAAGTTATCCAACTTCAGATCTCTATGTGAACATTTGAAAATAAGGTTTCTTTAGTGATATTTGAAAGTACTGAAATACATCTGTCAGAAGTGTATCAGTGACCCACTTACCTATAAACTATTTTGTGTTCATGTAAATACTGAAGTCCAAGAACAACGCATGCGGCATAGAATCTGTTGAAAGAGTAGAAATTTGAAGTTTCAATGGATTCAAGTCTTGCTTTTCAGAATATGAAGTCGATCATAATGCATTTATTTTATTAGCTATCCTCTGAAAATTATGGTTTGCATTTTCTGGTACTGATTAATTTTATACAGGGTCAGAATTTGAAACTCAAGTGTCAACAGTGTTCAAACTTGCAAGTTGTACGTATATGTTTACTTGGCCTGAAGGATAAGTTTTCTGTAGGGTTCACCATTGTGGCACTGAAGGATTCCTCATTTCTCTTATTCCTTCTTTTTTTTTTGGCCTTACATCTTATTTTAACTTCTGATTTTATCTTTTTAACGCAATCCTTAAAAAAAAAATATTATAAACAGTAAATGTCTGTATGCCATTATTTGCGTTCAACTTAGATTCAGGAACACTTAATCTGCATGTGTGTTTTTTTTTTAATTGAAAAAAATAATATCAGTATCTGCCCTTCTAAAAACTCAGTAGTATTTTCTGAAATGATACAAGAGGCATGAGGCAATACTGTAATTCTTGCCCAGTGAAATGCAACCAAATGCCCTTCCACTGATGCCACAAAGAGGGGTGGATACTCACACTGCTCTTGGTTCAGAGAAGACATCAGTATGAATGTGCATCATCAGATCCCCACCAGCAGCATATTCCATTACAAAGCAAACGTGATCTTTGGTTTGGAAACAAGCGAAAAGATTCACCAAGAAGGGATGTCTTACACTATTCACAGTTTCAAATATTCGCTTTTCGCACATCAAGCTGCAAATAGAAAAAAAAAACCCAAAACGGTAAAACCTAAAGCTGAATCCTGAACCCACAGTTCAACTCTCAGAAAACTGTTGGTAACTTAGATCTTCTGCTTTTTCCCCCCCTCTATTCTTCCAAGTTAGATAACAAGAATATTTTTCTTTAGGAAAGAGCTTTTGATACTTCCACACATTAAACTGATGTCAGGATATCTAAGAAGATGCATTTGGTCCTTCACAAGTGAAAAAAGGCAACTTAGGCTAAGGTTAAGAGGCAACTCCTGAAAACAGAATCCTGCCCATTTTCCTACCAAATTAGTTCGTCAATATCATGTAGCATCATGTTGCATCCATTTTAATTATGTATAACATACATAGGCAAAAAAAAGCTACAGTATTGTAGATACCTATCTATGAACGCTCCTGATTATCTCTCCTTAATGCAGTTGATAGTCAGCTTATTCTTAATACAGTTATTTATTTTTCTCCAACATAAACAGTCATTGAACAGTTGCAGAAGCGCCTTGTTGTGCTGAACCAAGTCAGTTTTGTAACTGCCATTTGACTTCCATACAGAGAAAAATCTTATTTCTTGGACAAAGATTAACATGAGTGTAGACTCATGGGAAAATATGAGGAACAGAGTATGACAGTATGTTACAAGTTGAGAAATACCATCTTATGTATTTCTGCCAGCAAAGAAAGCATAGGCACTGTCCTCTTGGAATGTGATGGAATTCTATAAAACAAGTAATTAGAAGTGATGATTACAAGAGAGTCTGAATAAAAAGCAGGATTGGCTTTAAAGCCAGATCTGTAATACAGGCATCGTAAGAGAAGCACTAAAATAAACAGTGTTCCTGATCTGTTCTGCTTCTTCCTTGCCCCAAAGAAAGGTTACAGGTCTGTAACAGCCAAGTGAACGGGGAGATCTGTTTTGCCCTTTCTCTGAAAGCAATCACTGTTTGGTAGAGCTTATAGGCGTGCCGCATGCAGAAGGAAAACAGAACTGATTTAGAGAATCCACGCATGATGTTTACACACTGACCTGTCTACTTCATCACGAGCAACAATATCTCCTTTCTTTAAGGCTTTAATAGCAAACATCTCATTTGTGTTTTTGTATTCTGCCAGCAGCACCTGAAACAGAGGATAAACGACTTCAGACTGAAATCCAGTTTTTCACAGAGCCTTGACATCTGATACAGCCTTTTCACATTTACCTTTCCAAAATGTCCTCTGCCAAGTACTGCACAACATCTGAAGTCCTTCAGACTGAACTGAAATCTTTGCTGTGTTCTGTGTAAATAAACACACGCTTTCCAGTTAGCTGACTCCAATAAAGGTAATTCATATTCAACACTAAAACCATAGCATTTTTACCTTCTGTCTTCAGGTTCTCGAATGTTGGTGTATTTTGTGTCTGAATGTGGAACATCAGACTCACAGATTATTCCAGGCTGGAGTTTTGGAACAATACTATTTCTACCATTCTCGAAATCAAAAGTTGATACATCATCCTGTGAAGAAAACAGCATTTGAAAACTTAAAGCAGATTCCTAAGACAAAGAGATGCAGAAATTTTTACCTTAAGCGTATGGAATTGTTAACACAAGAATTAACTAAGTTAAAACATTATACCTTAAGATAATACATATAAACAAGCCTTCAACAGAATGGTGAAATCTGCTCCTCCAGTTGTTCTGCTCTTTCTTGAGAAAAAAAACAAAAAAACAAAAAACAACAACAACAAAAAAAACCAACAAAAAAGCCCCGACATTTTCCTGAATACTCCCATGATTTTTAGGCTTTCTTTTTATCTTGTGAAAAATCACAGAAACAGTTTGCCACCGTGGATAATGACAGCATCCTGTTTAGACAATTTTGTATGTGTAAGTTACGGAGCTTACTGCTAAATGATGGGAGCATTATGCTAAATAATAATATAAAGGAAGAAGCCCATCATAAAGATATCAACATTACAACCCTGGTAAAACTATACAGCCTGAAATTCTTAACATCAACTTTACTTGCCTGAGCTGGCCTATCAGGAGCTTTCATCTCAGAGGAAGGTTCACATATTTCCCCAAGGGAAGATGCACGAGGTGGAGCAGGTGGAGGCTCAGGCTCCAGCTCAAAGTCCAATTTGGCTACAGGAGAGTCGCTGGCAAGAAAATAAAATAACTTCTCAGCGTACAGCAGAGAAAGGTTTAATAAAAACCAACTTAAAACGGGATGTCATGTACCATCTGTCTATAAAATAGACTTCCAAAATAGAATGCTGAGAGCTCTGAAGTGTTGCAGAAAACTCATTTTATATGCCTTTCTGCATAAACATTTCACTTCTCTACTCTCTCTTAAGAGCATTAAAAAACTGCAGGTGTTGCCTACCTGGCTGGCAGCGCCAGTTCAGGAATGCGCGCATCAACCACTGGCACTGCGGCAGATACGGATGCTTGAGGGCTGAAGGTGCCAGAGTGGTTTACTGTAGGAATAGCTCTTCTCACCAGCCTTCCCCAAGTGGCTATATTGATATTCATTTGAGGAGCTCTGAGAAATGTTTTGCCTGAGGGATATTGCGAAAAAAGAAAGCACAAGTAATTTCTTGATTAGCATTTATTATCTGTCATTTTTTACAACGATCATATTCATCAACTTTTAGCTTATGAAGAACAAACTCAATCTGAAGTACTCCTTACAATTCACAATCGCTCACTATTAAGTGCTAATGTATAATAAGGAATTCCTGAACAAAAATTTTCCTAGTGAGGTGCCAAACATTTCATTAGCACGGCTTTACTCACAGACAAACATTAAATCTCAGTATGAAAATATCACTTATCTATATAATTTTAAAGTTTCATATGTTTGTATTAAACAATTACCTTGCTGTTTTGAAAAAATTTTCTTCTGTCTCTGAAGTTTTGGTCTTCTTTCAATAACCGGATTGAAAAACGTGACCTGCAGTTCAAGTAACGGATGTTATAATTCCAGTTTCAGAACAAAACACATCCTTAAAAGTTTAAGAAAATAATTTGTTAAGCTATTCTGCAAGATAACACTTGCAATTGTGCCCAAGTGATTGAAGGAACAACTCTTACCTCTGCAAACAGAGTGCCTTGTGGTTCAAGATAGAGACACATGCCATGCCGTTGGTTGTCCAGGAAATCTTCCAGCCTCAGAAACTTCACTGCACACAGGGATCTCCAGTCACGCCAATAAACTGAGATTTCCAATTCACGTGACTGTGACAGCAAGCAAACACAGGAAATTCCTCAGTAGCAATTCTTCTGCAATAATTACTTCTCCACAACCATGAGATCTAGTGCTTCATGACCAAAATGCAGAGCTTCTATGGCTGTCTAGCCACAGCAAGCAAACTCTCACTAGGATGACTACTGTTCTGCATTAGTTCAAATGTGATCTCCAGCGTCCAAGTAAGAAGACTAAAATTGTCATGAATAGAAGGAAAAAGTGAAAAAAAAATTCACCAGTTTTCAGTCAGTCTAACAAAAGCACTAGCAGTTCAGTACCTCATAGCTTAAACTCTGGCAACAAGCTTTTAACTGTTCTTAGAAAGCTCAGCTTTGCTAATTTTTTACATTACATACATGCATCAATTGAATTTCACGGCTGTACAGTGACACTCTGTGTTTGGTACACCTCAGGATGTGTACCTCAAGACTTTATACACCATTTCTAGAAATACACGCAGTTTTTTGTAACACGGTCATGAAAGGAACTGCCTCTATCTTGCCAGTGGGATTACATATTCTTAAGGTGTCTTATAAGCTCCGTACAAAACTTGCTGCAAACTGCAAAATCCTGCAGTGCACCGCAGAGTCAGCGCTGTGTGGCACTATTTTTCAGATGGCATAACCTAATTCCACACGATGCATCAGCTCACCCTCTTTATCTGAGAGGTGTGGGTTTTCAAGGAAATCAAAGTAAAGAGGAAGCAACAGAAAAACATCATAGGGTTGAGAACACGGGTCTGAAATACAGGGGATGATAGGTGGCCACACCCAGCAGAAGCAAGATTCTTTTCCAGCACCAAAAACACACTTAAAAAGCCATCTGAAAATAACACACAAAAAGTTATGGACTCCACAACTGCTAGTTTTATTCTGCACTCCTGCTGGGAACCTGGATTTCTCTAGCTGCAGGTCTAAATCTGCTTCTTTCTTCACCCTGGAAGGGATTTGGCTTGGCTTAGACAGGCTGGGTGGTGAGAGTGAAATACTGGTCAGTACAACCAGGAAGGTAGGGGTGTTTTTTTCCTGTTTTTATTCTTTTTTTTCCCCTAATTATGTATATGCCTGAGATGCCATTTAGGTTTCTAAAACAAAATTTAATTTTTAGCCTACTCTACACTGAAAAAAAAGATATCTTTGCACCCTTAAAATACTATGAGTATTAGGTACCTATAAATACATGTCAGAAATTCTCTTCAAAAAGAACATGGAAAAAAGTTATCAAGTGTCATTCCAAATACTGAAGTCCATCAAAATAACACTTAAGTTTCTAGGAAAAAAATGTTAGTGATTTTATTATTCCTGAAAAATAAGAACTGATCTGCTTCACCTGAGAACATGTAATAATTATGGATAAACACTGTAAAAATTCTATGATATAGGTTTGCCAAAATATCTGCACTGTATTTGATACAGTTTCCTTATAAATGAAAAGCTGATTTCAGCACCTTTGTTACAGGCTAAAAAGATAATAAGTGTTGGGCCTTGGAAAAGACATTACATCTCTTCCTAAGTGAGGAAAGATAAAAGCTGTAGAACAGCAATCCAGCAAATCAGCTTACCTCCAGGTTACTCCTTCTGTTAAGGACAAAAATATTTGTATACCTATAATTTGAACTTAACTACAACAGTAAAAAAAAAAAAAAAAAAAAAAAAAAAAAAAAAGTTTTTATATATATAAAAACATATATACGTAAAAAGCAACATTACTTTAATCTACATAATTAACTATACATGTCAATGAAGTAAGACTGCATCTTTACCCTGTCTAGTTCCAGTGTAAATTTCTGATCCCACGACTGATTGGAAATTGGTTTCCAGCTAGTCTGACCAACCACAGTGTTATCCAGCTTCAGTACAGCACAGACTTCATCTGTAAGTAAAGTACACAAACTCAGCTTAGAACTATAAGAGGATTTTCCACAAACAAAGAGGTCTTCAGTAAGTTTCCCTTAAAAAGAGCTCTCATATTTAATTGGTTCTTATGATCATAATAGCGCAGGCTTTTTTATTTCTATTTTTAAATCCATAACAACTTGACAGCTGAAGGAACACTAATTTTACAGCTTCAAGTCAATTTAGTATTTCTAATTACAAAACACAGCATGCATATTAAAATGTAAATAAAAGGTAAGCATAAAAATAGAAAGTATACTGAACTGGACAAGTCATCCGTTTTCAGAAGGTTTTTACTAATCCCAGCTTTAGCTTTAGTGGTTCTGCCCATGAAAGTTGTTCTGACTTCATTTGGACTCCAACCAGGTAGAGGAACTGATGTGGCTTTCGATCGACCAGGAACATTTTCTAAGATGTCTTGGCAGCCCATTAGCCTAACTTCCAGGGTACCTAGAACAAGACAAACAACTACCTGTCAAAAACTTCTGTGCTCAAATGTGCCAAGTGAATGACTAATGATTGATATTATGGCAAGAGCTCATCTTGTAAACCGTGCTGGGTATAATAACAATCAGATAAAAAACAAGCGATAGACTTAAGATAGACAAACCTGAAGATAAGCATTAAAAAAAGTGAAGTATGTGAGAGTCAGCTTTCTAGAAGGAAGCAGCAGTCCACCACAATGCCACAAAACCAGTTTTTGTTCTATAATTTAGCCTCAGAAAAACTTTTCTTCTGTTAAGAATTGAACTGACTTGGGTTCAAGTTCTAAGAAGCGCCACTTTCTAAAGTGACCAATTGAACATTGCTCATGGGACAGTCTGAGTTTTTCCTTGAGTTTTACATAACCAAGTAGTACAGGATAATAAACAAGCAGTACTGGATAGATTGCTTGGATAATTAACATGAGCACACTGACTGTTAAGACTTTGTGTTTAAAATAAAACAAGAAATGAAATCTGCCTGCTGGCTGCTTAAGTCCGGTTTGAGTTAGTATATAATTCACAATCACTGAATTGTTAGAACTTTACTGAATTGGGATTTATTAAAGCTGAAACAGCTGAGAAGCTGTTCTCCAACATCTTCAACCAACTGAGGAAGAGGCTGTGGTTTTAATTTGAAAGAGCTTCCTCCAGCAGCACAGCAGCATCTGAACGTAACGGCTTACCGTATCCTGTAAAGATAGCATCTGTAAAGCTATGACACAACCAGCAGTGATGAAACTGACTATTAAAAGTGGTGAAATTAGTTCAAAACCATGCAGTCACCTAGAAACACAGCTCTTAGGGTAGTGTAGCTCCTATGTACATAACTGCAAAACTTAAAAATACTCTTTCATAATAGAAAGCTAAATCAGACCGAACCTACAAATAGCCTGGCAATATTACAGCCCACAAAACAGACTGACAGACCAATCTGAGATCATATTCCATCTTCTAGGATCTAACAATCATAAGTGACAGCTTATGTTTGAGAACAGCGTAATGGTATAAACAGCAAGGATTCTGTTGGCTCCCCAGGCAGTTTACAAAATAAAATACTTAATTCCAGAACTGTTTAGAAAAACATCCCGATAAATTAATATTCAGAAAGATCATAATCTTGTAGAATGAGATACATACAAGAAAGTCCCATTGGAGCATTTAAAATAGTATGACAGTAGCATTCATCTATATTTCACAAAATGTTAAAGGCAAAATCAAAGACACTGCTAAATCTAGTTGAATACAAAGGCTCTGCATAGTTGATTTGAAAGTGACAAATTAAGAGCTTTACAAGGACGTAGCTCTGTTTTGATTATTGCTGTTGGAAAGTACCAGTATATACCTTAATATGTACCTATTGATTGTATTCAGAGAGAAGTCTGTCACTGTAAGGCATATGAGCTGTGATTATCTTTTACAAAAAAAAAAAAAAAAGACTAAAAAAAAAAAGGTTTTTTTAAAAAAGGCATGGTTGGCTGTGCCCTGATCATACACCATTTGAGGGGGGACTTCTTTATCAAATACAATCCCTCCACTCTGTATCCTCATAAGGGCTCTTGTCTGAGGTTCTGATGCTTTTTACCCTCAGTTACTTTTGGTAACAAAATGTAGGGCAAGTAGTCTTGTCCATTATTGCTGCAGCTTGGCAGAAGAGTTTCTCTTTTTCTTTTAAAATAGAACCCTACTTGAAATTCTGGTATCAGTTATACACAGTTGAAGAGAGCAGCCTTCAAGTTAGAGATTGTAAAACTTTTTCCTTTGTTGATGGTTGGTTTAATAGTTACATACAGAACTGTTTAGGAAACAAACCAAACTCTGTACTGGCAATTCTTACGTGGCCACTTAATAAATATATTTAGTAAAGCAACATATCTTCAAGTGTTCAAAAGTATTTACTTCGAGAGCATCAGGAGGGAAAATACTTAAAAGTTCTGTCAAAGTCTGGCTCATCTGTTTGAAAAGTTTACTTCTAATGAAGGACAATACTTTCAGGTGAACCAACTTTGAAAAACTGCATGAAGCTTTTAAGTATGTTCCCTCACAGTAGGTTAAGTCTGTCCATTAATAGGGGCTTTGATAACAGTGCATTTTTGTTAGGATCTCCCTCTTTGCTTTAGAAATAAGTAAGTTTCTAGTAACACAAATCTACCCTTCTGGGAAGCCACTGTAGTCCAGTGAGCAAAATAGGGATTGGGAGGAAATCTGGGTGCCTATTTCCAGCTCTGTCATACTTGTTATATGACCAGAGAAGTCACTTAACCCTTCTGCACTTCAGTTTCCCCATCTGTAAAACGGGGATAATAACACTTGCCCACCTTTAAAACTGCTTGATAACGTGAAGATGAAAAGCAGAGAATGCTCACAATACTGTTCCCTAGTGACCTAACTTAAGGCCAGAACTTCACTTTCATTTCAGCTGGATTATAAAATGGTGAACAAATAAATCACAGACATTGCACTGTTCACTTTAAAATGCCTTTGTCTAAAAACAAACAAACAAAAAAAACAGACCAAAGAACCAACAGTGAAATATTTCCAGAAAGGCAATAAAGTTAGCACTAAAGACTAGTTTTATACCATGTAATGAAAATAAAAGAACTCCCATAAAGCATACCTGTTAAAGCTGCTGGTTTGGACAGTGTACTGTATTGGTTCTGAGTAGATATTACACTTTGACGAGGACTTAATGTGGGTGAAGAGACCAATGAAAGCTCCTCTATAATAATACCACTTTTGGGATGGTTTTTAGGAAGTTCATTCAATCTCTGTTCCAGTGAATACTTTAACAGGTCCAACTTCTGGCTTGATTCATTAAATCTTGCTTGTGCCTTTTTAAAATACAAAAACAAACACAATATTTGTTGGTTTTTTTTCCCCTTGAAAGAACATTTAAAGTAAAGTTCCAGAAATTGTAATGACGAATTACTTCTGAAAGTGCCTTTCTGTCGGTAACCTTCCCAGATCCAAGTAATTTCATCACATTCTTTGCACCTTCTGCAACAGCATATTCTATCCTAAAATGATGCCGTAGTTCTTCCATTCGGAGTTCAAGAGGGCTTATCACAGGTTTTGCTGCAAAGAAATATAAACAGACGTCACTGAAAACCACACCCTTTCTCAATATCTTTATATATTAAACCCTCCTAAATGCACACAGAGGGGGAAAAAATTCAGCTTTGGTAGACCAAAGAAAAGCTTTATGTATGTCATAAAAGTAACAGTGAAGTTCTAATTAAAAAAAAATAAATTCTTTTTTGAAGAACAAAAGCAGTAATCACAGCCTCACTCCAGTAAACAGGCACTTTTTGTTTACTTGTGGGGCTGTAACTGCTAGAAGGTGCAAGAAATAAAAGACATCACTGGGGAAGCTATGGGATAAATGACCTTCATAGAAAGCCAAATCTTCCAAACATCAGCAGCTGGCAGAAAGAAGTTCTGAGAGTTGCACATTTCTTAATCATATTCTGAGGGTTTATCTTTCAAATTACTCTGTAGCTACATATATCCCTGATCAGTTTTTGAGAATTCTCTTGCTTCATAGTAAATGCCAAGTATAATGCTGAATGGTTTGCATTACATAGTTTGCATTAACAGCTTTTAATATCCAGCTCTTACGATGTTAAGATTTCCTAAATGAAGAAAGTCTGCTAGATACATTCCTTACTGTTTCCATCTCTAGGAGTAGTAGGAACATTAAAGGCCTTTGAAAGCCCTTTCCAGCATCAACGCCTATTTATAGATAAAACAATATGCACTTTCATGGCTGTGCACTTTTTATCCTGCTCATGCTTTCTTGCAAGTCTAGGCTAGAAAGCAGACTATACATTTTGAGGATTTCTTTGTTTTTCTGTTTTTCAAATAACATGCACAACCCATGTGCTAAGGTGGGGTATTGAAAGCCAGAAGTGTCATAACTGTAAAAACATCCAAGTCCACAAAACAAACAATACCTAGAGAGTACACTGAAGGCCTGATTAGGAGCATTATCTTACAATTTCAGTACTCTGTGAGATGCATACAAATGAAGCTTAAAACTTAGAGATGTACCAAATATGCCCACAACTTTTACTACACTCATGGCTATTAAAGTTCAGGAGTTCAGGAGCAATTCTAAAACTACTTCTGAATGCAGTAATATCTGTGTTTCAAATTGGCTCTTTTTTAAAAAAATACTGATTTTTGGACTACTTCCCAGTCAAGCCTAAAGGCTAAAATAATAAAAGTTTCCCTACACCTCTGTTCTCACTAGTACTAATTAGGTCAATCTACTTAAGGATGACAAACAGGCTTTATACTTACATCAGTTTTGTTTTGTTTTTTAGATAGTGAAAAGTACATACTTTTCTTTAAAGTACTAGTTATTGTCAAAACAGAGAAAACACACACACAGAATGAAGCCTACAGAACAGGAGTGGACTTGATAAGGAATGAACAAGATGATGAAGAGAGCCTGTATTTCTCTTCGATAAGCTTCAAGGTACTTTGCTATTTTCAGTTCATGCAAGTTTGTCTAACCTTTGTTTTAGAAATGTAGCTCTGTGTGCAAATAGGTACATATCTATGTGGTATTCTGACATTAATAAGATCAATATTTATTTTGTAGTCCATCACCATTATCAAAAGCCAATTCATTGGTCTGAACTGCCTGAAGAATCTGCATCCTTATAACTTCTATTTTTGTCTTGCTGTCTTGGAGCATCTGTTGAGCTGTGGCAAGAAGTTTTCGATCCTATTGAAAGAAAAAAGATAATAAACTCTTCACAATACAATACACTGAAAGCTTTAAAAACCACTTGCTCAGGAACATCAACTACGTAGCTCATTAGATATAGCAGACCAATTCCACTAACCACGTTAAGAATCTAGAGGAAATCAGGTTAGGACCAAAGGGTATTCAGATTAATTTATAGACTACAAACCACTCCCATGGAAACTCTGTTTAAAGCTGGATACAGGAGGCACAGTCTAGAAACACCCACCTGTAGCTGAATATATTTCAAAAGTGTAAAATACCTCCATCCTATGGAGAATGACAAGTTTATAATGAATCATGGAATGGCTTAGGTTTGAGGGGACCTCAAAGATTACCCAGTTCTAACCCACCTGCCATGGACAGGGCTGCCACCCACCAGCTCAGGCTGCCCTGGGCCCCATCCAGCCTCCTCTTAAGCACCTCTAGGGATGGGGCACCTACAGCTTCTCTGGGCAGCAGTGCCAGTACTGCAGCACTGAGTAAAAAACGTCTCCCAGATGTCTAACCTAAATCCGCCCTCTTCTACTTTTAAGCCTTTCCCCCTTGTGAACATAAGAACTCTTCTAATAACTCTTCCAACAACCAAATCTGCTAGACTAAATACATACAAGAATCACTGTGCCAATTCACCCTGAGTTAAACTTCCATCTCTACATTAGAAATACGAAGTTAACTCACATAGCACGTTATATTTAATTATAATTAATTCTGCTTTATTTTTGCCTGATCAAAATGATTATTTTTCCATGAATAAACACAAAATACCAGATTACTTCACTAACTATTTCATCAGCAACTTAGGGACAACATTTTTTTTGCCCCAAATAGATGGAGGTACCCAATTCCTTTTATCAAAAGTCATAACAAGAAAAGCAGCTTAGAGGAGAACATTTCTGAAAATGAACTTTCAGATTCATCAATAATACCAATTCACTCTCAGGAGTGTGGATAAATATCCTCACATGTTTTTCAGGTATACAGTGTTTTTGGTCCCAGAGCTACCAGAGACTTGATTTATGATGGATTATCAAACGGTTGTTGGATAGGGAGTTACAAGATAACTTAAGGATGACCTGACTTAGATTCAAGCAGAAAAGGAGCGTGGGAAAAATTAAGGCAGTCAATTTGTCATGGCTGTGCAGTGCCAGATTAACAAACAGTAATCAGTACAGATGAATACTGTACTTGCTGTAGCCCAAAGGCCACTCTGGTTAACTTATTTTGCAGCCACCCCATAACCTCATTATGAAGCCATTTTAATGTAAATGTGGTTTATACTTAAATTTTTAATTTTCAAATGAACTTACCAACTATTTAAGACTTAAAAAAAAATATATATATATTTCTCCCCTTATCCCCATCAAGACAACTACTGCATAGTACAGATTCCCAGAGCTAGAAGTATTGGCACTACAGTACATGTGAGTACTATAAAGAGGATGTTAGAAAAATCAGTGTGCTGAGAAGAAAAAAAAAAATGCCTTCACAGATCTCTACTATGACCTTGCACCGAATGCATCACCCACTCTGATATTTTTTATACTATATATCCTGCTGGGTACATACTCTTGATTTTAATTTGTAATACTAATCAGTGTTTCAAATATGAAGACTAGCATAAGCCTTATGCTTATAACGTCCTTATGCTGAAGATTCCACATCAGCTATCCATCTATTTAATTAGTACGCTTAATTTTGTTAAATGAGTGCCTTCTCAAATACTAATATCACCTTTTGAAATAACTACTGTCTACAGCAGAGCATAGGATTTAACTGATTACATACAAGTCAGAATCGTATATTAAACTTCATCCATGCATCATCCGGATGCACACAAACTCTGAAAGCATTTTTCATCTTTGTTTTCATCTCATTTTTCACGTTACTTCACCTGATTGTCTCCCACACCCTGTCACTCCAGTGGATGCGCTTGCTGAGGAGCACCAGCGTGTGAAGCTGAGCTAATTTAAGATTACTGAACTAGCCAGGGATTCTAGCTCACCCTATGTTTTCAAGGGAAAGAACATCCCATCCTCAAGATCAGGATGGATGTGTTATACTTAGCAGCTCCGTTAGTGATGGGGTCTGAACAAAAATACGTCAAAGCATCTCTTGTGTACACAGAAACTGACAGTGCCTGATAAACTGATCTGCAAAAGCTGTCACGGGATCTCAGACAGATCTCAGCAAGTCCAAGGAAAAATGATCCAGTACCTCAGAAACACATCAGAATAGGTTGAGCTGAAAGTTATTGAAGAAAGCAGACTAAGTTCAAATGGAAAACCCTTCACCTGAGATAACATACTTATTATTATTAGCAGACTACTGGTTGTTTTTTGTTTGTTTGTTTGTTTTAAATCTTTAAGAAACAAACTACGACCTCCCTCCATTAAAGTTAGGTTTGAAAATCATACAGCAAATCTGAAATTCCATCGTGGTATGCCTGGGTAACAAAATAGTTTAATATATTTTAAAGAGGGCCCTTTTCAATGTTCCCAATTACGTGTTGGATTCAAAGTGAGAATTTTCTGCCCCTTTTGGCCACCTCATCCAGAAACTTTAAGTTCAGCTTTCTACAACCTAACCATCATACTTAAGCCTACGGTATGCTGAATTACCTCACTACACAGTACTATGACCATGAGAATGAATACACATCCTTTCCATCCAGCTTGCTGAAGCAGCTGGCAATGCTCTTGTGTTTCCAGCTTGTTCTCCCCAGCGCAGTTACCACATACACCCAAACTGGTAAGCTCATTTGAACCAATTGAAAGAACAAGATTCAATCAACAATTTTAATTACATGCCTCAGTCATAAAGTGAGCCAGAATTTACCTCTTGTTCCTGGTCTGATCAAAGCTTGCTAGCAATGTCTGATGTTACAGCCTGAGTGTTTAGTTAAGTTCTTTTCAGGCTGTTATAAGGTTACTTGCTGAGGGTTTATTAGGGATATAAATCATGTACATCTTTTGATCCATTTGGATCAACTGATTATTATTTTTGAGTTAGCCTGATGTTAAGTACATGGCCCCAGAGGATGTGGACTCCAGGGCTTCCAGGAGCTGAGGACTGCATTCCCAGGCCTTTAGTCATAAGGCACTGCAGATACCTCTTCCAACTGCCCCAGGCTAGGAGGTGACAGGTCACTTTCAGCTAAGGCTACCAGCACCAGCTGGCTCACAGGTCGGCATGGGCTTGATGGCACTTATGGACCATCTAGTCTAAAATGATTTTTCAGAAAGTGAGCAGCATTCTGTGGTTTTAGCAAGAGGTACAAAGAAGTCAAAGAGTAGGCAGGTACAAAAGTAATCTGCCTCTCCACCAGTCCCTGGAGGAAATTCATTGACAAATACGTAGTTCCTCACCAATACTTTTTGGTGAGTACAAATTCCAACTGGCAGCAATGCAATTTACAGAAGTTTACTTTTCAAATCAAACATTTCTTTTGAATAAGTTCACTGACTCATCTCATCTACGTGTTGGGCCAGCCAGATAAGAACTTAAAACATTTCAATTGTATTTACCAACTTCTTAACACCAACCAAGCTACTACATATTATTTATTATACCTATGTCAGTTTTTCACCTTAGTTTGGAGATTCGGTTCATCTCCATGATGATGTAATAAGAGGAAAGCAAAGATAACTAGTAACTAACAAAAGCAGAAGGGGCTGCAAGTAGGATCCCCCTAGACACTGTTTTACTCATTTGAGAAGCATGATTACCTTATACTCAAAATAAGTCTTCCCCTTCTACCCGCATTAAAAAATTAGGTGAGTCTTTCAGTTGAGTTAAGGGCTCTCTTCATGTATGATGAATTTTATTACCTAGTTAAGACTGTAATAAGTCAAATCCACCTAGGAGTTAGCAAGCCCCTTCCCTACCTCTTGGAGAACTTCTAGTTTGAGTTTGATGTTATCAGGTAACTACCTCTAGAATACAACGCTTCTGTTAAATAAATCAGTAAATAAGCACAAGGGAGAGGGAAAGACAGGAAGTATTTCACATATCTGTGTACCAGTGTTGATCATAACAATGCTATCTGAATATTTTGCTTCTCTTATTGAAACACATTTTTTGGTACAAGTCTTGTTACTAGCAACTAAAATGAGATGAAAATTTCAGAAATGTATCTGCCAATATCACCTTCAGTATAATTGTCATGCACATCTTAACTTTAACAGATGTACATTTTTCAGCGGGGCTAGAAAAAGCATCAGCCACCACTTGATTCCATACCAAGCTCTGCTGCTTTGTAAATCACACATGATCAAAGATTACCAGACATACTAAATTTAGTAAACCGGATTTGTTATGGAGGTTGAATTGCATGTGGACAGGCTGCTAAAACAACCAGGTCTAGCAAGTATCCTGAGTCGGTATGAAACCACAACAAAAACAGCCTAGCAGTCTGTAGCAGATTCTACATTGCTACTTAGTGACAACAACAAATCAACCCCAAAACACCAAAATTGCACGCTGCTTACACACTGTACTTTCATACTGCAGCGATAGGAAATTCCACAATTATTTTTACGTTCTTTAAGCCTTCTAAAGCCTTACCTTTGAAGAACCATTTGAGTACATCTGTATCATATTTTCTGCTCCCTGTTTCACCTTCAGTTCTATGTCCAATTGCTTCTTTAAGGCCATCAATCTGTTGTTGGTAGGAAAACGAGGATCGCTATTTGGAGTATCAGGAGTCCTAGGACAATCTGTGAATTAAATGCAAGATGTAGTGTGTGGAGCAAAGAAAAAAAAAAATAAAAAGCAAGCAGAAAACAAACAGACAAACAACAACCAAAAACGCTCAAAACACCCCGAAAACTTTTCTGTTCTATTAAGTCATAGATAAACAAAGCACAAACATCTCGCTCGGCACTTCAGACTGACTGTCCTGTCCTGAGCTACTTTGCAGCAGCTCTGCAAATGCGCCTTAACATGCAAAGCCTCACCAAAGTACAGTGACTCCCACACACGTCCTAATTCACATGAATCACTTCCGGGAGTGGTAATATAGGCAGGTTTGCAGCTTGGGCTATTTTTGTTTCAAAGGCGATTTATTTCTTCTGGCATGTCTTGAGTCAATTAAAAGCGCACTTTGCCATTAAGCTTTCTTACAGTTCGATTTAAAATCTACAACAAACAAACTTGGACAGTACTATTCAATACCAATAAGCATATTCTAAATGCTGATATTAAGTAAATTTATTTCCTCATTGATTTCAGCATATTATTACAGCTACGCCCACTGTAGCCACAATTTATGTCAAAAGTAAGAACAGAGAATGTGAGCCTTTTCCTACATCAGTCTGAATGATTTTTGCTCTGCAGAGCTGAGTCATGGGTTAATTGGATATACTGAACATGATGATCTGTGGGAAGAATGAAGTTTTTCATTCGAGAATATTACTGTGTTTAGACCTCCATCTTGTTGGATTAATTCAATAGAATGCGAGTTAGTTTTCAATCAAACAAGTTACATACTTGAACTCCTTAACTTGGTTTTCCTTCTCCAGAAAAGTCTATTCACCACTGACTCCTATTTCAGCTTCTACACCATGAACTGTTAATGAACTGAAAACAAGTGGTCACTGGACTAATTCCTAATGGTTAATTATTCTGTGATTTCCAACAAGATCATCCTTTTAGCTATGGCTAATTGTCTTCCCTAACAGGCCCAATGACTTCTCATTTAAACTTTTTGTAGAAAAGGATACGTTATATTACTTATTACTATATACCATTATATATATTACTATATACCATTACTATAATGTTTTGTCATTGTTGTTGTTATCATTGAGGGAATAGATTCTCTACAGAAAAATGACTTTAGTTGGTCTCGTGAAGACTATTTATCTGATATCAACAGTAAGGTCTTTTTTCAATTTTAATTAACTTTCCTTGAATTAAAACTAAGATGGTGGATCAAATTCCTGACATCCTTGGTTATTAGAAAACACAGGCATTGCACTAGTAACTTACAAATTATTAACTGTGAGTTATCTAGGGGTGTCTTATCTGCCATTTCGTATTTATTCTGCAGAAGCTTCTAATAACTAATGTTTGAGATTTAATACATTTTACTTTTGAGTTTGCTATGTAATTTCCTTCTTCTACGCTGCAGTCTTTGGTGAGGCTACACACAGTTTTCATAAAGTAGAACTTTTAATTTCCTCTGCTGTTAATTCACTCTTCAGTTGAAAACACTTTAAGACTCCTACTGCACACTCACTACTGAAACGTACTACAGAAAGTACCAGATGTTTAAAAAAAAAATAAATCTGTGCTGTTCCTCATCTGTTTTCTCATTCTTCCTCTCCTCAGTGTTTTGGCTTGGTTTGTGAAATACTGCACTTGCACAGCTTTAGCTTAAATCTGGTATTAATAAAAAAAAGATTAACAACATGCTTTTCTCTTACTTATGTCTTCACATTTAACAAATCCTCACCTACTAATCTATTCAAAATTAAAACAAACATGAAACTTAAAAGTCACAGTGTCAGGTCTCCTTATAAAGTAGAATAATTTTGTAAATGAATATTTACCAACTCTAGATTTATGTTGCCGGCCTCTACCACTTAAAGATCCCAGTCCTCTGATGATCCATGGGGAAGATTGTGGTTCTCCTGAAGTCTGTTTTCACAGCTTTTACAGATGCAAACAAGCACTCTTCCTTTGCATTAAAACAATACTAATGTTGCAAGTCAAGCACTAATTAGAGAATACCACAATTCTGGCTGCCCATACAGCTGCTATTATCTCCCTCTGCCTGTCTGTGCTGTGAAGGTATAACCACATCACCTACCTGGGTCATCTAAAGAGCTGGCCTGCACTTGTGACTTACATTCCCCTCTGCTGCTTAGTAGAAACTGAGCTACTATATGTTTTGTTAGCAAGCAGCAACAAAGAAAAGTTCTGTAATACAGACTAATGATTAGGATTTTTTTCTTTAAATCTTTCTGTCATAGAAGCTGCTTGCTGAACTTCTGAATGTGGAACATTATAGTTGTTTACTATAAGTTTCTCAGAAATGGCTTCCAAGTGACTCCTTCCCCCCCAGCCTCATTACAATAAACAGCCTGAGGCAGCTTCTTATAGAAGAATTCAGATTAAAGTTTAAGTCAGCCAGCCAAACAGGTCCTATTATGGAAAGCATTGACGATCTTAGCTGCAGCGCTACAAGCTACATCTGTTTTCCTCTCTTTGCATCTCTTAAAACCTAAGCAGAGAAAACTAGCCATACTAAAGTGATTACCTATTTATGTAAAGCATCATACCTAGGGGCTTGAGTCTCACCTGGAGACATTCAGTCACTGCTGTAATACAAATAAGTAATAAGTTCATCTAGGTAAGTGCAATCAATAGGATTTTACGTACAAACTTAAAATTGAAGATTTAAGTATTTATACCAAATTGATAATTCACTGAAGTAAGGTAAGTGACGACCAAGGAAACTGACAGATTCTCTAGTTTGTCATGTTAGTTGGTCAATAAGGATAGCACAAGACTCGTCACTTCTGATGTATTCAAGTCCAGCTTTGCATAAGACAGTAACAGATTTTCTGGTCAATGGATTAGTGCCCCTAAGCATTTTTCTCCTGATATTTTGAGTATCAAGTGAAGTAACAGATGTATTTCAAGTGAACTAGACTTCATTTCACGTAACTAGCCTGTTTGGCTGCTAACATTAGAGAGTTTTGTGCAGTCTGTTAACACACAGCCAGGCTGCCAGAGCTCTGATACTGCTTCCCAGGACGCGTGACATCCTGTTTTCATGAAAATATAAGACTTGAAGTAAAAGGTAATGCTTTAATGGATTTATTTTTTTTTAGAGTCTCTGGACTGCATCAGGATAATGGCACTTTTTGGTCTGAAGTGTTAATCTTAACATTTCTATCTTTCCTCTTCTGAGAACCTCTTCAGTTCGATTGAGTCTGCATAATGCTTACCAGCAAACACTCCTTGTTTCTAAATGACCTTATACTAATGCTCTAAGCTATCCCTATTAGAGTAGTGACAATTCTACTTTTTCTAGACTGCTTCTCTTTTCTTTGAAGACTTCCCCACATGGTTTATTCAACAAGCTCAGTATGAAATGTAAGAGCCCATGTAACTGTCCACATTTTGCTTCTGATGGCAGTGCAGCATACTGCTAAGCTCAGTGGCAAGTTGGGATACAATTTTAATTTATTTGAGGACATTCAATGTGGTGCCATAACCAACAGAAACACTGTTCAGGTATTGCTGGGGTTGAAAAAAAAAAAACAGAAAACCAAACAGACAGGAAATCAGATGTGATAGCACTGAACTAACCTGTCTGCAAGTCCAAGGCAGCAGTGGATGCTCTGCATTTACAGAGAACATCCAGCACTTATTTCCTTAAAATATTTCCTTAAAAAAACGCTTCAATTTGAAATGAATTTCAGTTGTTTAATGGCAAATTTGACTTACTGAAAACCCGACAGCAAATTGTCTCAACACTGCTTCAAAAGCATTATTCCACACTGAGGTTCCCCAAAGTTACAATTCTGACAAACATCAGTACCATAGGTCTGACATCTAAAAAGTCAATACCTGAACTAAATTTGTTGCAACCCCTTCCTAATGAAATCAGTGCCTTGCTGCAGGTAAGCTAGTACAACCTTTTACCTCCCTGAATAATATTAAAAAGGGCAATCTCTACTGTGACTTTTTAGACACATGAAAAAATATCAATTTAATCTGTGCTTATATGCAGAAATATATTTTAACGATACAAAATGCTTTCATGTCTATGAGTGAAGACATGACATCCTCATGTCATACACTCAAATAAATCTCTCTGATTTTCAGCTGTAATGGTTACTACACTTGTCCTACTCCATCTATATTGTTGCATTCTGCCTCACATTTAAGTGCTGACACATGAATTTTAAAAGCCTGCATCCTAGTATGACTAGTCTGCTGCATGACGAGGACAGACCAGGGTGCAAAGTCTCACTTCCAGAACAGATCTAGATTTACCAGCAACCTCATACTGGAAAGTAAACATACATTATGGTTACAGTTGTTTCTGAAGCACACATCAACTGCCGTATCTGTCCTCACACTCAACGATACAGGTTGTTGTTGGTTTTTTTTCCAGCAAAGTATACTTCTTGGTTAAGGTTTAATACCAATTTTAGTAGTTGGGAAAATAATTTCCTATGGGATCAGGACGTGGAAAGCTTTCAACTCGAGGCAAGATACCATCAAAATATCCCAACTCATTTAAAACTGAATGTTAATGACACGCTTTTCTACTGAATATTTATTAAGATTGCATTCAATGGTTTTAACTTATGGGGGCTGCTATGAAAAAAATGCCTCCAAGCAGAGAAATGGTATCCACTGACATTCATTGACACTGGCTGAACGTTTGTAGAGACCAAATAGTGGATGCGAGGTGGTGGGTGATGTGTTTCAGCAATGGCAACAGTGACATTGGCCGCCTCCAGAGGTGCACGTTTATTTATCTATTATCTTGAAAAACAAGCGTGGCATGCAGGCTGTGGTTCGTGGCTGGTGAAAATGCACAGCTAATGGTGGTGACTGTACTGAAAAATAGTGTTTTGTAGCTGAGAATGTGCTCTGTCAAATAGTGTTACTGTGCTCTCTGTATCTGTTGCTGTTTCCCTGGAAATAAACAGGAGGCAGTACTTCCAGAGAGACCTACCTACATAAATTACAAATTACAGTGTGCTGATTACAGAGTAGTTGCACTACAAATTAGTGGTTCATTGAAAAAGAAAAAAAAGTAACACAAGCCACTGCTTGAAACCATAAGCAGCAGTGAGAGTCACAACAGCTTGTGTGACACTTCCCAGCTTAAGTGTAGGGCACTTTACAAACATATGTTCACACCCACTTCTCACATACTGCAACAAGGGAAAAGTAAATGACTTTCTGAGGCCGCCACTACACATTTTCAGTCAAGCAATAGAAACAGAAACAGTCCAAAAATCCTCAGAGACCAGGCCTGACAGGTCAACAGGATCATAACCTTACAGACAACTATTCTCAGGGTTACTTGTTGAAGGATCTCAGTCCTGACTTTGCTACTTAGAACTCCCAGTAACCTTTACAACAAACCTTGAAGACTGGGAAAATCTAGGACCACCCCACTAAAAGTATAAAATACTGTAAGTATACAAAGAGAATATAAGCCTTGACTCCCCAAATTTTGTTTTGTTAACCTTATTTTCCATATTCACACTTTGCATTAATTTCCCATATACATCTTCCACTCTTTTAAATCACTTGTACCTAACAAACTAGAAAAGGGTGAAATACAAGCTGAAGTAAAAAGCTGCAACTTAGAATAAAGCTAGTGTCTGGAATTAATGCACTTATACTTGGTACTCTTACATACTGGAGGAAACGGTTATAAAATTCCCGATGTCAGTCTGAAGCAGAAGCAAGAATTACCAGGCTGAGATAGCTGTGACCTCCCCACAGAGCTGTGCTGTCAGATGACAGGGATGTTTGAGGCCATGTCTCTATGTATCTGTTGAACATTATGCAAATATTTTACACACACAGAGTAAGCTTAAGTGTCCTAAGTCTTATACTATCAGCCTTACTTTGCCAAGGCCTATAGTTTTGACTTCAGCTATTACTGAGATAAAACTTCAATATTAAAATCAGAAAAACACCCAGATGACATGCACCTGCTAGTGAGCATTCAGTTTGTCTGCAGACTGACAGCCCTTCCCCCCATGACTTAGTGACCACGAAGGAGGAAGGAGACAGGCAACTGAATTACAAGGCAAACAGGATACAAAAGCTCAGTAATTTCAGCTTTGGAGAGGTGGATAGTTGTAGATTGTGGATCTAAGAAAGGATGGTTTAAATCTTTTTTTCTTTTCCTCTAGAAGTTTGTAAAATATTAAAAGGAGTCTTACAGTGGAATACCTGCTCTGATTTTAAAATGATCTCAATGAAGTTTTGTAGCCTGCAATAATTGAAGTAATTAAGAAACAATGCACTTTTCTCAGGGCATGTTTTAATAATTAAGGCTGTAAAGGCTATCTGCCAATAACATTTTGAACAGAATGAAAGTTAAAAATGTAGTATTAAGGTATTAAGGGGCTTAGCATGCATCTAAAGCAGTTAGAAGCACATAAGATTATCAACTTTGATCTTCTACTCCTTAAGCCTTTCATGAAGTCTCTGGTGTAGAATAATGGGCAGGATGAGCCTGGCTCCTATCCATTATTCACAAAAGCAATGGGCACTGCTGGCATTTTCAGAAACTTACCAAGGACCTGAACAGCATTAGTTAATTATTTATTTGCACCCAAAGATCTAAATCTCTTTAGAACTACTGAGTGCTTTCTAAAGGTCTGCAGTATTTCCTGAGATGTGCACAGGCACAGGGACAATACTGCTGATTAGCTTCTTGTGACAGTTTTGAAATGCTGCCCTGGAAGGGGGCACTCCTGTTGTACGTTATGTGCCATCTGCTTTTCAGGTTCCACTACTAGATTCATTTCTCACATCTATGTCTACAAAAATTTTTATATTCGAACTGTAGAGAATTTGCATCTAATTTTCTTTCTCTTCCCTTCTGCTCGTTCCTTTAAAGGCCCCTCTACCCGCAACACTGAAGAGGAATTTCATAAACCTCAGCCAGTACGAAACAGAACACTTCATACCTGTTAGAAAACCCAGCAGCCATCTCTGAAGCATACATTATTGTATGTATTCTCATTTCATGCTGCAGCAACTATTTCGCTTCACTAGTTCCCCTTCCCCCATAACTGTCGCTCTCAAACCTCAAAAGCAACAAATGCAGAACACATTGTGCAAGTGTACCATAGGCACTGCAACATTTTCCTAGCACGTTGCAGGACCAGATACTATGCATTCCTGATATTGCTTACCAGTATTCTCCTGAATTCTCACCTTAACTGACCTTCCTAGAAAATGAAGGATGATGCAGTTTTCTATTCTACTGCCCAGGCTTCTTAAGGCTTGGCACTCACTTTATAAACACCTTCAATGGCATGTGTGCATTTATTTTAACTTTTTGCCAGAAAGAGTCCATGTAATGTGAAATCAACAGGCTGGCAGCACCTCCTAAGTCATTCCATAAAGCTGAAAAAGGACTGTTCACTTTCACAATGTTCCATCTTAAGATATCAAGCCTGATATTTTTATAAAGTGATATCAACTCACCACCAAGCCACAGAAAATACTAATTAAAACAATTTCAAAATATCTTAAAAAGGGCAACCTCACTGTGGATATTTCATACTGAAAATTGCTCCTATATAATGAAAAGCCACTAGATGATACTACTGTGACTGAATACAGTAATAACTGAAAGTGAAGAATCAACACAGGTTTACATTCATCTTCACATATCAACAAATAGTCTGTTCTCCTCCCCAGGAAACAATTTTCAACTCGGAGGGACTGGACATTTATTTCTGAGTCAGAACTAACAAGCATACACAGGTAACCAATTTTCCACCTACAGGTTTGCTCATTTCCAGAGCAGTTTTTTTCCAATTGAAACAGACAATAGCTTATGTAAACTAACAAAAGCAAACTGCCATCATTATAACATACAGTACCTGTAACATCTTCTGGATCCGTTACAACAATGTGCGCGTTCAACTCCTGTAACTTATGATGCAAATCTTCTAACTTCTTATTTGACTTTTTCAAAATGTTGTCCACATATGCCAAGTTCTTTTTATCTGTTGTGACCTTCCTGAGGTTCTCAGCTCCCTCCTTGATTTTAAGTTCCTTCCTTATTTCCCGCTTGATTTGGTCCTTTATTTCATCCAGCTTCTGCTGTACCATTGTATCTGAAAAGTCCAACTTTTGGCCAGTGCTCAGGTTCTCAGAGACCAGAAGACTTTTGGCATCCCCCTGGAAAGAAAAACATCAATGTAACTACCAGAGGTTACATCACATTACGTGGTTTCTTGACAACATATGCTGCAAATTGCAGTGACTGGGCTTTTGGCCTTTGTATGTTAAATACTTACTTTTTTAGACCATGTAGTAACTTACATGCTGCCCTAAAGCAACAATCTCTCAAGACATTACATGTTAACAGGGGTTACATTTTTACAGAAGGTTAATTTTAAATTTATTGACATTTTTACTGTGCCTATTTTTATCAGCAAGAGATTTAAATACTTCTGGATTTGTCATGGCTGCCTGCCTAGCATTTATATGCCTCAGAGCTAATGACTCACATTTATAATTTTGGAGATTTGTGTGTTTTAATAGACCAAATGAAAACAGGAAATAAGACTAAATTCTAACAATTACTAACTCTCGTTAACTTCTATACTATTAACTTCATTAGAAATAAAAGTAAAGAAATGAAAACAAACAAAGAAACAAAAAAAAAAAAACAACCAAAAATCCTTCATGATGCTTTCCTCATCATGTTAACAGAGCTGTCTAGATATTTGGGAAGGCAGGGAGCAACATGAAGGGATGATCAAAAATTTTAACATTTTGACTATAAATTAGTTGTCATTGTTATTTGGTGCTGCAAAAAACATTTGGGAAGGAGTTAAGAAAGAACAGCATTAGGCTAATAAACCTTAATGAGCTCCCAGAACACACAATCTCTAGACATACTCTGCATCTACTTCACTGACTCAGATTTCAGACACAAAAACCCCTTTCTTCAAAATGAATAACTGTGAAATAGAAGTTAGCATTCTGAATTTGTATCAACACATGAACATCTTCAGTCACTTCAAGTTATGATACACTAATTAACAAAAAAAAAATAAAACAAGGGGGAAAGATCTGAGGTTGCAGTTCCGTGACCAGGAATAAGGAATCCTCTGCAGTTCTGTGTTAGCTACTTCTGGAGAGATGAGGATCAGGAGGTTCTGCCTGGGACATGGAGATCGACAGATAATGCTAGTCAAAACATTTAAATCTGTACAGACTCCCCTAACAGTAAGAAAGATCCAATCACCCAGTTTTTAAGGATAGTTTAAAAGCTTTACTAACTCATCTTTAGACCCCTGCTATTAAAACTTCTACCCATAACTATCACTTTTAATATGAAGAGGTAGCAATTGAAAGATTCTTAACTATTTAAAGTAGTTGGAATAATCACTTAGCCACAAGATTTGGATGTTTGTGAAAGAGACAGCAAACAAACAAGTCAGAAATGACAAACTGAGTGAGTCATGCAAGGGGAAAAAACTATGCAGATTTATATTTAAAAGGCACTTGTCATTCCTGCAAGTGCATTTCTGTTAGTGCAGATTAAAATAAATTATTTATTATGCATATGTAGAGAGGCTATTAATAGTTGTACTGGGAGATCCATGACATTGCTTCCATATATAGGCATATAAAAAGAATCAACATTTTTTTTTCCTCAAGAATAATCAATAGTGATGAGCAAGCAACCAGTACAAAGCTTCAGAGCCAGCAAGGAGGAAACCAACGATCACATGCTGAGCACTTTGTGTTGAGAAACAACCGAAACTGAATCTACATTCATACAGCAACTGCATGCTATTTTGCCCGTGTTTAAGCAACGAGTGTACCCAAATTAGATTCCTGTCTCTGATCTCCCTGTTTGCTTTAACAGATAAAAATGTAGGGATTAGCACACTATGATCGAGCCTTTAAAAACAAAGATCAAAACAGTGTTTGTAAATATGTACAAAAAGTGTATTTTTAAGTCATGACAGTTTGCAGTCACTCTGCAAGAATTCTAGGAATAAACGTGTCATCTTGCCTCCTTCAAAGCATGATATTTCACTTTCTAAAGTTTGCAGGAGGAAAGGTAGATGTAAAACAAAACAAATCTCTTTTTTTTCCATACCAGCACCTAAAGTATGCTAAGAATATGCCAAGAGCGTACACTTCTCAAACAGAACAATGTAATTAGAATATAAATAATTCAGAAATATTCTAGACTAGGGTTTCCTGAAGAGACCTCAGTCAGTCGTTTATCTATTGAACAATACGATATTTTGTTACAGGGGAGTTTTTCATCCCTCCACTAACCCAACATCTCAGCTGTGCAAGGGTGTTATGTTCTTCAATGGACAGGTTTTTGGAGCCCTCCCATGATCATTAGTGATTTGCATTTCAGACTCCGGTAACTAAGGTCAAGTTCGCAGTTAGAGCGTCTCAGCACCTCTGTTCCCAGAGTTGGAGTTTCAGGATACAGTCTTTCTTTAAGCTGCTTCTAAGACGTCAACAGTGTGGATGCTACCACTGGTAGCTGGTTACATTGCCTATGCATTTCAGTGTTGTTACCAAATAGCTATTTTTATAAATATTACGTACTTATTAAGTACCTATACACACAAATATAATATTGCTCACTTACATATGCTTATATACAGACAAGACCACCAATGCCTCAGGGTGCAGCATTTCATGCAAAGTTCACAAAGCCTGCTGTGGTAGAACTGTGCAGAAACTTTTAATAGCTACTACAAGAAACTCCAAACAAACCCACAGGCATTACGCTGTCTCTTGTCATCCAGAGTTAATGCTACTTACAAACAAAAAGCATCATGTCACCTGGCTATCTACACATCTCACGTGGCACAAAGGTCACTGGGAAACTATTTTCAAAGGAGGAAAGCGTGCAGCCAGAGACACTGAAGATTGCTGTGAAAATAGAGCAGGAGGGCGTTCTGCAAGGGAAGCTGCTCTGCTCGTGCACTGACATGGTTTGCTGCTGAGACGCAAGGATGGCTGGAGACAGGACCTCGTGTCAGACAGATGAGCGGCCTCAGTGGTGCTCTGCTTCAAAACAGAGACAACAGACACCACTGGACACAACTTCTAACACCTGAGTAAGAGGGTCAAGGGTTTTTAAGAAAGGCATCTCCCCAAGTCCAAACCCTTTTAAACTGAGAAATGACTTAAAACACAGGATGTTCAAGCTTTTTTGATGGTACTTGATTTAAGATATCACAAAAGCTTCTTGTTAGAGCTGAATATTCTTTCAAAAATATTCTCCTTCTCATTTGTTACTTATGTTTTGATGTCTGTCTCTCCAACACACCAGAGTGCCCAGGACCCACCTCTTTGCACACACAGCAACAACCCGCTGCTAGGCTGTAAGAAAGGCAATTACAGGCAGTGATGAATACTTCTTTGCAACACAAAAATACATGTTTGTTAGCCAGACTGGAGATTTCGGAAACTTTTCAGCATGTAATGAAATAAACTACGTCCAATGCAATAAATCATCAAGGACCACAAATTAGATAGTAATTCTGAGTGATAGAGAACACCACATATGTGTGTCCACTGCAATAGCCTAGTGACTCAGCCTCACTTCGACTGTGGGCTCAAAGGCTATCTCTTTGCACGGATGGACTCAAGATGCTAGCTTTCAATTTCTGTATGCCTGGGAAACATTTTAAGTACAGACGCTGAAAATTCTGGGTAGTGGGCAGAGCCTGTCCTTAAGTAATAGAGTCAGAAGAGATTACTGTGACAGTGAATATATCAGAGATTCTGCTTCAGTTGTATAGACAGAATGACTTCCAAATTAAACGAGATCCTCAAATTGCCACCTCTTAGCAGATAACCTTAAAATCCTGGGCATTATTAATTGCCATAATAAATACATAACTGCCAAAGACTTGCTTCTAGCAGCACAGTACAGCTATTTTGGTTCATTCACTGGATTCATCTTAGGGAATACTGGATAAGAATGCAGGTTGCTGAATTCTGCTGGGAATTCTTAAAGAAACATAAGCAGGGTCTTAAACAACAGCACGCTTAGCACCTGCCACTGAGTAGTTAGGCACAATATCATTTATGTTTCACAGTGACTTGCAATCAACCTGCCCTCAGGAAAAAAAAAAAGCTATACAAAAACTCACTGTAAAACTACGTACATTTTTCCTACATGTATTACTGTTCATTTTTATATGCTCTTTAATTGTGGAAACCATTTTACGTCTAGTACAGTTTGCCGAAACGTAAGAAAACCTGTTTGACAAGTATAGCCAAAAATGTTTGGCTGTTTATACTTGTATATAATACAGTTGCAATTATCCAGAAAGACAAAGTGTCCATTTTTAATTTCCTTTTGACGAGCTGGAAATACAGATTCGGGACTATTAGGCCTATTATTATAGTTTTCAGTATTATGTTTTAAGGAATAAAATAAAGTTGTTCTTCTGAACTAACTGCCAAGATCCCAGAAGCCTGCTATAGCAATTCCCCAAAACTAACTTTGATTTTAAGAACAACGTTAATCAATTGCTAACTTTCCTTCCCCCCCTCCCCAAAGTCATTCATAAAACCAGCTGTGACAGTCTGTCCGGATTACTGGAACTACATCAACTGTTTCCTCCTGCCCAGAAGGAAATATGATTGTGGTCAAGATCTCCGTGCTTACCCAATGTCAAGAACAAAAAAACCTTGAAGGCTTAATAGATCTTGGCATTAGTTTGCTATGCTAACACATTACAAACAAGGATTTAAATTTAATCCAAGTCACAGCTCTCTTCTTTGTAGCAAGAGGCTGCTCAAGGTACAAATAACTGTGGTGCATTGCATTATACATGGATAAATTCAAGTAAGATGCTCATTAAATGGGGTTCAATTCCTGTGTGATACAGCAAGTGCCTGGCTGCACCAATAAGAGGCACAGTAAGTGCTCTTTAGAAGAGCTCCTTAAAACAGGGATGGCCAATGTGCACACTGTACCCTGCGAGAACACTGCACTGGGAGGACTGAAAACAACTACTGGTGCCCAGAAGGCAGCACAGAGCTATCTTCTGAAGTGGTATCTTTCCCTTCTGCCTTAAAAGAACCTTCCACAACTAAAGCAAAACTAAACATTTAGTGGTTGGCTGCGTAGGGTTCCTCATTCCCACCTACGCTTGCAGCCACCAACAGTCCCTGATTAGGCCAAAGGTCACTAACCCAAGAAGTTCATTACTGAGGTTGCAGGACAGAACCAGAACTGTGGCAGTGCTGTGCACTAACTACAGCAAGTCACATAGAGAATAGAGCTTGCTTTTCATGGAAGAGAAAGAAAATGTTTTAAGAAACGTTGCCTTCAGCTGCTTCTCACTGTAGCAGCTCCTGATGTGTTAAGCAAGGAGAAGGACCTGCAAAAAGACTTGTAAGAAATAGGACATAAAAAGAAAATCCCCACCATTGCCTCTCTTATGACAAGTGAGGAGTTGGGAAGGTTCCAGTACAGCACAAGCAAGACGCACCTGGATCTGAGTTCAGGAGATGGCCGCGCTATCTAAGAACCATCACTGCACATGGGCACTTCAGCTGTTCCCCAATTTCTACAATTAACTTACAGCTCCTACTCCCAACCAACAAAACTGCAGCAGAATCCAGCACATGACAAACAAACCTGACCCGCTTGCATTCAGAAGAGACAGCACAAACTTCCCATACAATGAATACAGCCTGCTGTCACAACTTGTACTACACGTGACCAGGAAGAAGACCAGGATATGAAACTGACCTGCAATAATGTCATTTCTCCATTCTCTTATGAGACCTTGCTGTACTAGTCGTAATTCAGCTTCTTAATTTTACGTCCATCTGAAATACTGATGGGATCAGTGGTGCTACTGTAACCAAGTCAGTGTAACAACACAAAGAAGCAGAACAAATACTCAGAAGAAAACTCCATTTAAAATAATATGGTTTCATCTAGACCACAGACAGTAGTAGAAGTTCTCTTAAATTCCAAAGCACAAACAAGTTCTTTCAATATAAAGCAAAAATGATTTACTGAATGGTTAATTATTTTTCATTTTAAACCGCTAGTAAAAAATCAGCACTGAAAGGAGTTTAGTGGGTTCTTTTAAACCATTTTCAGATAAGCATGGAGTTATTGTTATCATCATGAGAACATCTGTAATTTTCTGTATCACAGCAATACACAAACAACATAATAGCCCAAAGTTCATAGAATACATACAATATGCACTTCTAAAATGAAGGGTGCATTTTAATATTCTTGCCAAACAAATATTACAAATGGGTATGTGAGGTATCATTTCTTTCAGAAACTAACACACATTCTGAATAACTGTTAGAGATGAAAAAAGGTTTTGAGAGCAATTCTTATCACCAGGTTTGTCTCAGTTTGAGTTGATGAATTTCCCAGTAGTCAGATGAAGCTCAAGTTTGGTGCCAGCAGTTGTTTTACTGCTCTGAAGTGCTTGCAGACAAATACAAATTGATATGATACAGAACTATTTGAGATAGAAATAAGTTCATGCAGATGTTGTATGGAGAATTTACCTCTAACCACATGCAATACAGAAGCCAGTAATCTGTCCAGAAACTATGACTGCTCTCCCCCTTCCCCAGATAAGCAGTAACTAATAAGGTATCTGTTGAAGCAGGCATTGAAGTAAACACCTAAGATAAAGCACTCTTGCTGCTTCAGAAAGTTAGTATAAATCTGTTTTACTTCGCTCCAATATAAATATTTCTATTGATTCTTTATATGAAGTACTTATCTGATTTTGTCTAACCCTCAGAGCAGAATAAAGTTACAGCTCAAGATGCTGGAGAAAACAGTTCCCATCCAAGCTTCAGGATATGATAGTTTACTTGGTGGAAGATGTTTTCAAAAGTAAAAAGGTCAGTAGATAGACCTGAGTCACAGCTGTGCCTTATGACTTGGGTAACACCTCAAATACAATGTATATTGTACAAAGGCCGTATAGTTTAACTGGGCATCTATCTCAGAAAATACACTTACAATAATGCAGTTACCATTGCAATTATCCAATTTCAAGGGCTGTAGCGTCAACATTAAAATAAACACACATGTTTAAATTCCTACTTGAATTGCTAAGCAGAAATATCACAACAGCACAGTCTAACACCCAAAGAATCCAAACCCAAGTCATTGGCACTTAATGACAAGCAGGTCCACTCCCATTTATGAAGTGGTTTTCATGCATTATGGTAAGTGAATTATAGAATAGCTGCTATTATTTCATTAAAATGTATTATTATCTGCCTCATAATTCACAGATTGTCCATTCTGCCCATCCACAAATTACAGTATCAGCTATTACCACAACTTTTAAGCTGTGGTTCCTGAAATGTTACAAATTCCCAGTAAACTGTTGGAGAAGTATGCTAAAAACCCTTACATTAAAAAAAAAGCACAATTTGGGACTTCTCAGTGCTGTTCATGCAGGTTAGAAAATGCAAGTCATTGAAAGGATGTAAAAAGAATCCTTAGCCAGGAAACAGGAATTTCGTGGTAATATACAAATGTCAGGACAATGGTAAAAAAAACAAACACACAGACAGACAACCAAACCAGTAATTTATTTCACTCGAAAAGCACAACAAAACACTCCATGTATCAAAATCCTTACTTCTGGGATGGATAATTATGCCTGGAAAAAGATCCCTGTTTCTGGCAATTCCAGCTCTGAGCACAGACAACCGCTGTGCTACTCCATTTAACTTCATTATATTTTAGCAGAGCTATTTTTAGCCATTACAAAACTAATGGAAGAGCTGAGAGTCTACATTCCACTCTAATTGAGCCATCATGTTTAGCAGCCAACTATTTTGTACATTATAAATGCAGCAATACATATCAGAGATAATACTAACATCTGTTTTATGAGGCAAAAGGCCAAGCGGCCAAATACTTGATCCTGGTAAAGGAACCAGATTTTTTGTTGCTTTCTAGGACCGTTTAACAGTGCTCTCACCACAGCTTGTGAGTTCCTTAGTTGGTAGATGAATTGAAAAGGTTTTTTTTTCTTAAAACAGGAAAGGGATGTATGTTTGTATTTATACAAAGGAACCGCCTTTACACTCCAGAATTGAGAACTCTTTCGCAGTAGTTTGGGTTGCTATATCTGAAGTTAGTCAGGAAATGTTCGCACTGTCCACTCCAAGAAGCTGAGAAAGTTGCTCGTTTTAAACTCCAGCAGCAAAAGGAAGATGGCAGAGCCTCCCTCCTTATCTTTACAGGTGGCCAGTGGGAAAAAGAGAAAAAAAATCCTCTTTTCATCACTTCTCAGTATCAGGGCAAGTACTGCCACACCCAGAATTCCATCTGCAGAGATTCAGGCTTCTCATTCCATGCCTTTCCAGTAGAAGTTTATGGATGGACACTCAGCTATTTATAGAAGCATTACTTCACATCCCCATTTGTTTAAGACTTCTACAAAGCATCACTGATGTACGCTGTGATACATTTGAATAGTTTCTGTAATCCTTTCTTTCTCTGACCTTTGAAATACGGTATGAAAAGTTCCCACTAGCTCCTAATGTCCATTTTCTACTTAAGAATTCCCTGGGCATTACAGAAGTCACAAACATTGCGAAGCCTGTCTTAACCTACAAACACAAGCAAGAAGAAAATTTTCTGACATCTGCTTCATGTGCAAGAGCAATGAGAAAGGGGCAGGTGATTTCAGTTTGCTGATTATGTAGACTACAGAAAGTCTTAATACGTTCACATTTCAAAATACAAATCTGCTTAAGGTTTTTGTTTTTTAAGCTTTCTGCATTTTCTGTAGTTTTTAGGAGCCCTGATCCCCTACTGACCTACAGCACAATAATCCAAATCATCTCCCAGGCAAGCTGTTCTCCATTTCACACACACCCTTGTGTAGAACTCTTCCATCAAGCTGTTATCAGCCCGGTCTCAATAGCAGCTAAAATGAAAACAGGAAGCATTAGTTTCCAAATAACTAATGCACCTCTAAGGCTGCATTAGTTTTAAGGCAGCATAAAGCAACAGTTTTTATATGCATCATTGTATATGTGTGCCTATAAAAAAATCTCACTGAATATGCTACAAAACTAAGTCTATAGAATAATGGCAAAAAAGAATTCACCTTATAAATGCACTGGGAACTACAAGTTGTTTCTTACACTGGGAAGTATTCAGAAAGCCCACAACAAGGCATACTTGATGGTGATTTCAATGCCTTTCCTTTTTCAGACTGTATAATATTCTACATATGTGTTATGTGCTTTCCAGCATCAATCATATTCGAGTCTCCAGTCATGTGATATTTAACCTATTTTCAGTCTAAACTCATCCCCTTTTTAGTATTGAAGCCCCACTCCATTTTACAGTGCATATTCACATAGTAGTTTTCACACATCTTTAAAATTAAAAAAAGAAAAAAAAAAAATGTTCTAAGAATATTTCAGCACAACACATTTTGGTGCGCTCGTAACTTTTGAAGACATTTTTCATCAAGTCTCAAAGTTTTCTGCTCCATTCCAGTTCAGAAGCATTTTAGTGAGCAGCCTGAGAACACACTCAGCAATCCAAACTGTAGCCTGTAAAATTTGTTCACAGTGGTGGAATATTCTGCTTACTAATTACCAAGAGCTACAAAAATATATTCAAGGTATGACATTCAGCAATACCTTCACGAAGAAGTCCTTCAAGCTAAAGAAAGAAATTGCTACAGTCAGAAGCTATTTTGGTTTGGAGTTTAACCTGTTGTATTCCCACGAGTATCTGCTTTGTGTTTCTCTATAATGAGCTATCTAATCTAAACCACATTGTCTTTAGCAGCCAAAAATACACAAACTAACTTTCAACTGAAAAAGCAGCAGGAGCATGACTTCTACTTGATCACAAAGAGCAGCACGTTCTGACTCAATACATGGTTTTAGGAGGTTGTATTTTCCAGCTGTATTTGAAAGAGAAGGGTGAGCGTGGCCATTGAGGCTCCCTCAAGCATTCCCATAAAGATGTCATGATGCTAAGTCACAAGAGGAAAATAAAAATCGGTCCCAATAATAACAAAATTAAAACTACACAAGAACAAATTCTGGATTCAATCCGTCTGTATCTTCCAAAATAAGATACTGCGCTTAGCTCAGGCTAGCATCCTTTCAGCTATACACTTCTCTAACCTCTCTGAGAATTACTGGTTTCTTCCCTACATTTTCCACTGTTTAACCTTAAGAGGGGTTAAGAAACTGGCATTATTAAAGTATTCTGGGGTACAGTCAGTGCTTCTGTCCAGACACAGGTCCTCCCCATTTTCTGAGCAGCATCACAGCAGCCACTGAAATGCTTATTGCTGCTGTAACCCCAATTTGCAGAAACTCCCAGCAGATGTATTTGACTGTGTATGAAGATTCAAGTATATTCATTGCAATAAAAACACATTTAACTACTTTGGGGTAGTAGACAGCTTAATTTTTAACAATGGAAAATTTCATAAAAGTAATCAGAACATTTAACATTTTCAATACCTATAATTAGCAAAGCACAAAACAAAAAATAGTGATGGAAGTCTGCAGATAATACTTTGTGCTGGATGGAAATGCAGAAGAAAATAGTTCAGAATACGCATGTGAATAACTTAATTCAGAATGCAGATGCCAGTAGATCAGTTTAAAGTGCGCTTACTTGAACAGCTGCATGAAGTTGAAATTGTCAGTAAATTCATTCAGGTAAATGTAATGAACAGGAAGGCAGACAAGTGCCAAAAAAAATATCATATTACTTTTTAGTCCATAAACATTATCTGTTACAGAAAGGAAAGAGTTACAAAAATGTGAGACAACTTACAGAACTCGTCTCTCCCTTGTCTTCCTTCCATACCCAAGGTCATCTGGTTCAAGAATCAAATGGGAGTTAAAGAAACCAATTCTCACAAGTGTGGCAGCTGCTGCCCTGACCATGTCACTGAGCTACTCCCATCAAGAAGAAACACTTCAAAAGAACATTTTAATATTAGTGCTGGCTGCTAACCTGAGAAACAGAAGATGATACTGAACAATACCCTACAGCGGATCAGCACTCCTTGTCCTTCCGCACCTAAGAAACTTAGAACTGATTATTTTTCTGGCAGCTGACAAATATTTAGTTTGACTCAGGCTAACTGGTATGAGTAAGGAAGTAGAGAACAAGAGTTAAAAAAAACCCAATGCTGAAGTAAAGTATTTTGAAACTTAAACCAGACACCCTGTAAGCGAGTTTCATATTTCCAGCTCTTCAGGAGAGGAGAGACTTAAGAAACAAACGCTAGCAACTTAAAAAAATATCATTAAATAATAAGTTAAGTTTCAAGAACAGAATTTAAACTATCTTCCTAATTATACAGATATGCTAATTTGCAAACGATAACTTGTAACACAGTTATTCTCAACCTCAAACACCAGCTTCAGATGAGCTTATTTATAAGCAATAAACAAGCTCAAATATTGAAGAAAACACGCTTCCATTAAAGGAGATTGCCGAGTCCTAAATGGGCAGCAGTTCAAGAATGCTACACTAGTAGTCAGGCATGTACGATTTACAGTACTTTTACTTTTCTACTGCTGCCACTAAGTTTAGAAGCCCTACACAAAAAGGCCTTGCTGATATTCAAGTGTTCTGTAGATCCACAGAAGACTTATTTTGGTACTTTCAATACAAGCCTTTGACACCTCGCCTCCAGTGTGACTCGTCTCCTATAACCTTTTGCTAGAATCTCGTTACTGTATTCCTTCTCCCCCTGCCACTAAGCCCACACAGTTACAGAAGTTCTCCAAAGAGCTGTCAACAGGAGCACTGTCACAAACCATGATGTACTTTTGTCTTTTGTTTTTAAGAAAAACTGACACTTCTTTGTCATCATCTCCCTTCAAATGTTAGCCTACACACTTTGAGAAGTAGGGAAGAAATAATCCTGTCGTGTCACATGCAGTTGTATCTATATGAGGAACATTCTCCTACAATGCGTTCCACTTAACTGCTTTGCAAAGTCTTCCACATAAATAAACATTTGAAGCAGAAAAGCAATGGATGGTTTTACACACTGTGCCTGTAAAAAAATGACAGGCTACACAGTCAGTTCACATTTCTCTTAAATTCTGAAGACACGTTTTGGAGGTCTTTGGATTTATGTTACTTAAAAATCCAAGTGAGAAGATAATATGCATCACAGTGATGAAAGAGGAATTTCAGTCACACCTCCAATGATATGACAAACAGTTTGAGTCATAAATCTATCACAATGGGGCTATGGTTCTCCTACTGTGACAAAGAAATAAGAAAGGTAGGCAGGAGAACAGAAGTATTTTTTTGCCATTTAACTGTGAGCTGGCAGAAAGGTCCTTGCCTAGAAAAACAGATGAGCCAGCTGGCAGCTGCAGTACTTTGGAGCACCTAGAATCACCCAAACCCCTCTTTTTGCTTGTTCTGAAGATAATGCTCACCCCCACAGCACAAATTTGAAAAATAATGTCCACAGTCCTAATGGCACAGCTGGGTTATGATGAAAAACTCACCCACAGTCTGTCAATGTGCACTAAGAAGAGGAAAAATAAATAGTAATTTTGAAAACACTTAATTACATTGCTACCTTTAATTTGTTCTTTGTGGACAATATTTTCAGGCCTTTCCTCCCCTAAATTTGGCTAAACTTCCACTGTACAACATCGAAGTCCTCTAATTAGAGCTTTAATTGATGCTGACATGATCATTAAGAGCTATTCTGTTATTGCAAACATTCCTCTCATCTTTTTTCTCCACTAAATATTCAAATGGCTCATAGTCATTGAACTATTCAATAACTGAAGCATACCAACACCTCACACACTTCATTTTGTTTATGGACAGTAACGTTATATTATTTGCACAGCAAGTTTTTTTTTTTCCACTCTAAAATTTGATCCCATCTGTTTCAATTGAATACTTGCTTTTTTTCTTCTTACTTAGTTACAGAAATAACAAGACAATTTTTCAGAACTTCTCTTTTGCTCTGAGCACAAAAAAGCCCAAGCATGAACTTCTGAAGCCTAGTAAATAAAGTTGTGGTGGTGTCCCCGCATACATCTTGCACTCTGCTACAAAACCATAATGCTGTTCTCAGTCTTTGTCATCAGAGTAAGTGTAACTACATCTTCCATCCATGCATAATGTCCAAACCAATTCCATTTTCAAGGCTTTTGCAGACAAACAGGTTCTTACAGTCACATGCAGGATACCATAAGACCTTCTGCTTGAAGAATGCAAAGCTAGAAAAGAATTGCCACAGACAGAGCATGTTGTTTATTATCTGTATATTCATCTGCAGCACAATTGGACTCTCTTCACAGTCTCTAGCAAAAACCACATACACAGAGTAAATCTCAGGCCTGTAATCTGATGAATGTTTTACTACACAAACCAGCATCACACGCACAAAAGCAGCCCTAAAGAACCAGCAGTCCTAGCCTCTCCTAACAGCTTGTTCCTACCCCAGACTATTCCCTGACGTATGCCAGTACAAACCTTTATATGGCCACACAGTGAGCTGGACTGTGAAACTGATCAGGCTGAAAACTAATTTAGGGAGGAAAAAAAAAACAACAAACCACAACACAAAAAATCCCCACAAACATTCAAACAAAACTATCAACAAAATCTGTTCACAGTATAGCTGTTTGCGCAAGTGTAAAGCGACACAACATGGCACAGAACTGCTTTTAGCTGCAGCACCAGCTGAGGAAGTCTGACACGATTAAGTCTGCATGTGCAAAACTTCCAGTTACAGCGTGCAGCGAGAACAATGAACAAGCAGAACTTTTCCATCCTAAATTTGTCACAGATCTGCCTAATCTTAGTCAGCTACAACAACAGAACTAACTGAATATACCTTTCTACAGTTTTCAAATATACAGAGTTGCTAAGGTTAAAGGCAAACTATAGCACCAGTGACACACTAAACCCTAGAATTCTTTCACGCTTAATTAAGCAATTTGTGCTTGGACTTAAAAAACAAAAATAAGAGACAAAACAAAAGAAAAAAAAAAAACAGACTTTTCTGCTGCTTTCAACCACCAACTTCCCTCAAACGTAAAAAAGAAAAAAAAAAAAGGAATCCTTGTAATATATACAAATGTTATAAAGACAATATACACTACAGTGATCTTTATATATTCCAAATATTAATTTTTATGGGATATCAAAAAAGCCATCACAGTCTGAGAGCTGAGCAACATTCTCCATGTTGCATGCCCAGCACTAACTGAGAAAACACTCCTGTTGCTTACTGGTCTTATAATCCACATAAGAAGTTCCTCTCTGACCTGATCTGCTCCAAAGTATTTCTGTCACATCAGCAGAGCCCCATATCATCCGTGTCATTTATCTCAGAACTTAATGGAAAGCTGTCCCTCAGCTCTTCTCAACTTTATGTTCAGCAAAGCCACTGGTTCTTCTAATTTCATCATCAGGTTAGTGTGTTCTTCTGTTTAACAGGCTTCATTTCAAGTCAGAATCCTTTTACCTTGGAGGACTGGAAACATTTGGAAACCCTGAGCAGAAACATCAGTTTGCTTCAGCCTTGACTACTGCACACTACAGACACGAAGCAGACAATTACAGGCTTTCAATTCAAACTCCCTGATTTGTATTTATGTAGAGAACTAATCAGGAATTTAAAAACCAATGCAGTCAGAGTGTGGAAAGTCAGGCCTATGGAAACCCACAGGAATTACAGGCAGAAAAAATTTAATTAATTTACTTTGTCTGCATTCAGGTTTATTGTTGTTTTTCCCACCTAAAAACAAAGTAAAACAAAGAAATCCAAAAACATAATCCAGTTTTCTGGATTTGCTTAACAGGTCAGAGCAAGTCACACGTTAACCTTTCTATACAGCAAACCAAACAAAAACAACTAAACCCCACCCAAACAGGAAAAAATCTGCATGTACTTATCTTCCATAGCCAAGGCCTTCTCAAACTTATTTGGTACCTCTAGGTTACTTCTACTCATCATCAGCCTGGTCACCATTCTCCACCACCCATACCACATACTCAAACGTCGCCCAGTCCTTGGAAGAGATTTTCTGCCAAACACCTACAAAGCTACATCCTTCTAACACCCCTTTGAGCACTCCCTTGCTATAGCACGTCCCCAGACAAATGGCTGAGCTGCTCATCCCAGTGCTTCTTCCTCCCTACCTTTCCATCACTTACTTTGTCACATGCTTTCTTGTGGCAGCTCTTACTTGTTCCACATTAAGCAAAGCCCTGTGCAGAACGATCCTGACCCAGAGCCACAATTCGTAGGTACTAGAGGAGCACAAGTAAGTGCCCGTAGTGGTACAACAAAGGCCTTTAGCATACACACAGTTGTCCTAGTGGAGCTACACGTGCTAATACTCTTGTTTTCTCCCCCAGCTGCCCAGCAGAAGTAAAAAACTCCATCACCAGGAGCATATTTTGCCATCACGGTTCAAGTCACTCCAGGAGTGCTCAGCTCTGTACACCACTGTACAACAAACAGAACTGCAGCCAAAGCAGCCATATCTCTGACACACAGTATACCCACATCTGCATCTAGTATCAATAAAAACAGAAGTTATGGCCATGTTCTTCAACACTAGCAAATTACCACTACTGTGTTGCAGGAACAGATTGTTCACTCTATTGCAAAGGCAAATGCCTTGGCCTGAATATCCTGGTTTTAGACTTCTCTTACTGACAGTACAGCAGCAAAACAACTCCCAGCAGAGCTGATCCATTTGGCAGAAGGTAACTGTTCACATTAGCGTCCGCTCCTCACAGAGCTCAGCCATACACCCCATGGCAGCTGCCAGAAGCTGTGTGGGCAGTCAGTGGAGGCCACAAAACTGCACTCATCTGACACAGTCACAGGATTCCTGAAAGTTCTGGAAAGCATCCCAGAAAGCACCACAAGAAAACCCACGGAACAGAACTTTGCTTCACAGGATGCGTGCTCAGACTGCCATGCAAATAATCCAAATCACCGGCGAGCCATCATGGTGAGTGACCAGGAACCATAAGACTGCAGTAACCTGAAATGATACGGAGGTGTGGCAGTGTGACACAGTTACACTGATGTGCTCAAAATAAACACACTGACCAGATGTAACATTATGGTAAGGAGATGCCCAACACACTTTGACTCAGGGTGCTATTAGTTCCTGTTTCAATGTAGTACTTCTGAATCACAGCTCAAGGTAGCAGAAACTGTGGATCCTACAACAGAAGTTTCATTTCTTCTAGGGGAGGAAAAAACATAAAGCCAAAAGCAAAGAAGGTGTTTTCCTCATGGTAGGAAGTGCAGACCTGGTTTTTAAAACAAATAAAACTTCAGAATATCATGCAAATGCCTCTGTTACAGAGCAGCTAGCTCATGAGAGAAATTTCAGCTGAGCCTGTTCCTGAACTCATTCACTTAATAGATCCACACAAAGAAAATTTATATATAAAAAAACATAAAATTAAAACACACAAAAACAACAATCCTACCAGCAAACAACTTTCAGCAGTTGTACAAATGAGCTCTGAGAAAAGCCAAAAGAAAAAGCAGAGACCCTTGTGCTGCATAGAACACACCATAAGGCTTCATTACTCTGAATCTAAGTAGAGGCCAAGTAATGTCTGAGCCTCTAATTCAGCAAAGCACTGAGACACTGAAGGAAGAGACTCCTAATCCCATTATTAAGCCCTTAAACCACTGTTCCCCAATGCAAAAGACATGTTTACCTAGTTATTCTACTATAGATTTTAGGTTACATTATGATGAATGACCATTCACAGTGTATACAACTTTTCCAACAGAGCTACTAAGCATACTGTAACTAAATCTACTTTTCTACTGCCCATCACCGAAGATGTATTTTGAGTTACAATAACAGACCAGGGTCCTAGAAAGACCTCTGCCCCTATGAAGAAAATTAAACTAAATTTATACAAGGATTTATGGTGTGGACTTCTGTTAGCAGGCAGACCAGCAGAATTCAGAAGATGGGGGAAACAACCCACAAACCAAAACAAAACCAAAGCCTACACATGCACCTACCTTAAGGTATTTTAAGGACTGTTTATGTTCCACTGAGGACAGGATGTATATTTTACTAATACAAATTTTGAACAGAGTACTGTTTCAAGAGTAATATATACCCGCAAATGGAAAAAAAACTGAAGTGCTTCCCTAAATTCACCAGTTCTGGAAGTGTCTGTAGGGACCTGAGGAGTCCAAGCAGCTGCACACACATTTTCATGTCTGAACTGCAACACAATGGTTTAAGGCAATTTCATCCAAATGTGACATTTTCTTGTTTGGGAGAAAGAAGAATAATGCAAAATTATTTGAGGCTAATCTGTCCTAGCTGAACAGAAGCTGAAGGTAGACTTATGGCTGAATATCCAGCCTAATTACAATGGCTGTTCAAAACAAATTAATTAGGTTACTTGTACCTTTTTAAAGTGTCCTTAGGCACTTGACCACAGCTAATAATAAATACCCAGTACTCTTTATCTCCTAAAAAGCAAGCATCATTACCTCTGTTCTAGAGACGGGGAAATTGAAACATGAGTAAGCAAAGTCGTCTGTCTAATGTCACCCGGCAGCAAGCAGAGCAGCCAGGAAGGAAATGCAGGTCTGCAGAGATGCATCTGGTAGCTCAGTCAACAGGGTGAGTTCAAGCACCTCGCTTTATGCACTTTTACACAGAAAACAAAGTTGTCCCGTTTGTTGCGTGCAGATAACAAAACACTGAGCGTTCTTCAATCACATTCATTTTATGAATATGCTCATCTCAGATATAAACTGGAAAAATAAAGCAAATAGTAAAAACTATACAGGAAATGCCATCAAGTAAGCATAAGCTTCACTTTACATACATTTCAGTCATGGTATTGTTCATCACTCCTTTAAATAAACCAGTTAGCAACAGCCTTTTTAAAATGACTCTAATGTGAAATGCACACTTCCAAGTTTCCTGACTACAGCATCTGAGAGCACGAGGTGACTACGGTGCCCATTAAGGAACATATCAGTGAGGAAGAAAGAAAAAATCCTGTCATACCGACCAGTCCATGTATAGAAACATTTTTTGCAAATATTTTGTAATTTTATAAATACATAATTTTGATGGCATTTGAAAAACTCTTTCAGCTGTTGAATTCTAGCAAATGAAAACAAATATACTTTTTAACAAAATAGGAATTGCTTTGGAAGCACAATTCTGAATGAGCAATTTCTTTCCTTAAAATAAATCCTGTAACATTAACAGTAGAAGTCTACAAATGAAAACATTTATATTACTCTCTGGAAAAGAAGTGGTAGGGAACACCCAGAAGCACGGTCACTTTACATACACAATGGCTTCATTTAAATGGCCTGAGTAATAACTTCTATTAGGCCATACCAGTTTACTATGCTGACAGCTATTGTCACTTACAAGAAAGCACAAGTGTTTAGAAAAGCACACTACCTCAAAAATGTGTTCTTTTTTTTTTTTTTAATAGGATTTTGAAAAGGCAAAGACAGTGTTTTTCATACAGAATGTAAAAAGTTTTATTTCATGGATGCTTTACTTTAACAGCTGACTGCATTTTTTAATCATAACATTTTTTCTTGTCACTTCCAGCAAAAAGCAAATGGTTAAAGGCTCTGCAATTAGCCCAAAAGCAAGCACTTGCAAGGCCACTTTGCCTGCTGGTAAAAGTTCTAAAAGGATGCAAGCTCAGAGAAGGACAGCAGAATTTTGGAAGGGAAGGCAACATCAGCAATACAGGTTCTTACCCAAGCTCCTGCCCCCTCCTACATAAGAACCTGTACTGGAGATAAAAGAAGGTAAAAAGGTAAGCTGGCTTTATGTGAGCTCTCAGTCAGTCTTTGGCAAGCAGGAAATCCTGTTGGAGCCACACTAAACACAGCAAACTAAAAGGATGCTTGGTTACCACCAGATTTATGTTCTAGTATGCATTTGGTGACTACTGAGGGATAAGTGGTACGATTTTTGCCTGGAACAAATTTACATGAAAACTTGCTTAGAAGCAAGAGATAGTTCCCACTGTTTGTGAAAAGCTGAAGTAACATACAACAACGGGAAAAAATGCTTTGCAGCAGTAGTGGGACAGATGTGGATATTCGCCAGTAAGTGCATTTAAGAAACATATGAAGTCTTTTTAAAAAAATTAATTTTTATATGATTATATGTAAGTTTAATGTGCGTGCACATACACACACACACACGCACGCACAGAACTCATTGTGAAGTGCAATCAGACTGTTGACTAATTGGAGTTCACTCTGAAACAAGTGCATATGTCACATCTGTTTTATCACTTTCTTTGCAGCAGTTAGTGATTTTGCCCTCTTGTTTTTCCTATTTACCCAAAACCCACTTCTCACCATTAGTCAGCAGTTGGGAAAGTCTACAGATTTTTATGCCAGGAGAGCCCCACTGATTCACGAGGATGGAGCCACTTTCACTAAACGAATCCCAACCTCACAGTTAACCACTCGCAGCACAGTGGAGCACTTGGGGCCATCACAACAAAAGCACACAGAGCAGCATCAATAACCCATATGCCACTTTTATCACTGACTGATACTTCAGATTCGAAGACAGGAACAAGCGTAGCGGTAGCACTGTTCAACTGCTTTCAGTAGGTCTTCATGAGCATTATCAAAACATCTAAACCTCACACGGTTCACGATCTAAATCAAGCCACTTACCAGAGGCACTCAGCTTTTAGCACAGCCTTGCATTTTACAACTTCCATACCTTTCCATACAGAATTGTGATATGCACAGAACAGCCCAGATTAAGCATAAACAACTCTGAGGTCAGTATCTCTTAGTTTGAGGAAGTTTTCTCTTGATGTGAGATGAGCAAAATGGCATCACATTTCACTGTAGTTCCTCTTTCTTTGGGAACATGCCACTGAAGTAGCTTTTATTTGTAGGTATATGAAGAGTGACTTATTTGCCTTTAACTCACAGGGAAAAGGGTATTGTGATTTTTGCCAGTATGTGCCACTGAAAAGAAAGCAGTACCTTCAAAGTGGTACAACCTGATGTAGAATTTCCTCTGAAAAAATACCTAAAGTTAGCTGTTTTACAAAGCTTAAATCCTAGTGGGATTTCCACCTTAACTCTGTAAGTTTTCTGTTAGGCACTAGGACTACCCTTACTGCTGTGGAAGTTACCATCTATAATGTGGGAGACAGCCTAACCAAAGCATCTGATCCACTTTTTAAAAATCAAATATCCATCATCACTGTTAATTTCATCTTCCCAAAAAGATGAAATAAAAACAAACAACCCCCAAGCAACACAAAACACAACAAAGCCCCTCTATTTGAATCCCACCCCTTCTCAGTACTCCTACTGAAGCTCTGCCCCACGCAGCTTACCTGTAGCACTACCACAGTTACTTATTCACACAGCTCACCACTTCAAACAGGTTTACCAGCTTACATATCATCGTATCAAGTTTGTATTACCATAGCAATTCTTCCTAGACACTTTTGAGTCGCTGATTAAAGTTCAGCATTCCAGATGGATCTTTAGCCTTCAGCCATCTCGTGTGCTGCAGTCTCAAAAAGGACGCTATGTCCCCATTGTGCCTTCCTTTCCTTTGTTACTGCAGTGAGCAGAGCATGAACGTTTAAACCTACCAAAGGATTTCTCAGCGTTTATGAAATAAATATTTCCTTTTTTAAGCGTGCCTTTCTTGCTTCTATTCAAACATGAAATTCAATGCTTTCCATTTATGGACTTCTTAGTTTGGTTAATTGTCCAACTAACAAATCCAGAGATGCATTCTTTTCCAGATAAACCGTAACTCACACAGATTTTAAAAAAAAAAAGAAAAAAAAAAAAAAGGACAGAATAAAATACAAAACGAGCACTCTTTAGACAAGGAAGCGGAAGAGCCAGCAGGTTGGGCTGACATTTACAGATAAGAGCACAGTAGCGAAGCGCCTGAATTTTGCCTACGCCTGCAGCTGACAAGCAGAAAAGTAACAGTTGCACGGGGCACTGACGGCCCAACTCAGAGCTGGAAGCGGCCGGCCGTCGGATCCGGGGGTCTCGTCCTGCAGCCACATGAACCCTCGCCGTGCCACCAGCGGCGCTTAGGGACCATTTTCTCCTCCTCCCAGCTCGGACCTCAACGCCCGCACAAAGGAACCGCTCCTGGTTCTGCGGAGAGCGGCCCCGGGCTCCAACCTGCGCGGGAGCCCCCGGGACTCCCTCCCCCCTCCTCTCGGCCGTGCCCGGAACGGGCAGCGCGTTCCGCTGCTGGCGGCCGGGGGCGCTCGGCAGCCGCGGGGCCGCGGGGGGCGCGGCGCGGGCCGGGCCGGAGGGCCGCGGGGGAAGGAGCGAGGGAAGGAGGGAGGGAGCGAGCGAGCCGCCAGCAGACAAAAGCGGATCGCGGCCGGCGGCGGGGTGGGGCCGTGACCGGGCGGCGGCGCCTTTGCTCTCGGGGGAGCGCGGCGGGAAGAGGCCTGGGGTGGGCGCGGGCTTCCTCCGCCCCGCCGCCGCCTCCTCGGCCCGGCCCAGCGGGGTGGGCGCCCGGCGGCGCGCCGAGCGGCGGGCAGGGGGCGGCGGGGCGCGGCAGCCGCATCCTCCCCACCGGGGAGCGCGGCTCGGGCGGTGCCCGCCGCTTACCTGCAGCTCGGTGAAGAGGATCTCCCTCTCGGCCGCGTTGGACGCCATTGCGCTGGGGTTTGAAGTCCGCACCTGGACGCTGCCGCCGCCGCCGCCGCCGGGGAGGGGAGCGAGGGAGGCGGGTCCGGGGCCGGGACTAAGGGCGCATCGGGGGCGGGGGGAGCGCTCGGCGCTGAGGCAGGGGGACGCGGGAGGGGCCGCCGCCTCCCCCCTACCGCTCATGGGGGTCGCGCCGCGCGCTGGGCCGCGGTGCGGTGCGGTGCCGCCGTGCGCTCCCCCGCCCTGTCGTGGCGCTCGGCCCTGGCAGCGCTCGGCCGCCGCGGCTGCTGCTCCTGCGGCCGCCGCGGATGTCGCACCATTTGGCTGTCACCCTGTCGCAAAAGCGGCGTTGCTTTGCGGCACCCGGAGCACGTGACAGTTGGAGTGGGGGGGGCGGGGAGGGAGCGTGGGGGCGGGAGGGTGCCGGCTGCCGCCCGGGAGCTTCTGCTCCCTCGCGGGCAGAGCGGCGCGCGGGCGGGGCGGGTGCGAGGGGCGCGCGGGCGGGGCGGGCGCGTGCGGCGCGCTCCTCTCAGCAACGCGCCCCTCAAGTCCCCGGCTCCCTCCTGCGTTTCCTCCTCCTGTGAATCTACGGTTCCCAGAGTCCCGTTGTTTCCCTCAGCGATGGCTCGGGGAGGGCGGTGCATGGCAAAACCCTGGTGCTGAGGGTCTCTGGGGCTCGGTCCCACCGCTGCCGAGGGCAGCCGAAACCCCCCGGCCGTTCGTGGCCGTCCCGAACCCGGCTGCCTCGCGGCCACAAGGCAAGCAACCACGCGCCGCCCTGGGAGCCGGAGCGGCGGGCCGGCAGGTTGCGGCGAGCGGGGGCGGCGAACGCGGTTCTCCGAAGCGTAAATGGGCTGAGCGACAGCGTGCGGGGGCCGGGTGAGTTCGGAGGCCGGCAGTGCCCGCTTAGTCCCCAGAGGCAGCTCTGAGAGCCTCGAGGGTAGAGCCCGTGAGGAAGCGGTGCCTCTTCCCTCGGCGGCACCCGCTGCGATTCTCGGTTTCCTGCCTGCGTGTTGTTCCACCTGTTCATGAGCGCTTTTGCTGCCCGCTCTGTACGCACACGCGCGTTCCACCCTCATTTCAGACGTTGCACTGGGCTAATCGAGCTCATGCAAAACGCTGCGTGGAAGTAATTAAAACTGTTTTCGCCTGTGCTGTTTCCTGCCAGGCTTGTACAAGTTGAGGTATTTTCTGTAGGTGCATCTTCATGCGAGCGCTCGTGCTTGCTGCGTTCATTTCAGTGCATCGCTGTGCGGCCACGGGCCCAGCGTGGTCTGTTCAATGCAGAACTGCAGGTTCAATTCTGGAGGGAAAAGAGGAACAGGAGAGGTCAAAAAGAAGCATACAATTTACTACGAGCAAATTCAAAACGTTATGTGTTCTTTTGATTCCACTGAGCACCAGACGAACTCAGCAACCTGTAGTGCTGTCTATCATGCAGTACAGGAGAAGCCTATGATGTCTCCATTAGTTAATTTCACATAAAAGCAAAATCAAGGTATTTCTACTCTGAGACTGTGCATCTGTACGCAAGTGAGATATTTTTCCACTACATTGATATTATTCATAAGCTTGCACATGTACAAATTTGCATGCAGGCTTAGTTCAGTGGAATTAATGGCTTTAATTTCTGTTTTGTGTGGCCAGGCAATTGTAGGCTGGGATGGAAAGTGGAAAGTAAAGAGGAAGAAAACCTGTCAGTTGTCTAACGGTCACAGTACTACAAAGAATATTGAAAACTTCATAAATCAGAGGAAACAGTTTTAATGCAAGGTCACACTGGTCTTTCTCACTGCTTGCTGTCACATACATCAGGCGTCACAGGTGAAGATACACCATCCCAGGCTAAATTGGGAATTGTCTCAGGAACAGGGCTAGACTTGAATAAAACTGTTGAGGTATGTGCCTTCTGTGGTGAATGGAAATTCCCCACAAACAGTTTGGGTTCTTGAGTGATTTTTTTTTTTTTTTTTTTTACTTATGTTGCAGTTTTAACCTACAGAAGGAATTCTAACTTGGAAGGTCAGGGTCAGAAACGTGACCTACATGTTGGCATCATATAAACATCTTTATGTAATCAATGTATGAAAAATATGTACCTTACTCAAATCTTAAGTATAAAGAAGAATTTCAGAAGCTGTTCATAGAGCACAATTGTGAGAAAGGCTACGTGGGAAAGTCCTACTTATTCTGCCTTCACCACGCATTCAAGCTCAATTTTTACCATAGCCAGAGTTCCAGTTACCCAGTGAAATCTGTGCTAGCATGGCTTTGCTGTAACTAATATGAAGTGGTCATAAATCAGCAGGCAGAAGTCAAAAAGTGAAGTTTTGGGTGCATTGTGAAACAAGGTAGGGGAGCAAGGAAAGACAATTATACAATGATTTCATCTTTTAGAGCATGCTGGTGTGATGCCAAGCTTTAAAGCTTGGACTTTTTTTGAGAACAAGTGTTTAAAGATATATACGAGTAATCAGAAATTACTGCATTATTCTACTTTAATCACTGCATATACTTGTCATCAAACGTGGTCCCTTACTGCTGCTATTGCAGAGGAAGTGGAGGAGTCTGTGTGTGTGCTTTCTAAGGTGTGGTCAGAAGGAAACACACAGAATACCCCCCCCCCACAAAAAAAACCTTGCAGCTGTATGAGCTGATGTCAACAGTTGATAAACTCTGCGCGTGTCTGAAACAGACAGCTGATTTAGGTCATGCTCAATGTAAACTGCTCATTGAAGGCTAGATATGGTTATCCCTGTCAAGACAGAGCCTATAAGCTTTTTTTTGTATTCCCAGTATAATTTATACTGCTTGCAAGGACAATGTTTTGGTTTCTGTGATAGAAGTGTATTGGTACAAGAATTGAAAAAGTAACAAAACATTGTTATCTATATCTCTGATAATTAAATCGTTCTTCTTCCAGATTCCAGAAAATACAAAGCATTGCTGGACAGCTGTAGCTCTACATTTAAGCACTCTGACAGTGAATTACTGAGCAAGAGAGAACATTCCAAGTGAGTCTCAAAATAGAAAGCAGTTAAGTACGTAAGTCCATGAATTTAGCATTATGTGGAGTCCTGAGTTCAGCCTTTGCCTTAAGATGTCTGAATGCTTTTTCCTTCAGCATTTATCCTGTTGGATCATCCCTTCAATTATCATGCTGGAAAAGCAAAATGAACAAAAGGAATGACAGTAGTCCTGGCTAAGTTACACTTGATTATTTCTTCTTTTTCAGGTTGTTTTATTAAAACCTTTATCCCACAAAACTGGAAGAGTAAATTGCTATGACTTCCAATGTTTTATGTATTACAAAGTGTAATGCTATAATGGAATGGAAAGTACTGCAATAATAGCAGGGTGGCAAAGTCTTTGGCTGTAACAAATGAGAACAAGCCAAAACACAGAAGCCACAGATGCAGAAGTGAAGGAAAAGAGCTACTTACCTTTGGAGGGCCTTAGGTAGACAAGGATCTCCATCAAGAGATGCTGTCACCTCCACTGCCCACCCTTATATGAGGTCTGGGAAAGGCTGGATTCTGGCTCCAATCCTTCTGGTCTCTCAGGGGCACTGCATACAGCTGAGCTCCCCTGGTTGGCCCTGCCTTCCACCAGGTGCTCAATCACTGGTTTGGGCTGTGACTTAGTATTTCCACTACACAAGTGTACCTTATGAATCCTTGGGCACATTACAGAACTCATTTGCAAAGTATCAAGGATACTGTAAGCAAAATACAAGTTATTTTTTAGATTAAGTCTAACTAGCTCTCTATGTTGTAAAAGGGAGAGCCTGATTTCACCGAGTGATGCATGTAGAAATTAGGATGGAGGATATCTGAAGAAGAGTAGCCGTGTGTGATCGTTATATTATACTTATTGATATCAAGATGCTACCAGGAAATAAAAGTTCTTCTTGAAGCTTCTGATTAGTCTTGCCTGTTTAAATTAGTGATGTATTCTAGAGGGAAAACAGTGTATAAACGTGAATAAGCGTGATTGGCATGGATGACATCAAAGAAGAAATGAGATCTGTCTGTTAGGTGAGTGAGGGTACAGCAGTTTCAGGCTAGCACCAAAATTTTTAAACACAAAGTAAGAGCTAGAAATTAATGAACTTTTTTTTTTTTTTTTTTTGATAGGGGAAGAATTAATTAGGTTTGCAAGCAATATTGATACCTGTTAAAGAAAATTATTTTCCATCCCTTCTTTTCCCACTCTTCACCTGCAAAGTGGGAATACTAAAATTCACAGTACAAGTCTAATTTATGCAAGCATTTTCTCTAAATTCTTTTGCTTAGGAATGAAGTTAAGTGTATAAAAGAAATGGGCTACCTGGTGTTAGCTTTCAGGGTTTTTTTGTTTTTTTTTTTTTTTTTTCCTTCTTCAGTTGTCTTTTCAGTAATGCTGACATTTGCTTTTCCTGACTTGTAAACGTAGAAACATTACTCTTGTATTTTAACAGTTGTTATTCTAAGTTGGAATTGGATCCTCTGAAAACCCTGTGAAATCCAGGAGATATCAGACATGGGAAAAATGAGATGAACATATGTACACAGCTTTTTATTTCTTTTTACTTTTCTTTATTTTGCTTTACTTTACTTATTTTGCTTCTCAGATAATTATGAAGATAGAAGAATGCTTTTCTTCAAGAGGTTCCAGTAATAATTCTTGAAATAAATTGAGAAGGAAATGTGTTGAGGTTGCATTAAAAAAAAGAGCTTAATATCATAATCTTCTTTAGACCAGGCCTTGCTAATATTTACTAAAGAAAATGCTAAATCAGGGGAAAAATATCAAAGGTGTGGGTAATTTTAGTGTGTTTAGCTTGAGAATGTTTTCTTGTATTGAAAACTCGTTTCTTCCACAGTATTTCGTGAAAGTTAATCTGAATGGGTAATTTCTCAAAGGGAATTCTATATAAGAAAAAGTCTAATACAACAAAAGAAACAAAAAGAAACACACACATAAACAGACAAAACTCAACCTCCTGAGAGAGAGCATGAGAACTCTGAGGCTGTTGCTCATATACCTCTGGCAGTGAAGAGGACATTTCCAAAGATAAAACTAAAGTGACTAAGTAAGTTTATTTAGCTCTTCTGGTGCCTGCTTGCAAATTTTGTGTATTCCTAAACTATTCATTTAATACTCTTTTAATTACATAGCTAACGTTAACATTTTTGACTGAGTTACTATGACATAATCATAGATCTGCTACCAATTGTGGTGCACTTTGTAGTTAAAAATTGCCTTCTGGATTTACATACTTATTACCCAGGGCTAGATGTTATTAGCATAGATAATATTAGCATATTATCACCAGCAATGTAGACAGATGCCTTGAGGAGTGGAGTGCAACAAACATTACCCATTTTATTGATTTTGGACCCTGGGATGACTTGCAGTGAGTGAGAAAAAAGTGCTGGAAGGGAAGGAGAATAATTCCCGTTCTTATCTACTCTTATGAGGAGAAACTCTGACTTGTGTTTAATGTTTGTGGAAAGAATGTGTCCTACCTGTGCAGAATCACCTGGAAGATCAGACCTTATTTCTTTAAAGGAGATCAACTGGGATTATTTGAAGTAATAACAAAATGCTGTATGCCTTTGCATTAAGGCTATGATCCTACAAGTAGATCAACATGATGAATCTTTACACCTATGCTAAGTCCCAGTGATTCTAATTAAACTTGATGATAAGATCAAGCTTAACATACTCAATGCTGTTTCTGCAGTGAGCACAGATGGGCTTCTGTGTTTCTGTTGAGTCCACTGAAGTGAATTGGGCTTGGTGCAGCATTTGTAACATTAAGGCCTTATTTTCTATGAATGCAGATAAGATATCAGTACAAGCAAGGTGACTACTACCTGTGCATGGTTCCTAACCTTATTTGCTTTCTTTCTGTAAGTAGTAAGCATGTTAATATAACCCCATGTATCTGATCTAAAATATCCTAATTCATCAGAAAAGTAAGGCAAGATTCCATGAAGATGCATTCAAGTGCAACTCACGTTATGCTGTTATGAAGAAGACTGACTTTCTGAAAACACGTTGTTGATTATGGCCTACAGTTTTGATGGAGTAACATTAGAATACTGAGGCTTTGGTGGAGATTGAAGCATTTTCATGTGTGGCTTTTGAGTGTGCAACTTTCCATGATTCTGTGCAAATCTAATTCCTGCAGAGTGCTTTGTAAATACAAAAATAAAACAACAGTCAAGCACAAGATCAGTAGTAAATTTAAACAAACAGAAACACCACAGAGTCTGAGAATTACAGTATGTCTGAAGTCAAAGTCTGTGTTTGGAGGAAAGGGAAATGTATTGCAAGGAATGAGTCAGACATGGGATTCTCCAGAAAGGGGATACCCCACTGAGTAGAGTATCTGTGCTTGAAAAGGTGCCGCAAGGATATCTCTGCATGCTTTTGAGGTGAGATTTGACCTGTCTTTGAAAGATCTGTTATTGCCAGATAGTAGCCTCTGCAGATTTGCTAGCAGCTCCCATCACAGTACTCAAAAGGCAGAAGATTGCGTCCATTCTCCACTGCATGATGGCACTGACAGACTGGTCTCATCATGTATTATGGAAGATGATGTGTGGACTCATGAATTTTTGATTATCCTCAGCCAAGTTTAGTTTGCTGTTCTGAAATCTACAGCAAAAACTGACGGAGGCAGGAACTGAGAAGAGGTACTGCTTTGGTGCTGTGCCTGGTGATGTAGTGTCCATACATCAAAGCTTTCTATATATTCTCTAATATGTTTGCGGACACAATAAACAACTATGCCAAATGATCCTGAAACAAACTTCATCAGACACTCAGGCTTAGATGAAAATATTTTTGGTCATGATTAGCTTGATGGCTGTTTTTTCTCTCTGTCTTTATCTCTCCTCAGAGAAAATAATCTGCATGTGTAACTCTGTCAGGGATTGAAGTCCTAAGTAGTTATTAACTTGTACTTAGTATGCAATGAGTCTGAATTAAAAGGGTAGATCTATCTTCATTTAATGAACACCTAGAAAAAAGACTGACCAGGCAGGTTTATAGCTGGCTGTAATTGTATTTTCCATGCTCATGAAATAAAAGGTGCCTTTCATTCTTGTATGTCCATAGTACTTGCTTTAATAGAACTGACATCCCCAAGAGAGAGCTTAAAAGTTTTCAGGAAAAAGGACAAATGTGTCAAGCAGTACTAAGGGAAAGATGCATTTGAAAAAAACTTTTGTGCTCATACCAAACATGTTACTGATTCCCTCTCAGCTCTGCTTCCTCTTCTCCATTCTCCCCCTGCCTCCCCCCAGTCTTTTATTCTCATGATATTGCAAACAAATGCCCTCTCTTGCAATATCATGTGGTGTCAGATTGATTCACATTCTTGTACTTTTGAGCTCAGTGGTTCAGACAAGTTGTTACAGTGTGTTCTATACATACCCTTAATAAGTTGTTTAAGCATCAGTAGGAAGAAAAAGCATTATTATCATTTTAAATGTTGATTTCCTTTTTGAGTAAAATAGCAATCTTAGAAGTTGGACAGGGGAATTAGTTGCACGTTCTGTTTGGAATACCTTTTTAACACATCTTCAGTGTTCAAAGATTTTCTGTTGTGTGGAGAAGTTTGTAGGTATGTGATTCCTGAAAATGTCCCAAACGTTAGGTTAGGCTTAGGTGAGATTCTTATGCTGCAGACTAGTTGCAAAGTTAATTGTTGAGTTGTTCCTGACTGAGAAGTTAAATGGTTAGGTGTCTGAAAGAGAAACAACAGTTGAGTTCCATAATTTAATTAGGTACATAGATGCTAGTGATTTTTAATACCATAATTCTTATAAACACTTAATGTTACAATTTAGCCTGTTATACATTACAGAAAAATAAAACCAAACAAACACAAACAACTAGATATCTAAAGGACTAAAGTGAACTCATTTGCTTTAAGTGGCTTCAAGGTATCTTGAAATATATACACTAAAATCCTGCACAGTCAGTATGGCCTCTGATTTGAACTATTGTAATTGCGTAACAAAATATATCAATAGAAATACAAAATGCTTTCAGATTGCTTTGTTACCTAGCAGGTAGTTTGCAGTCAATAAACTTGTTTTTTCTTTGGAAGAAAAATGAAGCTAGAAGCTACTGAAGAAATGTGTGGAAAAATGTTTTTGGTCTTGGTCTGTTTTCTGTATCTATGCTGCCAAGGAGCAGTCAGTCAGAGGCAAACTCTGAGGTGATGCTGATGAAAGAGAAGGCTGAAGTATACTAGGCTGGTTTTTTAAATGTGATAACCTGATCTTTCTTTACATTTATTGACCTCTTTGCTTGCTGCAATGTTGAGGTGTTAGCTTTAATGAAGGCATCTTTTACACAAGTGTTAGAAAGTCTTTAACTGGTGGAATGAGTTATTCATTGTGCTCTCATTCTTTCCTGGTTGACTTGCTCCTTGAATTTTCTGTGTCTGTTCCCTTTTTCCTTTTCCCCCACTTAGTGGAAATAGTGCAGTGATGGAACAAAGCATGAAAATGAAGTATAATAACCTAAAAATAAAATAAGGCTTACCTTCCTCTTGTCCTATATTTTCTTTTCATCCCAACATCTATCTAGGAGGCCAATCTTCAGCTATACAGTGTCCTTAAAACCTATTTGTTTGATGGAGGAGAATTTAGCTTAATTTGAGCTAAGATTAGTGTAGTTGCAATAGTGATGGAGATGATGGGGACGTATCAGTTATGTCCTAGGTATCTTTGGAACCATGACAGAATATTGCATGTCAGCAATATAAAACTTCCTTAAGAGTTGCACAAGCAGCATGGTGGTTTTTTTATTAATTATGAAAGATATCAGTAGCAATTATTAAAATATAGCAACTTGTGTAGACATTAGAAGAATGCATTTTGACATGGACCTAAACACAACAGCATGTCCAGTAGCTGTTTACACCAGCCATGCATGTAGCAGTTGGTTTAACATCAGAAAAGTGAGATAATTGACAGTGAAGGAAGAGTAAAACTGTACACTGCGATATGAGACATATTTAGTTTAAATACAGCAGACAGTACATTACTGCTTGGTTTTGTAACGTTCAGATTATCAAAACATGCTTTGAAAATGTGAATATTTAGTAAGTATAATCAACAGAAATCATTTGAAAGAAAAAGGTGAAGCAGAGGTCAGTTGGGGGTTGCCATTCATGTGCTGCCCTTAACTGTTTATTGCTTCCCCTTTTCCCAGCAAATCCTGTATTTAAGAAGGATTGTAAGGCCTGTGTAATCATTGAGGATTTACTTCCTTTGGTGCCACAGAGCTGCATTCAGCAGCAATGCTGCTGTTTCTTTTTTTTTTTTTTTTTTTTTTTTTTTTTTTTTAAGTGCACACAGCACTTCTAAAAAGGTACAGATGAATGTTTCCAGGAAGTGTTTTTGATAGCAACAAGTATAAATTGTTGTTTGATATTTGAAATGTAGATAGTCTTATGTTCAAATTCTGGCCTTGTGCTGACAACAGGCGCAGTAGTTCTGCAGAACCTTAGGTGCAGCTGATGTAAATTGGAATTCTGGCTAATGAGGTCAAGAGTTTTTTTTTTTTTTTTTTTTTTTTTTTTTTTTTTTTTTTTAACATGCTGGTACAAAATCTTGATTCGCAGTTCAGTTTTAAAATATAGAGGAATCTAAATATTTGATAGTTCGGGTGAAGGCTAAGTCAGCACTTCCTTAACTCTCTGTATTGAGCAGAGAACATAATGCTTCAAGAAAACTGCTTGATATTTCTTACTGCTTAATTTCCTGTGAATTATGTAGTGTAGATTGATAACTGAAGATAACTGAATACAGATATTACTTTATTAGATTAGATATTGTAACTGAAAATAGCTATAGCTGTAGATAACTGAAATTAATGTTTGAACTAAAGTGCTTGAGAATTTCAGTTTACCCCATACTGTTACCACTCTTCAATGTAGGTAAAATACTGAAAACTGTTTATTCATACACAGCTTTCTTACTTTCATAATCTGCAAGGACACAGTATTTCTAAGTATCTCTAGTAAAAAAGGGGAAAAAATAAGTTTGCCAATAGCAAATTTGTTACAAATTTGTTATAAATGAAAAATGGAATTTAAAGAGTATTTTCTGTATCAATGGAAATTTTAATATTAAATTGCTCCATCTAGTGGCAAACTTCTGAAGCTGGTTTTTCTCCTTCAGTGATTATTATCCTTTAGTGATTATTATTCCTTTTGAGGATTTAAGATGAAATTATGCTACTTTCCCCTTGGAAGTTCTTTGCCAAGGGAACTCTATATGTGACGAGATAAAAGCCCTGATTTTTTTCTTCCAGTGAGTTCTGAGGAATCTCACTTTTTACTTCACTGGAAGCAAGCATAATGTGCTGAGGTGTCAGAACTGCATTTGAGTAGCTGGTTTGAGTTATTCTTGGGACTGGAAGGGCAAAGGGAAGAAGTGGATTGCATCAATAATTTATTCAACAAAGATGAAGTCTCTGATTCCTTGGCAAATAATTAAAATACACAATGAATTGTAATACTGAGTACAGCGTACTGAGATGCATCTTGCGTTCTAAAATAAGTTTCTGTTGCAGGATGTTTCAGTCAAATCCTAAATGGCTTTGATATTGCATTTATTTTTGATAGCAGTGAACTAATTGAATGATTTGTTGATGTCGATATCATTTGTCAGCAATTGGAATTCTTATGCTAATCAAAGAGAAAACCCCTGTGTTTCTTAGTCATAGGAAAATGGGAGAGAATTCAAAAGAAAATCACCAAGGAAAGGCTCTCTGATGCCTTCTTCCTTTGCATGCCTTGAAAAGATACATTCAAACAGAACAGAAGGGAGCTCTTGAGGAGGCTTGTGTATTTATTTCCCCCTGCCCACTGCTGTGATCTCTTATGCAGCTGGCTTTAAAGAGAACTCATGGACATAGAACAATGAATCAGTTTGAGGGTAGTTTCACAGTATTGTTTTTCTGTGTCTGAATGGAGCACAAAACTATGCAGCCAGCAGCTCGAGTCTGACTACAAAGTAAAAATATTTAAAAATGAAAAGGAAGAAAATGAAAAAGTACTGAAATAGTTTAAAACCAAATTTTAAATTTTAGTTTAATTAAAAAAAAAAAAGTCTGTGTTTGAGAATGTAATGGATGCATTGAACTTGCTGGCAGCCCATCCTTTACTTTTCACATTCATTTTTCAGTTTCGGTTAATCTGCCACATAAATAATGTATACACCTTTAATTTCCTGGTAGATTAATTCTCACTTCTCAGTCCAAGTCTGAATACTCCTTTTAGACTAAGCAACTGTTCTCAACACTAGAAGAGTTGCAATTTATTCCAAGACTGTTCTGTTATTCAAGTGAATAATGGAACATAAACTTTGTAGTGCACTTTCCCAGACTTCCTCTCCCCAATTAGTTTGGTCACTTAAAATTGCAGATCACTGTTCCTATCTTCCTTTCCCAGGCAAATGAACCCATTACATATCACAATTGCATAACTTCCCTACATGCTAACTAAAGTTTCCTTGCAACATTTGTTTTAGCTTCAGCTGTATATGTCTCGTTGAACTTGCAGTCTTTGAAATATAACACATCTTGATTATAGCACGTGAGCAGGTAATTAATGTTGCTATGAATTGGAATGACACTTTTTATCTTTTGTAGTTCTTGCATAGCTGAGGTCTTTCTAGGCAATAAGGTCAATTAGGAGTACTCCATCTTTCCTTATTTCTAGTGGCTAGGGGAATCGGGTACTGTATGGGAACTGCTGAGTCACGGCCTGAACCTCTGATTGACCACCTGAGGTGAGCGCTGAGTCAGCCATGGGAGCACAGGTGAAGGCAATTCTCCTGTGCTGTCAGAAGGGGTGGAGCCTGGCTGCACCTCTCCTAGACCCATTTAAGAGCTGACTACCCCTAGAGAAGGATCTCTTCTGGAGATCCATCCTTTAGAGTTTTGTAACAAGCCTGGGATGTGGGTAAGCATTCTATCTGTCCTCTTTTTGTTATTATAACCTGCTTAGCCAAACTCTCTGGTTTATTTCATAATTATAGCATCTTTATATTCATTGATTATACAGGTACTCTTTATGAACTCTGTGTCTTGAAGATAGATAGATAGCAGAATTGCTGAAACTGACTTTCTTTCCCTGGTGCTTGCGTACTAACAAAAACTGAACAACAAACCTTGGCCTTTACTCCTCCTTCTGTTGAGGTGGGGAAACAGTCATAGCAGTGATTCTGATGGTTTTTAAGAGTCAGGGGAAGTGGTTATTTTCAAAAATGTAATTGTGAGGGGGGGGGAAAAAGTGTGCTGTTTGAATCCTTAAATTGTTTGAAATACTTTGAAATTCACGAATCAAAGGTAGTTTAGTTTGGAGTATTGACTTTTTTTCAGTTTCTTTTGAAATGTTTGATCTCTTTTCTTTAACCTTACTGGAATTTGATGTTGACTATTTTAGGTATGTATCCCGTCCATTGAAAATAATGTAACATACTGAATTGCTTTTTTTTTTTTTTTTTTTTTTGTTCTTGATCAAACTTCTCATTGGTAAGTGAGGCTAACTAGGAATGGTTCATCTTCTTTTCCAAGTAGTTAGAAATGTATTAGTACCTAATGAACTTTTGAGAGGTGGGTTTCCCTGATTGCTTAGGTAATAAATCTGTATTTATTTTGAAAGACTTTCTTGTAATACTGCCTAGCTATAGACTACTCCATTATGCCAATGTAATGTTTTAAAATGACTATATATTATCCAACTTGATTCTGTTATCAAGATTCAGTAGGCAAGTTTTTATTTCTGTATGCTATAAACCTCAATCTTATATTCTCAGGAGGATATTGTCAGGCAGTGTTAGACATGGCTCATAGTTCAGCAAACCAATATCAAAGTTTTCTCACTTACTATAACGCACATTTCTTGATGGGGGGAAAAAAATTATCTGGTTTTTTGTCACACTTGTTGCATGATTGTATACTGTCTTGGAGGTGGTCAAAAATAACCTGGCTCTTTTTTTCTGTTATTAGAACCTCAGCTCATTGGAACACTTTAAAAATTATTTAAACTTCCAGATTTTAAATACTGTAGTACTAAACACTCCAAGGTTTTGAAATCGCTTTATCTTAAAACAGCAGAAAGTTCCTCTGAATCACAGAATTGTAGGGGTTGGAAGGGACCTCCAGGGATCATCAAGTCCAACCCCCCTGCCAAAGCAGGTTCCCTACACCGGGTCAATGCATGAACGAGAAACATCCATGGAGTTCTTGTATTGTTTCTTCTTTCCTTACTATTTCAACTCACTGAATCGGAATAAATTTCAAAATTAGCTCTAGAGATACTGAAAAGCAGTGAAGGCTTTTGCTAATATAAAGTATTGAACTGGCCTTTTTGACCACTCTTTCTCCCCATAGGTTGGGGAATACAAACTTTCCAACTCCTGGCTTAGGCACACTTAGTGTCACTGATGAGGTAGAGATAAAAGGATAAGAAGGTAGTTGAATTTAAATGCTTGTTTCTTCTTTATAACTATTGAGATTTCAGAAATGGTGCCAATTACAATAAATTGTACCTGCAGTTTTGGCATTAATATGAATTAAATTTTGCAAATGAGGTAAATTGTGTATAATGACTTTCTCACAAAGGTTCTGATTCAGCTGGTTTTAGTTGGCTGGAAGTCCTATTGAAATCCCCATAAAAACTCTAGGATCAGTATCTAGTCTTTGCCTCAGCTCAGTAATTGTTTTCTTTAATGCGTCTTTTTAGAACTCTCTAAGCAAGGAATGAACAGCTTATCTTATCAAGATTTATAGTCAGTAACTTCTGTAGTCTTGTGAAGAAGACTGGTGTGCAAATAGCAAGGCTAAAGTGATTGTCTATGAAGTAAACAAAAACTTCAGCTAGTGTTTCATCCTGAATACCAGCTGAACAATACTTAGATAACTCCACCTATTGGAAACCCTTTGATAATCCTGAACCCGTATCTAGTTTTATCAAATCCACAGCCGGATAGAATTTAACTTAAGCTTTACTTGAACTTCTGTAACCATGATTTCACATTTGCGAAATTTGTGAATGTTCTTTTTAATAAAAATACCACTTAAAAAAAACTCTTATACAGAGGTTTCAGTGCTTGTTCAGTTCAAATGGAAAAGTAAGTATCTCTTTGTTTAGGAAATCTCTTCTGAGCCATTACATCTGCGGACAAAGGGAGTTCATTTCAAATTGATAAACGTACTATATCTGAAATAAATGTATCTGAAATGACTTGGTCCAGTCACTTTTTTTCCTTTTTTTCCACTTTTTGCCTTTCTCATCAATCTGAAAAGTCAAATGAAACATCTCTGAAGATCCCTGATGGATGTTGTCAGCTTTGTACAGATATTACGGCGTATCTCAGGATATGTTCAAAGAGGGGCAATAATTTTCAATCTGTTTTCAAATATCCCATAGTAAAGTTTTTCTATTAGATTATACCAAGCCTATTGCTGACAAGTTATGTGTTTTTGTGTGTTGTGCATTTATGGGTGGGAGCTTTTACACATGGATCTTCATAAGTATGCATGAGAGAATGATATATTGGTGATATTTCCTACTTCTATTATGCCTTCCCAAAGTACATTTTTTTTTTCTGTAAACCATGCCATCTATTTCTCATATTATAGAAAAACTGATTAACTTATTTTCTTGGAAACCATGTGAAACTTTGTTTCATCTCATAATGTATGTACGAATTTTCCAAATGTTTCTAAACAATGCTTCAGGGCCTGATCCGGGAATTCATTGGCAGGAATGTTAAAGTACAGGAAACTGTAACAAAGAAAAACATTTTCTTCCTAAAAATGGAACTTTGACAAGATAATATCATTAATTCCTATACTTATTTATTTTTCTCAGCTTGCGAAGAAGGTGGGAATTTTCTTCATGTACCTAGTCTACAAAGTCACGTGTTAATATGATTTGACTAAAGAAAGTTCAGGCACTTAAACTGCATAAAGCTATAAAAATATTACTGCTGATCTGGTTACTTTTTGGGTGTATTCAGTGAATAAATAACTGTTAGTCAACAGCATGAAAATGCAGCATGAGGAGCACAGACTCTTGTATCCTTAAGTTGTTCATACAAACTCTGCAGGAGATCCTGGGCTGTGATAGAAGTGGAAATACGTAAGAGCTCTAAAATTCTCTCAGGAACCCCCTCTGGTCTGTAGCAGAATGGCTGGCTGCTAGCCATGCTGTCTGTGGTCCAGCTCCAGTACTGGCTGTTGTCCAGCTCCAGTGCTCTATGACCCCTTCTGATGCAGCTCATAGAGCATGAAGGATGAGCGAATGGTGTTTCAAGCAGCATTAGTGAATCAAATTTTAAGTGTGGATTCTACCCACAGCAGTGTGGGAAGATTCATAGCTTTAAGGAGACAGAACTAGGCAAGGGAAACCACCTCCTAGATTTAGACTGTATGTAAGCGAGTAGAAGGTACTTTCTCCTCCTATCAACCTCGTATATAGCATTGTTTATTTTCTTGTTACAGTAGAAAAAGAAATAATTGAGTTTGTTAGAATGTTTTGTATAGGATATTTTGTATGCGTGCTCTGAAGGCTGCCTGAAATATAATTATCAGTGTTTTTCTGTCTTATCCTTCCACTAAAGCATAGTGGAATATCCTGGGTTAGGGAAAAAAGCCTTTAATACCTCACTTAATTGCCGTTGGCTTTAATAAGTTTAAAATATGCTTGTACATTCTGATATGCTGATGTATTCTCACTTAGAAAGTACTTGGGAGAGAATATTTCAGAATTGTTTCTGAAAAATGGAATGTTGATTTGCTGAACACATCTTGTAAAAGGTATTTTGCCATCTCTTGAGGTCAAAACAATTCTGTCTTGAAAATAATAAAGTGGAGCAAAACCACTGAAACTGGTCTCAAGATCATTGTGATGCAGCTTGTGGAAATTCATTAAACAAGACAACCCAATGATAATGATTCACCAAAATTATTTAAGAAGCTGATCCAGTAACATGAGTGAATATTCTTTTACAGTATAAGTTTGCTAAATTGCGTTCCAGTCAGTCTCCATTTGCTTGCTTATTGCTGTGGTGAAATAGGCAAAGCAGTAGTGTAATCAAGTCTTTATTGTATTGGTGTAATTTGCTTGTTTTCTTTATTGTTTCAGAACCATCCCAAACTGTTATGAAATGAATAACACTCATTTTCTTGCTAGATGGACGATTGAAGCTGCTGAGTGAATTTTTCCATAACGTTTTTGGATTTCTGTGACAAAGAAGTATCCAAGGTTGCTCTTTAATTTTATCTGTTATACTGCAAAGTTTTTTCTTCTTTTTTAAACTTCTGTATGTGCAGCCTGATTCTTTACTGCACAGAATGAAATGCAATCCCTTAAAAAAAAAAAAGCTTTTGTACCACAGAAGATATCAGTAAGAGTGTGTCCTAAGCACCTTAATTCCTATGAACATTATTTGCACAAAATTATAATTACCTGTATGAGTAGTGCCATTGTTTTCATCTTGACTACATTTATAGAGGTCCTCTGTAAGTTTGGCCTAGTGAGGCCTGCAACAGTTCTGTTACTATAAAAGGAAAATTCCTTTGCTGAATTCACTGCAAATTGAAGTGGGTTCATAGTGAGTAATGATTAAGCTCCACGGTGCTGTTTGAAAACTCATTCCTCAAAAAGAATGACGTTATCAATAAAAATACATGGCTTTGGAGTTGGAAACAGGTGGAGTGGTAGTGCTTAGCCTGCTAGGTTGCTCCTGACAAAACAAGTTTGAATGGATCTTAGTCTTACCTGAGGCTTGGTTATGAAGAGCTGCTCCACTGCCTCATGCTAATCACAAATCAATTTGTGGCTGTTTGAATGTGTTTCATAATGCAGTGCACCCACAACACCTCAAGTCCTATTCTGTGTGTGGCTAGATGTTTGAAACCAAGCTCATGAGAATTCTGAAAAAAAAAAAAGTCTTACTCGTAACAATAATAAGTACTTTTCAGTGTCCGGGTGCTTGGAATTTTTCATTCAGTTTTCATTTATGAAATGTTACTGAGTTTAGGTAAGGTGTTACTTTTTCATGTAATGTTGTGTATGACTATTTTTCTTGCAGTCCTGGTCGGAATGTGTTTCTTTTTCAAGGAGAAGTGAATTCACTTGGTTTAAAATTGGGTTTATTTATTTAGGCCAGCAAATGCTTTGTGTCCTTGTAGCACTTCCTCATTACATTTTTGTTATGGAAAGTGACATGCTGAGACTACTTTTATTTTTTTTTTTTGTAGTGCTTGCCTTTGGTGGGCACTGTACCACCACAAAGCTATAAATACAGTAAATTACTGGTTTTAGGAGGGAGTAAAGGCTGGAAGATTGGCTGTGCTTTTCACTGTACTCCTACTTCTGAAATTGTAAAAGTAGTCTCAATTACAGTTTTTATTAGCACCTTTACCAGCCCATAACCACCTTCCCCAAGAAGTACATCTTCCAAACTTCTTGAGTAGATGAAACATCTCCCTTTAAAAAGTGTAACGAGTACTGCCTATAGAGTCAATGAGTTTTACCTCCTCCTTGTCTTTATTGAAATGTCCTGTGCTTCTGACTCTTTAATTGAATGTGGAGAGTGTTCCTGCACTCCTACAGCAAGGAGGCAGATTATGGCAGTAGTCAGTATTATGAGGAATACAGAGTGAGCAATACATCCTGCAGAATTCTGGAAAGGATAAAGAGAGACACCTAAAGACAGATTTATTTATTTTTTTCAAACTAGTCTGCTATGCCTGTGAGAGCTTGTGAACCCGACTTAGAAGATAAGAGAATTCTTGGTCGTAGACTGGAACCTGCTTCTTGTCTATCTTGGAAGCTTGTTTTTCTGAAGGCTACAGAATCTTTAGTAAGTTGTGATTCCAGAATCCTTGCATAAATAGTCCTCTGAAATAAAATTGTTTTCAGGCTTTAGGAGGTAGTGCTACCAGAACTAGGTATGGAAGCCTTTCCTTTTCTTTCATGATTGTTTGAAGATTAAATGCAAAGTTGGTAGGGACATAGCTCCTGAGTAACGATTATACTTTCCCTATTGAAAGCACATTTTGGAACTAGTTATTTCATAATTGTAATCACTGTATAAGGTTATGGAATATAATTCTATGAAATTTCCTCATTAGTTGGAAAAGGCTTTTGTTCTAGAAAAGAGGAAGTGTGGGGGTATGCAAGGGTGTGTGGGAAGGGTACACAATAGTTCCTACTGCAATACAAACTATGCAGGAACAGAGCTATCAGCTAAGTGGAAAATAGGAATCAGCTTTGTTTCTAAGGAAAACTCCTCCCTGGAGGAAGCAGAAGTCCATATGTAAAGTCATAACTCCTAATGTGCTTTTCAGCTTTGCTTCCTACAGCACAATGAGAATTCAGCATATTTTGTATTTTAAAGTGACACCCATGAAATTATGGATCTTTTGATATATCAAAACTTAGTACAGGACATCTTAAAATATAGTGAATGCTGTGCTGCAGTGTATTTTCTGCGGAGGAGGACGCGGCAGCAAAAAAAGTCCAAATCTTGCTGCGTGGAGTAAGTGAGTATCATAGCATTCTCTTAACCTGACCTCAACAAAGAGTCAGCTAAGTCTATGACATTCCACAGAGAATTATCAATGCTGAGGACTTTACAGTTTCTGTGGGCAAATTTCAATTCTTAACCAGCTTATATCAGTGTCTCACTACCCTTGTTTAATCCGTGCTGACAGACCTATACTTATCATGCTTGTTGATTGTCCGGGTTACACATGATTTGAAAGGATAAAACACTTTGAACCCTGGGTCCTTTCAGCCAGTTAAAAGATGCAGATGTGCTAATCTTTTCTGCATTAAGAAGGTGAGAATAAATGTTCTGATCTTGCAGAGCCTGGTGATTGGCCACACAATGAAAGTGCTTTTTATTGGCACCTGGAAGATACGTGTGACGTGTGGTCAGGGAAGCTGAAGACTAATTCCAAGCCTCTCAGTTACCTCTCCCAATAACTCTCCATAATTCTGTAGAATACACTGCAGGAAACTGGTTGTTAGAAACCTGAGGTCTGAGGGAAGGGCTGCTGACTGTCTACTACTGACTTCCGTATCTAAGAACCAGCAGTGAGCCGGCTGGTTGATCTGACACTTCTGTGTCTTCGCATCAAAAGTCCCCCAAGCATCTGTTCCTGTGATATTTTAAAAAGCCATTTAGCATCATGTGTCTGCCTTTTGATTCCTGTATCTCCAGGGAGTATTTGACTCAGGCTTTTGAACTGCTCTTGGCGATACAAATGTAGAAAGGGGCTTCATTTTAAATGGTATGAAGCTTTTGCTGCTGTAAATACCCTAAATGTAGTAGTATCACATTAAATTACAAGTGCTTCAAGTTATAGTTATGATGCTGCTGTAACTTGTAACAACTAGGAAAGTGAGGGTAACGTGAGGTATGGCCTCTGTTTTGTGCCAGTAGAAGTTCTCTGTACGTGAAGTTACACTGGCAAAACTGTTGTTGCTGTAATTTGTTGTGTGAATTATGACTTTTTTTGTGCAAGTATAAAGCACATCACTGCATCATTCAAAATAGGAGGAGTTTGGGGTTTCCTTGTGCTGAGGTGGCTATAGTGGGAGTGGATGGCGAGCACACTTCTGTGTGAGATACCAAAACTCATTTACTTGTGTTAATACAATTTAACAATGAAGTTTGAAGCCCCTGAATGGAAATTCATAAAGGAAATTCAGGGTTTGCACAGAATATTAGTTAGTGGGTTTTTTGTTTGTTTTTCTGGTAGGTTTCCTCAGGAGGCTTGCTTCACATCTGCTTTTACAAAATAATGTCAAAAGTGCAGCCATGTAAAAACTGTCAGTTGAACGCCCCCTAGCTGAAGTAACTTTTGCATAAGATTAAGTTTTCCAGGGTGTTCTAATATACAACTGCTTTGACTCCCATATTCAGAGTTTCTTGTTTTTTAGTTTCAACTCAGCTGTACCATTACTCTAAGGATGGATACATTTCTGTTCATATACTGATCGTTTTGGAAAAGTATGGTAAGGAAGCAATCTTCATTTTCTATTGTTTTTAGTTGTGGAAAAAGAACTGGTTTCCATGTAGGTAAGACTTTGTTCTATTTTGTATACACAATGTTGATTCTGCCCTTTGCTTAGTCAGATTGTTCAGAGTACACCTGTCTACGGATCAATCTTCTATTTTCTATTCTCATTTTATTTTCTTTCTATTGTCATTTTACAGAAGTTTTATCCCACTTATACAGGTTCCTGTTGTCCATATTCTTACTCTCTCAAAGTGTCTAATTTATATTACATGTTACAGTGACATGCAAAGTTTAAGGAAAAAAAAAAAAACAACAAAGTTAAGCACATTGGATAATTGCTACTGAGTTTTGAATAGACCGAAAGTTTGTAAGATCATTGAAGAAGTGAAACCTAGCTAGAAAGCAGGTTACAGAATCCTTAAAGTGACCATACACCTTTTCCTTTGCAGTGTTGGCATCACTGCTTATGCACATTCTTATACAGAATGTATAAGAAGAATAAAGTAGTATTATACGCTTAGAATAGCTTGGTAGTTGTAAAAATGAAACTAATGAGGAATATAGGCTGTTTTTGCTGACATTATTGAATTAGTTTTTCCTGGGTTAGTGCTTTTTGAGCATGTGAGCATTCATGATCAGGTGGATTGCCGTCAAAAACTGTCTATATATTATATTCTTACATTTCTCCAAGCAGAATTCACAGAGCTAAACAGGAGTAACTGATATTGAAATATGTATATGCTGTCTTTGAGATCATAACATGAGTGTGTTCATTATAAATTGAATGCTAAATAGCAACTGTCTTGAGAAAATGAATTGACAAAGGTTCAGTACTTCTGTCCCTTCCAGTAAACTTTCAAGCATTTTGTAAAGTAACGTAATCTTGGCATTCCATATAATGTAAAATAGCCCAAAGAACACAACTTTTTTTGTATTAGCCTTTGTTGATGGCTGTTAGTTCAGAGAGCTCCTTGTGAAATGAAAACAATGCAGAAAACTGTGCCCAAGTCTTCTGCTTTTATCATGGCTACAACTATGCCCAGCATGCTGGACCAGAAGTTCACAGAATCGTAGAGGTTAAAAGGATCTCTGGAGATCATCTAGTTACAACCCTCTGCTAAAGCAGGTTCCCTCATATAAGCTATGCAGGAAAGTGTCCAGGTGGGCTTTTAATATCTCCAGAGAAGATGACTCCACTATCTCTCAGGGCAGATTCAGTTCCAGTCTCATTCACCCTCAAAGCGAAGAAGTGCAAAAGCAGCCTTCTAAGCTTGTTATGTGAAAATCACCAACAGGTTTGCTGATATCTGTATTTTTTGCACAAATGAATGTGTTGAAGATACACTACTATCAGCTGAGAAACTTATTTGCTACCAAAACATTTGAGAGGATAATTAGTCTTGAAAAAAAAATCAAGAAAAAGATTTTAGACATTAGGTTTCCTATATTAGTCTGGTAAGTCTTGGATATGCCTAATTACTATGATTATTATCAGACCTTAAATAATTACCTACCTACACCAAAATACAACAGTGACAGGCATAAATGGAGAATTGCTGTATCAACATTTCTGAACCATTACTAATACCAGTACTGCCTACTTGTTGGTTACTGTGTTCCAAGTTGGGTACGAATGCTGTTATGTGTCATAAGCAGCAAACCATAATGAAAAAATAGAGGAAATTGAACTTCAAACTATATTAGTTTATCATATGTTGCAATCTTTCTTTAAGTCATTCTGCTGTATTACTTCCATGTTTACCTAAATATGTTGCTGTAATCTAGAAGGTTCACTGAAAGAAATGGATTCTGCATTTAGATATCTAAAGTTTGATCACTGCACAACGCTGAACTAGGATTTTTGGCTTATCCCCAGAACTGGCACTTTTAAGAACAAAAACTGCAGTTGGATCCCAGTTCTTCCATAAGTCTAGTTCTAAGTGTTTTTGCTGCAGTGTTCCCTCTATTACAGAAACTACAGAATGCTTCAAATACAAATGCATTATTTAATACTGGTTAGTGCCTCAACTGTAACATTTTGTTGCCTGTAGAATATAATTTTTCAGGGGAAAAAGCTATTTGTTGTAGTAATTCATTCTCTATAGGTCCTCATTATAATGAGAAATTACAGCTGTGACATTGACAGGATCCTGTCAGGTTCTTCTCTTCTCTATTCCCGAGCATCAAGAAGCAGAAACAACTTTTTGTTTTTCGCCATTTTCAAATATATGTTCCACAGTTGTAAGTGAAGGACAGTGGTCATTGAAGACAAGCATCGTGTCTGGTAATGGAGTCATTTTGTTTTTAACCATAGTGGAAGTGCTTTGCTCTGTATGTCCATGCATGCCTACTGCTGTGCTGGTTGCTTATTTTAAGAACAGCATTCACAGTTCGCTAAACTCTACGCTTAGTTAATTAGTAGTTACTAATAATGCTGAGTAATATTTGTAAACACACATTGAGTGTTTTTGTCTTGTTTTGTTTTTAATGACTATGTGGTTGATACAGGCTGAAAAAAACCCACCACCAATAATAAGAAAGCAAGGCTAAAGCAGCTGGGCTTGTTCAGCCTGGAAAAGAGAAGTCTCCAGGAAGGGAGACCTCATTGCAGCCTTGCAGTATTCGAAGGGAATTTATAAACAGGAGGGAGACTAGATTTTTATATGGGCAGATAGTGGTAAGGACAAGGGAGTATGGTTTTAAACTAAAGGAGGAGAGATTTAGGTTAGGAGGAACTTCTTGCCTCAGAGAATGATGTGGCACTGCTGCCCTGAAGACCTGAGTCATGGGGATGTTCGAGGCCAGGCTGGCTGGGGCCCTGGGCAGCCTGAGCTGGTGGGTAGTAGCCCTACTCGTGGTAGAGGGGCTGGAACTAGATGATTTTATGTCTCCCTCCAACCTAGCCGTTCCGTGAATCAGTTACTACTAGGACTGATGGCATGTGATTTTTCTGAAAGGCCATAAGAATTGGGGCATTGGTATTCTTCTGCATATTTTGTGAAATGGGAAGATGGCGATGAAAAATCAGAAAAAATAGAGAATCTTGAAAAACTTAAAAATTTATGGAATTTCACATTATTTTCCTGCAAAAAGCAAGAAAATTGCCCAAGATTGTTAACTGTTGACATAGTATACCAGGAATCAACAGCTATTAAAATTTAGTGCAAATCTAACTCAGCTCTGTGAATGAGAACAGTGGTTGCATGAGGTACTTGCAAGGTTGAATGTTAACCACAGTTCTTTGTGCTACAATATGTATATCCTTTTACAGAATGACTTAGTCTCAAATATAAGCTGAACAGAGGATATGGGAGAGCGTAGGTGTTTCATGACACACAGAGTGAACCATAGGGTTGTACTTCCATAGTGAATATTTTGGCTAGCCATCTAGTTACAGCTTTCTACATTTCTAATCAGAAATACAAATAACATGGAGAAGTAAAAAATCTAAGAAATTCCCTTTTTGTGACCAAGGAGTGTGAATAGCTAGTAACTATAATAGTAACATGACAGTGTCAGATCACACCTACACAGCCCAAATTCAAGCTGTATATGTGTGCAACATAACTGAAGCTGGTGAAAATATACATGATACATACAGTAGTTTGAGATTTTACTGCTCCTGCAGCTCCGTTCTATTCATGCTATAGTTATCATCCATGAGACAAAGGTAGCAGAACAAGATATGTGAGTTTTTACCTCTACTTTCTGACTTGATTGTTTAATGCAAACACATCTACTTTGTTGATGAAAATTAAAGTGTCAGATTTGGAGTTTGGAGTCAGATTTTGGACTTAGAGATGTATCAAGATGTGTTTTTTTACCTTTCTTCTGTCTCTGCTTAAGGACATAGCCTTTGACAGATAGCAGTTAATGCCAGCAACAGTAATTTGCACTAGTAAGTTTGCCAAATCTTCTCTGCCCAAGATCTAAGTTTTGAATAGTTTTTTGCTAATATTAATGGATCTGCTGCACATCTTCTCAAGATTAACAAGCCCAAATACTACTTTCACAGTATTGTGAAGAAACAACTTTTTAGAAAATTCCCAGGTTTTAATAATTACTTGACCTTGGATTTGTATGTAGAATTTTCTGAAATTTGACTTCTGTGATTGCCTCTTTGAGAGGCAGAGCATCGTGTTGTCTTGTATATTTAGCAAGCCCAGCTTTTTGAAGCTACTTGAGATGTGACCTTGTGTAAATGCTTTTTAAATTACTCAGAATCATTTTACAAATCTAATTAGCATGTGATAAAAATCACTTCAACTCACCTAATTTGACAGTAGTCATTAAATTGATTCATGAAGTTCTATTTGCCTATTGTTACATATTATTGAATCACATTTTTATGTGAAGATCTCTTAAAAAAGAGAATCACCCTAAATAGAAATTATAAACCAGTGTGTCATTCTTGCACTGTGTGTCAGTATTTATTTTGGCCAGCAAATTGTTGTGTGTTTTTTCTGAGAAAGAGCAAACCATTCTCTGAAAGGAGAGAGAAAAAAATCTGTACTGTTTGTAGGAGGTGCTGCTTAATCAGCTAGACCAGTTAATAACTCTTGCTGCCTTTTTTATTTGTCAAGGGCTCAATATTTTTTCAATATGAGGTCTGCTTCAGTGTGCTTTAAGTGACAGTTTATAATTAATGGTACTTGAGTGTGCCTCATTTCAAAAATTCATACAACATTCTTGGTTACAATTTATACATGATTTCAAAGTATAATTAACGTTCAATTTTACAAGATATATGCAAACAGATATGCAAATTTGAAAATAAATATGCAAACATAGAAAATGTTTTTGAATTAAGTAGTCCTTAACATTTTTAATGAAATCAATATTTTATTCATATTTTGCACACAATTTTGAGTACTTAGTGATTTGATAGTTCTCAGACTTCTGTGGACCATGTCTGAAGATTAATTCTCCTGTGATCATCTTGTCTTTCAGCCTCCTGAATCTCTTATTTTCCTTATGGAAAACAGGAGCTAATCCAAACCCCTCTGAGTTACTGGGATTCTTTTCAGTCATGCTGTGTGGATATTTCAGATAGTAACTTCAGCATGTTACTGAAACAGTTGAAAATAATATTAAACCTACATCTAGTCCGTAGTTCTATTCCTAACAATGGCTAAAAAATACAAACACCTAGAGAAAAATATGAAAGTACACCTCGAATGTGTCACCTGAAGGTTTTTTTTCTTTATAGCCTTATGAGTCAAAAATTTTCAGTGGTGATTCTCGTATGCTGTTCAGCCATAGTCCCCTGTTTTCCTTATTTAAACTACTATTAAGGTAATTTGTCTTGCATCCTGCTATGTTCCCCCCAGCAGCTTGTCTGTGTGACGACCTCTGATGCATTAGAGGTAGTTGCTCCATTCCATGCTGTTGAGCCTAAGGAAACCATTTTGTACCTTACTATGTGGCAGTGGTGTCTTAGGGAGTATTCTCACTTCCCTCATCTTCACCACTATATCTAAATTTGTGACTCGATAACTTGATATATTTTTCCTTTGGATGTGGGAGACTATTTTCACTGCTGCACGATGCTAGTAGCCCTTACTTATATGAACTTATTTGTAAATTTCCTGTGTGACTGTTGTCTTGAGTGCTTGCTGTTCCCTAGCCTTGATTGCCAACAAACTTGCTTTCTACCAAGGAAATGTTATCTCAGAAGACAGTGTAGTTAAAATACTCAGACAACCAAGGTATAAAGATGTATAGAATTTTGTATTTAAGTAATAAAAAAAAGTACCTGAAGGGAGCCTAGAGGAAAGCTAAGGGGGAGCTTATCGTAAGGGCAGGTAGCAACAGGGCAAGGAGAAATGGTAACTGGAAGAAGGTAGATTTAGACTAGATGCTAGAAAGAAATTCTTTCCTGTGAGGGTGGTGAGACACTGAAACAGGTTGCCCAGTAGATTAGGAATGCCTCCTCCCTTGAAGCCTTTAAGGCCAGGCTGGATGGGGCTTTGAGCAACTTGGTCTAAAGGGAGATGTCCCTGCCTATAGCAGGGGATTGGAACTAGGTGATCTTAAAGGTCCCTTCCAACCCAAAGCATTCTGATTCTATGAGAAAATATGTGGGGATCCTGGGAGAAACTCAAGGTTCTGGCAGTAGTTGCTAGTAAATAACTAGGTAGTAGTAGTGGGATACTGATAGGTGCTTCATTGTTGGGACAATGTATGTATGTTATGATAACATAGAAATAGATCGAGATAGGAGATTAAAAATTTGTTTGTGCTTCACAACAGCCACCTACACTCTTTATAGTGTAATTACATAATGCAAAATGAAGGGGGCACAGAGAACAGTTGAAAGGTTTAGTGTCAGAAAGGGCAAACATAGGCTGAAGTTGTAGGCAGTATGTAGAGCCAGGCTTCCATTCTGCCTTTACTGCTACTCAAAGCGCGCTTTAAGTCTATACACTTTTGAACACTGAAAGAATATTACAGAATTTCTGCAGCTGCAGAAATTCTGTATTGGAATCTATTTCTTTAGGCACTTAGCAAAGCCTTCTCCATCTAGATTCAAATGTTAGGGTGGTTTAGACAGACATTGGCTTACAGGAATTTGAGTATCTGAGTATACAAATCTGGAGTGGATGAGTGTGGTGCAGAAAACCGTGTTCAAGACAATGCACCATAGACAGCAGGAGGCATACAATGTTTGACTGCAGACTCAGAATCTGAAGCAACAGTAAGCTATTCGTAACACTTCAAATACTGTGGATCCCACAACATAACTATCAGCCGAAGAGTGAATGTGGGTTTCTGTCCTTGGACTGCAGGACTACTGATCAAGATAGCATGTCTAGGCCTTCAGTCATTTAGAGTTACTACATAACATTCCTACACATATGAAGAGCTGTGTTAAATTCAGTGTTGTTAATTAGGACTTGCACATGTTAATAAAATTTATAGGAGTTTTCTCTTACTTTTTTTTCAGCAGAGGCTAAAATGTGTCTGTTAGTCTATGTTGGTGCATAGGTGATAAATTGTAATTATATATCTGAAGGAACATCACTTCAAAATAGACTTGAATGCTGTTTTAATCATTGCAAACTGGTATTTGAAGTACAGCATTTTGGTTATGAGATATAGAAAAATGTATATGCACTTGCAGGTGTGTAGTCAAAATGCTATTTCAGGGTGAAGAAGTGCTGTAATATTTTTTTGAAATATATTTATTTATTACTACACGTATAGTGAAGGAAAACCATACAGCTGCTTTCCTGTACATCTGTGGAAGTTTCAACGTTTCTAGCTTATTACTGACTGAAACGAAGACATTCCAGAGACCTGCTGCACTTAGCAAAAGAGTTTTCTGAGCTATGTGACACCCTCTGCCTTCATGTCAAATAATATTGATTTTAAAAGATTATGTGTGTGTAGTTGCTCAGTTCCATATGCCTTTTTTTTTTTTTCTCCTAGAATATCTTAGGTCTGGTTTCTTACAATGTTTTATTTCTGTGGGCTGGATTTCATTTCAACTGATTGCCCAATCTCCTCTTCATTCTATTGTAGTTATTTTTTTGAATGTCTCAAATTCTCCATTGAGTTTGTGACAACCTGAAAATTAACAATGGCCCCTTAATTGCACAGGGTTACGTGAGTCACAAAGTCTGTATGTGACTGATGTTTCTTTCCCCTCACTTCTATCCAGGCAATTCTGTATGCTTTTCAAACCAGTGTAAAGGTGGTAAAATGTGTATATGTTGAAATTTTCTGGCACTCCATCTCTTGGAAAGCAATCTGAGGCTTTTCCATAGGCTAATGCATTGGCAGTAACTTATAAAACCCCAAAAGTATGGAAGCATGACTTTTGATTATGCTATAAATTGGGATTATTTCCTTCAGGCAGGTGAAAGGACATGCCAGCTGGACTTTATATTTTGGCTGTTAGAAAGCTTTGGGAGCCAAAATTATAATTAGCTCACTTGTATTAAAATATGTTCTCCCTAGCTATATTCTTCTTTTTTTTTTTTTTTTTTTTTTTTTTGCCAGAGCCTGATAGTTTCTGAAAGTTGCATTTCCCCTCACGACAGGAAATATGCATCATATTGTTGGTATTACCCACCCACCTGTGCAGTGGCTATTGCAATACTTGCACAGAGAGGAAGCACACCTGCTGTCTGGCATGTGACAGGCGTGTGGTTAAGCTATAGTGGTGTCTGCAGAGGCTGTGGGCTGCCTCCTTCACTGCTAGGGACACCGTGTGCAGGGATAGACACTTTAGGCTAATAGGATGAGAGTTTCTCAGAACTATAGGAAATGCATCTAGAACAGGGTAATAAGAAAAACAGAGCTTGTTCATAAGTAAGATATCAGTGCAAGAAAGTGACTTGTATTTCAGTAGCACCTTGTTTTGTTTTGCGATGTAATGCCAGAGAATTCCAGCTGAGATTCAGCTGGAGCCCACAGAGCAACTATGGAGTACGGAAAGTGGGAATGAATGAGTGGTAGGCACTGCAGGAAGAACTTTTGTGTAAGGAATTTGCTAGAAAACATGTGCTACAGCAGAGGATGCTAAAACTTTCTGTAGGAGCATTAATTTGAATGAGAACTGAGATAAGGTGCTACGATTGGTGGAAAGTGAAGAGGGAGTATTCAGAGCACAAGGTGTTATGTCTGTCTGAGAGCTGTGCACCATACACAGCTGTGCATTTAATTAGCTGTAGCTCGGCCAGCTGAAGGCTGTCCTGTTGCCTCGGCGTTGGTGAGGTATGTATTCATGTTACAGCAGGGGGCTCCAGAGTAGCAGAGAGATTTCACTGAGCGGCAGTCTATCACATCAGAACTCTGAGAGACACTTTAAAAAGTATTCAGTAGGATTATTTATTATTTCAACTTAAAATTTAAAAGACTAAACTGATTCCTTGCAGACTTAAGAAACATTTGGATAAAAGTGGTCTTGTAACTGCAAACCAATGAGCGTGTTTTGGTACCCAAAAAGGAGAAATTCCAAAACTAGAGCAGAAGGAAGATCTAGAAATTAGTGTACAACTTAACTTGAAATTTCAAGACAAGCTTTTATTGTTACTCCTTGAAAGTGATACTAATATCTGGCAAGCTTTTTTTCTTTAGGTTGTAAGACCTGGTGTACCTTCCTCTCTCTATTATGCTGTTTTTCATCTGCTAAGAGATTGGGGAAAAAATGCTCAAATATTTGAGAAGAAAGCTTTATTATTAATGTTAGTAATCTGAGATGCAGTTCAAAGCAGATTTGACTTACTAAGTAATAGATGTTCTGTATCTTAGTTTTGCTTAGACTCTTGAATTCATGTTAATCTTAGATGCCATTTATTATTCTGCTTTTTTCACATAAGGAGAGCAAATACTTTGAAGTATACTACTACCAGATCACAGAACAGAAATGCATGACTAGTGCTCCAGAAAGTAAGCATAAAGTTGTATTATTTGAAAATGATTGTAGTTTCTCTGCTGAAAATTTACAAGCATTACTGTATAGTTTATAACATCTGTAAAAAAATGTTTTCTTTTCATTGACTATTTTGTGTTTTGATAGTAATGAAATATAAATGATGGAAAAGTAGTAAGAAATATGAACAGGGGTAAAACTTGAAACTTTTACCATTTACTCGTAGCTGAAATGCAAAACCTTAACTTTCCTCTGAGCTACAGAGTTATGTACTTGTATGAGTAGAATCTCTTTTTTGTTTTAATCCAGGAGAAAGATCATTTTCTATTGGCTAAATTCTTCATAATTTAGTTACTTTTTAAAACTGTCTTTTAATTAAATATATAATATCTCTGTAGTTCTCTTGGTTATTTTGATAGGACTCTGTGATGCACAGTAATTCTGATTCAGGTTTCAAAAATGTTCAGTAAGCAAAATGTTGGTCGGAAATACTGGCATAATTTTTGGATGGGTGGGGAAGAAGCAAATATATCTTCGCAAGTCTAGAAGTCCATAGATGCTTCAGACCTGATTTTAGCCCACTTATTCAGTATAATAATACTGATAAGCACTGTTTTACTGTGTCCCTAGTGATTTGATTCCAAACAGCAAGTGTAAACAAAGATTAGTGTAGCAGAAATGCTGTTATGGCTTCAAGCAGTGATTGAGCACCTAGTGGCAAGGCAGGGCAACCCAGGGGAGCTCAGGTGCAAGCAAGCCCCTGAGTGACTGGAAGGGGTGGAGCCAGGATCCGCCCCTTCCCAGAACTCATTTAAAGGTTGGCAGTGGGGGCAAGGGTATTTCATTGGAGGTCCTTGTGTGCCTGAGGCCTTCCAAGGGAAAGCAGGTTCTTTTCTTTGCTTTTGTCTACAGCTCCAATGTTTGAGTATATCCTCACTTGTTGCAACCTAGGACTTAGTTACTATGCAGCCATTGTTGTGCTTCCATCGTATTATAGCGTTATAATCAGTAATCCCAGAAATTGAAGTGCAATTCTAAGTATTTGTCTTGATTCCTACCTCATGTTTATTTGCATTATATGCAGAGGTGCCCAAAACTTATACATGAGCAAAGAATCTTTAAGTCATTTAATATTATAGGAAATTGATACTTTGCTTTGCCTATTTGATTTGAAGTGAGTTTAGCTTTGCAATTAGCTTTGTTTTTTGAGATTTGTCTGCTTTGCTGTCTTTGCCAAGAGTGACCTATAGCCCAAGGTTACTCTGCTACCTGAAGATAACTCTCCTATAGCAGTTACATCTTTGTGACCTGTGGACTTCTCTTGCCAGTAGACTCCTCATTTACCTATCCTTAACAGGGGATTTCCTGGACCTCAAAAGCACTGTACTCCTGTAATATTTCAGCTAGATGAGTGTTCTACAAACACTCATCATTAGTGACCATATCATAGGAGGGAGGAGAAAGTTTCTTATGCTTCCCTCAATTATAGATGGTTAACTGTTATCAGCTACATTAAATAGTATTTTATAAGTCTATACTATAAAAGAAGTTAGAACTTTTTTTTGTGTATGAGAGAAAGTAACGTAAAAGTGAAAACTCTGAGCATAATGTCTGTGTGGAAGGTTCTGTATATAATTTGGTGGCTTCAATGTAGAGAAGTAATTGTGTGGAATAAAAAACCTGAATTCTTCTGGGCTTAACACTGAATAAAGAATCTGCAAAACCAAAAAAATAAGACCTGTGAATAAATGAATAGAAAATGAGTTGCCAGTTGAAAAGAAGCAATGAAAAACTAGAAAGAGGGTGGAAAATGAAGAGGATTAGTTGCCAAAAACAAGGTGCCAATAAAATCAGAATTTGTTGGATTGGTGTGAGCGGTGATCCCTAGTTTCTCATTAGTTCCATACACAGTGTGTGTTGCCAGAGTGCTTTGGTCATAGATTAATTCACAAAGGATTTTGATCAACAATTTATATTTTCCACAAAAAATGCCAGTGGAGAAAGGTAGAAGAGGAGACGATGTATAGAAGCACTCAAGTAGTAAATGCACAATATATTGGATGGATTGGATGGCTGGCACTTTTAGAAGTAGAGGTTCTAAAATCTCATTTAGTTCAATGATCAAAGTATAAGTAATTCTATTTCTCTTACTGATCACTAAAGAAAATAATTTTCTAACTTTAACACTTATTTGTATGCAATACTAGTATTGTAGAAACACTAAATGCACTTTGTTATTTTTGTATATTGAGGAGAAACCATGCTATTATCCAGCTGTATTTAAACCATTAGAGAGATTTTTCAGGATCACAGGTAAGTCAGATAAATATTTTGGCTTTGGATTTATGAGTACAGAGTCTGTAATCAGCAATTGGTGTTTGGCAAGCAGCTGCCTACTCTATCCTTTATTATGTACTAACTCATTTCCTTGATTGGGATTTGGGGATGAGGAAATAATTTCCTAAATGATAAGGGGGAAAAAAAAAAAAAAGTAATCTACTTCATTCTAGATAGCCACTGTATAAAAACTGTCACAAGCATATTGGTCTAGGTTCATCTCTGCTGCAACTCCATTGATTACAGTGGAGTTAAGTCAAAGATGAATCTGTCTGCTCAATTTAAATCTAATGATTGGTTAAAAAGTCAGAGGAGAGCCCTATCTAAATCCAGTGCTGTTTTATCCTTGTGTCAGCATTTAATTCCATTTGCATATAAGCCTATTTCCCTTTTCTAAATTTAATTTGTTAGAGCTTGGCCCTCAGCAACAACAGCAACAGCGAAGTAATTGCATACAGTATTGGGCAATGGTGCCAATACAGCATGTGCTATAAAAATGTCTCGCACAAATTTATAAAACACAGTCATTAGTCTGCTTAGTAACAGCAGAATCTAGATGTCTGGAAAAAAAAAAAGTCAAGCTACTTCAAGGACATGGGACATTTAAGGATATACACACGAAGAAACATTTTTTTAATATCAGCTATTAGTTGTGGCCATTTCACCAAAGGAAATGGAGTATCCATGTCTTTTATGATCAATAGGAATAGTCCTTGAATTTCATTAAGATGAGGTAAAACTGACCAAGTCCTATTTCTTAAACTACGTTCAACATCTTCTCTGGCTTTGCACAAAGTACTTTTGTTGTGTGACTTATTAGTTTTGTTTTTAAACTGAAGAGGAATGTTTACAGAATCACAGAATCACAGAATCACCCGGGTTGGAAGGGACCCCAAGGATCATGTAGTTCCAACCCCCCTGCCTAGCAGGGCCACCAAACATACACATTCAGATCAGGTTGCCCAGGACCCCGTCCAACCTGGCCTTAAACACGTCCAAGGACGGGGCATCCACAACCTCCCTGGGCAGCCCGTTCCAGGGCCTAACCACTCTCCTAGTAAAGAACTTCCCCCTAACATCCAACCTAAATCTTCCCTCCTTCAACTTAAAGCCATTTCCCCTAGTCCTGCTGTTATCAGCCCTTTTGAAGAGTTTACTCCCCTCCTGGGTGTAGGTTCCCTTCAGGTATTGATAGGCTGCAATGAGGTCACCCCGCAGCCTTCTCTTCTCCAGGCTGAACAAGCCCAACTCCCTCAGCCTGTCCTCATAGGGGAGGTGCTCCAGCCCCCTGATCATCTTAGTTGCCCTCTTCTGGACCCTTTCCAAAATCTCAATGTCTTTCTTGTACTGAGGGCTAGTGTTGTCACAATCTACCTTGTTTAGCTGCTGCCCTCCACTGCAGTATTATTTATATTTTCATATCACCTGGTCTCCAGTCGCTTAGTCCAGACATCATTTGACCTTTCTCCTAGCAGTCTTATGATAAAAAGATTTCTTTGTGAATTTGACCTGATCTAGTTGGTCAAAATTTGTTCTTCCAAAGGCAGTGCTACCTGCCTATGTATGGGATATAGTCTAAATAGGGATGGAAAAGAAACACGTATCTCTGTTTCTGATCTCCATACTTCTCATTTTCTGACTTCCATGTTTAGATAAATCAGGTTGTTTCTAATATATCAAATGTTTTCTGTATGTTATTCCTTCTGTGAACGGGAATGCTCACCGTTAACCTTTCTGCGTCTCCTATTACTTCTTGTTATACTTCCTCAGTAGGATCAGAAGCTACTCGAGACCTTTCAGAAGACACCACTTTGCTGAGTTAGGATGAACCTGTCTTTGATGTTTCTGTGATAACACACATCATAATTAAATCTGGTGAATTAGATTTTATTTTCATGTAATGTTTTAGTTGCATGTAAAAACTCAAATATAAGAATACATAATATTTTTCTTCATATTCTTACTTTGCTTTAGAAAAATCAATATATGTTGAGATTGTTTTTGTACATACTCAAATGCTTATCAGAATTGGCTAGTGAAAATGTGGCTTCAGCTTTTAAATGTTGAGATTTTTAAATATTGTAACAACTATATTCCTTTTCCTACTCCTTCCTCTTGTTTCATCCATGTATTCATTATAAATGTCAGATAAGGCTAATCCTTCATGTGACATTACTACAGATGTCTGTGTAGTGGACTTAAACCTGATTCTGATTGTCTGGATAATCTGGATAAAGGCTAGTAAATAAACCAAATCCATTTTGTGATTATTCATGCTAGTAGTTGAAATAAATATTTTATACATATCTTAACAATTTAATTAACTCTTTTTTTCCTCTTCTTACACTTTCTGGTTTTGTGTTTTGGAGAGAATTCTTCCACATCTCCCAGTCCTACCTCGAGTAAATCCTGTGTATGTACATGCATAAACAAGATATGGTCAGGGGAAAGTTGCCTTCTCAATAAGAATGAATGCTACTCTTATTTTTTTTCTGTTAAAATTCCCTTTAGACTGAGCTTCTAAGATGGTCACTGGCCTTGAAGTTTAGGAAAATAAGTTTTCCAAGAACCCAGGCTGCACAACTGTTGCGTAGATTTTCATTTACCACCTACCACTGTTGAGATTTAGGGTGTACAACATGAGCAGATTTCCATACTATGAATGAGTTAGGGTCTAATTTGATCTCCCTCTCCAATGAGCTACTAGTGCAATGATCTGTAGGATGGCATGGGTTGGAAAGTTCTAGTGATTCTGTTCTATTTATTTTGCCTCCAGTGGGTACTAGAGGAACAGGTAATGAGATCAAGGCGCCTGGCCAGCTGAAGCATGTAGTGTACTGCATTTGAAGTACCAGAATACAATATTGCTATCTGTTATCAGTCAAAGCTCTCAGCTGGGCATCCATTGTAGTCTGTGGTAGCAGATCTGGTAGATAGAAAGCTCTACCTTCCTCAGAGTCCTTAGAATCAGTGACACACTAAAAGTCTGCAGATCACACCATTGGATTAAATTAGCATAGTTCTACAGAAACCCACAGGGTCCAGATGACCTACGCCAGCAGAAAACTTGACACTTCCCTTTATATGTAGAATGCTGCATTGGTTAAGTCTACTGCTTATTATGGGTCAAATAATCCTCTGCAAAATTCTGAAAATGTTTAGAAGACTAGCCTGTAATTACATCTTAAAGCATGCCACAAGGATATATAGTGCAAACTTCCTGCAAGTAGGTGAATAAAGACATCTTGTCCAGATATTTTATATCATTAATGTATGTGTTGTGATCAGGTGCCATCATAATTGGTGTTCGTTATGAGATCATAAGTGTTTATAGTAGAAAAGAGAAGATAACTATTTTGTTCTCAAAGGTTAGTGAAAGAAAGATGAATTATTACAACAGCTGTGTGAAGATGAAAGAGATGAGTAATTACATGAAATGCTGTGAGCAAGAAATCAAACCTACAATTACATGTTTTGCAGCAAATAAAACCTTGGTGGGATGATATACATTAAACTAATTATTATTAATAGTGGTAATGTTATTTTAATGTTTGTGGTTATCACAAGTTAGAAGCAATAATTTGATCTAATTGATAACAACTTTTGGCTCTTTTTCAATCACTTTCTTAAAATGTAAATTGTTAGGTTGTGATTTTTAAATGGTAGCCGTTGCATACCGCTCTATTTTAGAGACTTACAAAAAATGTGTGAATATAATAACCTTCTATTATTGACCATATAGATGTGGTTTTAAGACCTATGCGTAGTGCATGTATTTTGCTACCATCTGTTCCACATTAGAGGAAATGTCAAATTCTGTGGGGCTGTTTCTTTGCATGTTGTAGGCTTGGAAGTGCCATTTCAGCACTAAAGTCTGATTCATCAGCACTGATGTATCACTTCCAGAAATGCATTTAGTGGAGAGAGTGTGTGTGTATGGAAATGACATCTTAGTATAAAAAGGGTCCTGGGTTACGGTATTTTATGATCCATGTATCTCTAATTCATCTTCTGCTTTTGAAACATAACACATGTTCTAGCTGCACTGATATGGGTTCTTGCTTATTATATTTAATGGATTATTCATCCTCTTTGTCCTTGACATAATCCTAAGTATGTGCATAAAACTCATATCATGTTGCCCATAAAAACCAATCAGCCCGAGTTCTTCTGCAAGGTGTTGAACATTCACCCAGAGCAGATGGTAAAGATAATGTTTAATAAAGAGTTAGAGGATTAGCTGGAACAAAAATAAGCTAAGAGAAAGGGATAATTTCATTTCACATGAAACTCCATGACATTTCATGTTCCCAAGGACTGATTAAAATTATGCCAAAAGCTGCTCTTTTTGGCCAGTTTGTCCTAATACTGACCCTGCTTATGTTGTCAGCTGCTGTATCTGCATGTGTTATTTTACTGCTTTGTGAATAACTCAAAAGAAAGCTCTTCTGGTTCTCCTGTGGCTGGCAGAAGCAATTCTTAATTAAGTGAGGATAGGAGAGGTGGTAGGATTCTGCTAAATATGTTGAATATATTTAAGCAACTGGTAACTCAACTGGGGCTTAGAAGAAAGGGTTTATAGGTGATCCTGAGCATAAAGTCATTCTAAATGAAATTTTTCATAATATGTGGGTTTAAGCTTTGGATTACTTTGAATATTTAGATGCTGAATGAAAAGCAGAGCAGAGGTTAGACCACAAATGCCTTTTTTTGGTTTTGTTTTAGGAAAATTTAGTTTTGCCATCAAAAAAGTATCAGAATAACAGCACCTGTGGATTTTATACATTGTGTAGTATTTGGAATGAAGGCTATATTTATTTTAATAAGGCTTAATCTCAAGACATTGAATAAACAAATCAGAAGCAAGTATTTTACAATTAGGATATTTCAGAGAACAGTATTGTCCTCTGGTTTTATATAAATTCATTTTATAAATTGAAATATCTGGAAAAGCACGCCATACTGTAGAAGCACCTTATGTTGAATCTACTGGTAAATGCAGTGCTCATCAGACTGAATGCAGAATTTAAACTCCTTAAAACCATTCTTACATGTAAACGCATCTGTTCAGGGAAAGACTTGTTAGAATGGTTGATGAGAGGCAGAAGACAAGGATTTGAGTAGTTATGGTGCGGAGTGGGACAGAATCAAAATCCAAACTACTTAATTTCTTTACAGAGACTAAGTGGTTACTGGAGTATAGAAATACACTTAAGCATCTCTGGCCCCATTCCAGCTCAAGCTTGAAGCTCTAAACTTTATGGTATTTATGGTCTTTAATGGTACAGTTCTGTCATCTGTTTCTGCAATTCAGAAAAGCAGAAGTACTTGTATTCTAGAATTGATGTAACTGCTTCTGCGTTGATGGGCCAAAGCCTAAATCCTTTGAAAACCTCTTTAAGTTTGGTGGCTTGGATAGTATTGCTACCGTAGTTCAGATAAAATATTCTCAATTTGGTCCAGGCCTTTGAGCCATTTTCTGCTCTTCACTTCAGACAATGTTTGTCATCTTCTGCTGACTTTTCCCAGTTTAATATGTTGCTTTTCCAATATTTTTGTAGTAGTTTATAGGGTATTTCAAACAGTAAATAGGAGTAAGATAAGATTAACAAGACAATGTTAGGAATAAACTAGAAATTAATGAAACTCAAATTATCTGTGAATAGTCAAAGAGATGTAACTGACACTTGTTTGTAAACTAGCAATTGTTGTCAAATAGTTCATAGTGAAACTGACTAGTAAAATTATTTCCAAATGCCCTTAAGTTTGCTAAATGTTTATCCATAGTTCCTTGAAGGCACCTTTTGGAACTTCAGTGGCAGTAATGGAGCTCAACAAGAAGTCTGTCAGCTGATACATATTATCAAAATCAGATAATGCAGCTCAGCGAGAAGAGAGGGTCATACTGCGGAGCCAAGATGAGACAGAGATAAAGCCATAACTTGCTTTAGACTTATCTCAGCTTAACCTTGAACCAGATGCTCTTTCCAAGCCCCTTCCAGCCCCCCTTGCGATGCTTACAGTTTGCTGCATCTATGCAACAGTAGACAGCTAGATCTAACAGAAATGGAGAGGAAAGAGGCCTTAGAAAGCACAGCATTAAACTGGTCTTCAAGTGTGTTTTATCCAAAGTGTGTTTTTTAAAATGTGGAGATAGAAATAAATAGTTGACTAATTTAATTTTGGAGTGGAACAAGAGATCTGGGTACAAAAGGATTTTTCTTCACGTTAGTTGGATAGTGATTGTACTGACCTGTAGTGCCCAACTGAAAATTTAACTTTTTTGTGTTTTTCTATTTAAATAATTTTATTCCAGTAAGGTCCAGAAATTGTGATTACTGTGGAATGTATAGGCACTTTAATTCTTTCCCAGATTGTTGATGATTAACATACATGTCATTTTTCCTGGCACCCAGAGCATTCACCTTGTATGTCCCTTCAGTTACTCATACTCCAGCTTGCCAGTTAGTATGTTCATATCCTTAGATATTGCTTTTCTTTTTTCTCTTCATTTTTTCTGGTCTTGGTAGAGAAAATTGGAAAACAAGCTTTGTTTGATTATCACTCTTTGTTTTTCTCAACCAGCGCTTTTCAGAATTACTCAGAAAGCAAATGTGCATTATTTCCTTTTTTATTCCTATTTAATGTGTATTGGTTTCCAAACTCATGTCCTCCAGCTCTCATTTTTCCTTTAATAGGGTCTCTCTGTTTCTTTTCTCACAAGGTGAGCACTTCAGTTTTGTTTCTGAATTAAATAGCCCTACTTCATTAAGGAGTTGCTGATTTGGTTAGCTTTGGAATAAGTGAGAACCTACCATTAAATGTACTGTGTTTTGGATGTATTTCTTGTGTGCATAATTACTGTTTTTGACTTGGACTAATAGGTTTTTTTTTTTTTCTGTAAGCCTTTTATATTTGAGTACATGATTTTTTCTTTCCTTTTTTAAAAACAAAATATATATATATACTTGTCCAAAGGAAGATTAAAATTAGGCTTGAATATTATGATATATTGATTTTATTTTAAAATAGAAAACTCACAAATTATTGGTTGTCCTAATGCAAGTCTCTCTGGAACATACTCTTGTGAAGACAATAAATGATGATGTGGGCTTTTCTATAGCTATAGTTTTATAGGCAGATGTAATGCTTCTGCTTCCAACTTACGTCAGTGTGTTCTAATAAACTGATATCATACAGCTGCAGCAAACAATCCAGTAGTATTTCATGTGCTGCCTTTCCCAATAGGAAAGACAAGCCAGTTGCAGGAATACTTGTCACTACTGCTTACTACAAATGCTCTTAATTTTTATCTCATTTAAGTCTAGGGGAACTCCAGAATGATATACTGCATGTCCAAAATTTAGAATAATTACATTATCACTCCCTAACTTCTGAGGTCCCTGCTGAAGATGTGTTAATCATCTTCCAGGATCTGACAGAAGCTCATACAAAAGGCAGATCTCAGCCTGTATCTGCAGTTTTGTATCAAAAAGAATATCCACAATGACTCTCTCCCTCCTGCTAGATTACTGAGGCACCTGTGATTTTTTTTTTTAAGTTAGCTACGTTTGTACTAGCTGGGACTTACTAACTGCCAGTGGAGAGAAGCAGGTTTCTTCAGGAACACCCATGATTTAACTATGCTGTTGGACAGAAAAAATAGCAAGAGGAAGGCAGTGGCAAACTCAGGTTCTCTTTCTTCTTGTAGGAAATAACCCTTATTCACTTTCAGCTGAGCCAAAGCCATTTATCCACACCCACTTTTCAGGCAACTCCCTAAATTTCTGTAAACTACAGAAAACTGCAATCTTCATTTGGATGGTGTTGGAAGGATGCCTCACAGTCACCTGCAAATAAGCTGTCTTTTTTCACCAACTGTGGCTTCTGCTTCTAGTTTTCCAAAATGCCTGGTGTAGAAGGGAAACTGGAAAAATCCCAGTGGAACAAGAGATTTGGAAGAACTGATGTTCTGTCTATCTAGTAAAATATGGAATAATTATTTTTAAATTTCAGTTAGAAAGAAACACCCTTCTACTATGACCTTCAGTTTTTTTCTTCTGTAAAACCCCATAAAAGAGGAGTGAACAATAGGCTTCAAGAATGCCTTTGATCAGCATAGTGAAGCATAGTCCTACTTTATTCCAAGACAGAACCTATCCCCTGACTCAATTTCCCTGTGCAAATCACAGCATTTGGGTTGGCTGCCACTTTAGGTAGTGAGAATGAGGAAAAGCTGGGCTCAGGAAAGATTGGATCAACTCATTTTCTAGTAACATTCTTTTTTGATCTCCTTTCTTAAAAAAGCAAGATGCCAACTGTTACAGGTTACAGCGGAGTGTAGTAAGATATAGAAAATATTTCATTCCTCTGATATTAAATTAATAGGAAGTGTTCTCTGATGTCTTGCATGTTTGTAGTCTCTGATTAAGAAAAATGGAATAGATCTTCCTGGCTATCTTTTAGTTCTTAATACTCTACACCCTTATAAACATGACAGTATTTACATACAAAAATAAAACCTATCATGTTACTAATAAATGCAAGTATGGCACAATCTACTATTTAATGGGCGCACAGATTCATTCACTTTTCTCAGCTGTGTTTGTGTTGATACAACAGAGCTGTTTGTGAGTCTAAGTGTGATGGATTTGATTTTGCTTCAGGCTGATGCTTCATTGCATTGCGTGGAAGTAATTTATGCTCAAACCTTTCTTAGTGGACCTCTTGGATAAAACAACTAGACTTCACACTAAAAACTAAACACACTAAACTTGATGATGGCAAAGTAATTGCTTCATGGTTCAATTTGAGTCTTTGTTGTCATTTATCCTGCTTCCATCAGATGTTAAGATAGCACAAGATTGTAGGAATAATTATTTCCATCGCTGCTATTCTGGTCTGAGATTTTCTTTCTTCAGGAAGTCATGTGATTAGGGAATTGTTATACTTTTTCAAAATATATATATTAATATACATACATACAAAATGAGTGTCTAATTGCCAAGTGTGGTGGAAGTTTGCAATGACTGTCTTGTCAGCTGGTAACAGTGAAGCCTTGAATTTGTGAAACTGAAAGCCTTGTACTACAGATTGAAGTAAGGGGGAGCAAACCAAGTTTTCATGTATGGTAAGGTTACTAACAACTAATAGTATGGTCTGTTTTTTTAAAGAGAGATGGTAGAGTTTGGTGATACTGACACATGACAATGCCATGCTGAGGGAGGGAAAAATTCAGACAGTGATCCCTGTTAATAAGGGACCAACAGGGAGCTTATAATGAAACAATTTACAGTTGCTTTAAAATATGACTTTGACAATTTTTCTCTTGCTGAAGACAAACCATTACTGATGTCTGTTTGTGAACCTCTGGAAGTTTTCTAATACAGTTTTCTAAGTTTTCTAAGGCTGTCCACATCTATTTGATAGCTGATGTAATTTGTCCAACTCATCTAGCAGTATATAATATCATAGTTCTCACAGGCCATTGTGGTGGCCTGTTTGGGGGGAAAAAAAAAAATTGTCAGGTGACATTCTGATATATCAATTCTTCATCTATACAGTGTTATGCAACTCAGAATTGCATTGAATGTGAATGGTACTAGAAGTACTGATATTACATGTATTTTCTTTTTTGTGTTTCCTGGAGGAAAAGATACTAGCATGTGTGATTATAAAGACTTAGGCCTCAAATTTCTATCTTCATGTCAACTCAGATCCAAAATAATCCGATGTACGATCTGTAAAGGCACTATGTTGTGGGATTAGAGAATTGCTTATAAGAACTGAACTATTAGGTGAGCCAGAACCTTGGAATACCATCCTTCATTTATGATGCTGAATGATTCCCTATCATGTTAGTAGATGGACAATTTTGTGAACAGTTTAAAGATTTTTATCTTAAAATTTCTATTAGATTATTAGATATTGCTGAGTAAGTGAATGAAAACATAATCTACAAACAAATACAATTAAACTTTATCTAAGTGAAATTTAAGTATACATAAGGAGATTCTTGCATGTGTAAGCCATGCAAATCATGCTAATTCAAGATTGCTCAGATTATTTGATCTGCCAGATTGTCCCTGTGTGGGTAGAAATAAAAAATTCTGTAGTGGGGTTTCTGGGAAATAAATTATTTACCAGTCTTTAGACCCACTTCAATTGAAATACTGCTGTTCTTGCATGCTTATTTTGCAGTATGCATTACATACCTTTTACTGTGTAGAGAAAAGGGGCCAACTTTCATTACTATCCATATCAGTAGATTTGGCAAGAAGGGAAGATGCTTTTTCCCTCTTTTGTGATCCGTGAGGTCCTGGGGCTTGGATTTTGCATACCTGCACCATCAGGTCTGATGGAGTTTCAAGGACATTGAGAGAGCAGATTGATGCACCCTTCTTTAATGTTACAAATAGAGTTGCTCTTCTATGAGTTAGACGAGATACTTTCTATCACAATTTGCTCTCTTGGTGAATGTTTGGAAACACCTTCTAGCCATCTAATGGGCAAGCAAATGATCTTGTATAGTGGATTTAGGCTTCCAGATTCATATAATTTTGTCAGACCAGCCACCACACTGTAAAAATTAGCTAATGTAGACAGATTATTTTTTTAATACAAGCAGGGCACCCTTTCTTTCAGATGTAGAGACTTTTGAAATATTCTACCCTTTGAGTGTAAAATCACAGGCTTCTAGAAACAAATTATTAAAATTGATTATCCTAATAGATATCCATAATAGGCATTTTTTAAATCTCTGCATGAGTCACTGTAGAGCAGTATCTTCTCTGTATTCTGAGGCGGTAGGTGACAATGGGTTGCTCTGACAGTAGGCTTATATGATATTCAAATATAGCAACATCGTGGTGATGTTGCAATTGGCATATCTCAACTAAGTACAGGAACATAGCATTCCTAATGAAATACAGCAATAATTTTCATGACACAGAATGATCTTTTCCCTACTCTTACTGCTACAAATGTGTGTTCCCATAGTCTGATGAATACAGATCTAACATTCTCGTGCTAGAGAATGAAGATAAGATTGAGAACAGGGTCTGGAACAAAATTACACAGCGTGTGAATCTTTGCATTGGTTAAAGTAGTTGGGATATCTGTTCTCTTTTGTGTCTGGCTCATAGGAGCCTTGAATTATTCAGGAAATGGCTGGAGAATAGGAGGAGGTATTCAAAGATGACTGGGGGACTTAGTCGTGGCAGTCTTAATGTAGGTTTCTAATTGCTTATAAGTATTTCTTCTTGGAACCCCTGAGCCATTAATGTAAGGCTCACTTTTGCACTCCCTCTTAAGGCATTGAGTGTGCATATTTATATGGGATAAACTTTAAGCATGTGGTACTGTGAACTACTTGAATCTAAAGTTAAGCACATGTGTAAGCATTTTCAGAAGCAGGGTCCTAGACAAAATTTCCATTTATTTTGTTGAGAGCTTTTGCGGGGATGGAGATCACGCTTGTGTGTCACAAAATACATTCTTTCACAGTCCATTTGGATGATAGTAACTAGGGAGAAGTTACTTCTGTGACAGTCATCTTTTTGGTGTATTACAAAATGGAACAGATTTGTGCATCTCAGATTACCTTCTGTTTTAGTAGGATTTTCCGTTTAGTAGCATCATACTTGCCAGCTTACAGCAAGTGAGTTTTGGTAGTAAATTAGTATAGCAGAATAGGTTCAAACTAGTGACAGTGAAAATCTATGTTTGTCTGTGTCTGTATGCATGTCTTCCATCAGCAGGAATTAAAACTTGTTACCGGAAGTATTAGAATCACTTGAATAACTGGTTTAAACTGAATTTGTATCATTCTTACTCTAATACCTCATGAGCTAGAGCAATGTGATGAAAAATGTCACTAGTCACTTTGACTGGAAAGATTAAGACAGTACTTGTTAATGTGACTGGGAAATGTCTGATGTATGTGAGGAAAACTCCATTCCAGTTTTTAATTGAAATACTCAAAATCTTTAAACTACTCAAGTGAGGCTGTGTCTCCAAATGTCAAAATGGTACATTATTAATTTTAAGCAAATACGCATGCAGAAGGTAAGTAATAAAGAGCGAATATGGAGTATTTCACCATTCTCCAGTAGTACTGCTTGAATTTTTCCTATTACGTAAGCACATCTACACTTGCTTTGTAAGCTGGCCAGTTTCCTTTGAGATAAAGTAATAACGTACTCATATTTGACATCTTGTCAATTACAATTAGATGAAAATGCATTTAAATTGTACTACAGTTGCTCTGAAAGTAATGCCTGCTATTAATTTCCATGGAAAATATAGCAGATACAAAGAGAACAATGACGCTACTTGATAGAGAAAATTCTCAGCTAAGGAAGTCTTTTTCAACAGAGTCACCACTGTTAGCTGCACGTTTTTGCTAGCAGTGAGCAAGAGCCTGTGTGCCATGCTTGTTTAAAAAAATAAAAAAATAAAAATCTGTACCAGCATAGGTGGTTGCTGTTTTTTGTCACAGAGCATACCACCCACTGCCTTGTGCTCACATCCACTGTTTGGTTTCCATAAGTGTTCAGCAAGTGTCAATAAATGTCAATGGGGGACATTTTTTTTTTCCCCACATGGAGGAATTAAGTGACAGCCATTTGCTTTATCTGCACTTCCATGTCAGATCCCGTTCTGTCAGACTGCCCCGCTGCTGCCATCTGTTGCACAGCAACAAGCTGTAATGGGATTTTGGTGGGAAAATTCAACCTCTACTGCCATCTCACCATCATCTGCCTCTGATTTTGTAGGCCAGCGGAATAAAATAGAAGACGCTATTTTCAGAACAGCCTTCATATTTAAAGGGTCTCATAGAAATAATTTCTTGACAAAAAAAAAAAAAAATCAAAACTGCCTCATTCAGTCTAAAGTTCTGTTTGAGCACTTTGTCTTTTGCTTCTGATATTACAAGTGGGTTGACTTAAGCTACCAGGATGTAGAATGAATAACTAGCTAGTAGAAATGAGCAATCTCTGAAGTATGTAACATTTTTGCCATAAACATAAATGTCATAGGTAATTAGTGAAATTGGTGCAGCAGAAATTTTGCATCTGTGTAAGCTGAAGGAGTTTAATATTTTAATAGCTTACACTGAAGTTCCTGTGAGTTCGAAAATTCCTATTGAAATACTTATTGACAAGTTCTTTTATTACTTAGTGCACTACCAGCTCAGCAGCACACTGTCATTTTAGAGCAATTGCCCAGCAAACTTTTAAAATGCTGTCACAAAAAATTGCTAAAACAGAAGTAGCTCTTTAATTTGTCTGTCACTTTTTCTGTCAATCCTGCTGCACTTTATGTTGAGTGCAAGGCCTGCTGTCACAGCTGAAGTCCTTCCACTATTTCTAGAGGTTGAGTTGAGGCCACGCTGCAAATTTGTCCTACAATTCTAAGTTTTAAATAAAAAATATTTTATTCACAGTTCTTCTACTTGTACGCTTTAATATAGAGGAACTTTGGTCAGGGAAACTATTTGAGTTTTGTAAAATGGAATAAGTTTCAGTGAATACCATGACTTGTCTGAACACAGCTGCTTCATGGGAGTGTGTATTTTTACATACGTACATTTTTTTTCCCCTAATGCTGGCTAGCTGCTTAAGACTGGCAAGGTATAAGTTTGTCCTATGAAACCTTACTGTTTTCAAGAGGTGAAAAGGCTTAAGTGAGAAGATTGAGAATGGCTTACCTCAGATTTCCACATAGCCAGCATGCTCAGATGGAATGAGTGAAAATGCTCAACGAAGAATTAGAACATGCTTGTGTGCATTTTTTTTTTTTTTTTTTTTTTTTTTAGTGGTCACTGACTTATTCAGATATGAAACAGTAAAGCTTTTCAAAGCTTTGAATTTTCATGGTATGGGAAGATTTTTCTTCACCATTCTAGACTTAGGACAGGAAGTTTCTTATACATTACTCTTGTTTGTTTCTGGAGGCAGGAAAGAAAAATCAGACTTCAGTTTTCTGTAACTCTTTTCTAACAACTTTATCATCATCTTCCTGCTTCTTGTTGGCCCTTCTGAGTAATAAAAGCCCATGCTGTCATTCTAACAGGACAGAGTGGAGATATGAGGCATTTATGTCAGACAGTGATTTCTGTGCCAAAAAGTGAGGAAGAGTCGCCTTAAGGCCACAAAATAGTTGTACAGGCATCAGATTTCCATATGGGTAGTGTTGGTTTTCACTGGAGATCCTAAAATTGTGAGCAGGGAGTGGGACTAATTGTCTGGGTCCGTTATCCTTCTTAGAAAGTTATCCTTCTTAGAAAGGGAACTTAACTATGGCACGTGTTGCTGACTCTGCAATTGAAATTGAGTGTCAAATTCTGAATTACTACAGCTTGATTAGAGCTAAATGCTCTCACTGCTAGGAAATGGCTTCTGCTGTCTGAATCCTATCACAATTGAAAAATGTATTAGGAAGAGATAGTTGAATTTCATTATTGCATGGATTGCTTTTTGTTTTTGTTTTTTCTTAATCCTTAAGCATTGCTTTAGTATTTAGCTTTCAAACTTTTTTTCATGATGAAATGAAAAAAAATAAATATACTTTTTATAGGATGACTTTTAGATTTCATTGAAACAAAAATTACACACCTTCACCATCATCTAATTCTCTCGAGTGTGTAGTTACAAAAGTAAAATTATGAAGACCCAAGTATAACATACATGTTTAAATGATGGGAGAACTTCTTACACAGAGTTACTAACAATTTAAACATTTGACTGTAGGGGGAGTGAATATTCATAATAGGAGAAATTTCACAATCTGAAATGACATTAGTAGTAACTGACAATCTGTAGATATCAAAGAACGAGCACTAGCGCATTAATAAGAATCTTAAAAGCAGTTTCATAGCCTAACATCTTAGCAACTATAAAACTACAACTACACAAGTCACGTTTTTGAACTCCAAACTATCTTACAAAATTTAACTAGAACACATTTTTCTTGATACAAATGAGTATATTAATTTCCATAAGATATTATCTCTTACCATATATTTAATTCAGATTCTTTCTACTCCCACTAAAATAATTGCTTACAATATACTGTCTTGATTTTATATGGCTAATTAGAGCAGTGCATGGAAAAAATAAGTTTGCAGGTAATATTGAAATTAAATATGTTAATCTGTACCTCAGTGCACACATTTTGAATGAGATTTAATTTGCTATATAAATTATAGTTCTGCGTTTATAAAATGCCCTTGAAAGAATGTCCTATTCTGTGAATACTAATACCATAGGGAAACAAATATACAAAGCTTTTTGCTATAGGCTATATTTGCATAAATTAAGGCAAGTAGTCAGTCTCTAGCTGAAGATATAGTTTTGAAAGATATTCTACATATAGTTAAGACTGCGTATTTAAGATTTACATTTAGTTACAATATAGCAAGCTTTTGTAAAGAACAAGTACATTTTGAACAATGAGACAGGTACTGTAATTATGAGGCTGTGGTTTATCAGTTGGAATACTGAACCAGTAATTTAAAATGTTCTGGACTCACTGCTGTAAGCAAATATATGAATATAGCAAATATTTCCAGTACTGATCTATTTTACGGATTTATTTTCATGTGGCTCTCAGCTTAGCAGCCCAGTGCACTGTGTATGCATTTACAGTATGGTTGCAGTGACCTGTGATTCCCCTCTTATGTTTTGGTAGCTTCAACTGAAAGCCCTGTAACTTCATTTTTTACAGCCTCACTGTTCAGAAAACTGTCCTCTCAAGTGAATCCAATTAAGACTCACTAATGATGTGGAGGAGGCAATTACAAAAACTGATGCAGACTATGTCCCAGATTCTACTTACAATTTATTGCTAAGAGCAAAGGAATATGTATGATCAATACATTTTTGTATTTTTCATAGTTAGGGTGATCAAAACCTTTGGTTCTATTTAGGCAATAGCAAAAATCCAGTGGAATCAAATGGAATCAAATCCTTAAATGCGTACAGAAACCTAAAACCTTTCAGTTTCTGGTTCAGAAACAGTATAATTGCTGGGAACACACAGCTTTGTTTTGAGAAATGCATAGGAAATATTGTGTGGGATTCAAACTGCACAATAGAAGACTTGTATCTATTTCAAAAGAGCATCTTAAGTCATTTTTATTTTCAGTAGTTCTGTATCAGTAATAAAGACTTTTCACAAGCCTTATCCCAGGTCAAAAAGTTTTTGACAAATCTGTGACTAAGACACTTAATGCTTCTGGATTATTACCATTTGGACCATGTGGTTTTCCTTTCCTTACCATCTTAAGGGGCAGCAGTATGTTCTAAGTCGTTCCACTAGTTTCACCAGTGTAAGAACAGAAAATTGAAGAGTTAATTTAACCTTCGTGCTGTCGAAATAAAATAAACAGCTTTTATAAATGAAAATAACTAGTCTGAAATAGTTCAGTGTGAAGAACTTCATTTTTTATTCATTCTCTTCATACAAGGTGAAGATCATACAAGTGAATACCTAATATCCTCCCTCTGAGGGAGTGTCATTGAAAGTACCACCTGGAATTAATAACTTGATTAAACTGAACAATGTTGAGAAAATAGTTCCAGAATATAATGTTCTGTAGTGGCAGGAGTATTTTTAGGTAAAGATGGTTCCATGTTTTTCTCCTGTATTTTCTTTGTTCTATATAGCACTGTTAGTACAATTAATTAGCAAGTTGAACTTCTTGGCAAAACGTTCCTTCAGCAACTGCTTTCCAATAAAATTAATTTAATTGCCCATTCCTACTTTCAGTTGTATGGAAGTTGGCATAGCATGACAATAAATCTTCTTTACTAGAAGAGGAAGAGAGTATATTGCAAAACCAAATTTCACTGGCTATGACTAAATATGTGATGGAATGAGCCAAAGCTCTAGTTACGAGAATTCATAGAAGAAATAAAATTTTTAATGATACTTCAATAACAATCTTTAAGCCATGATCATAAGTTTATATTGCACCTTTTTACCTGTCTTGTCCCATTACTAACATAATAAAAGCTATACAGTAGCAAATAAAAATGAAAAGAGAGCATTTAAAACATGGACATTCCAACAAAACTTAACGTAGATAATGTAAAGATAAAAGGTTTGAAGATAAACCTCCCAGAAAGAAATCTGTACTAAAAGCATGAAAGAATTTCTATCAGCCAATCAATTTTTAAGTTCTGTTTTTGAGATACTGCAGAATTCCTGGCTGAGTTTTGCTGTCTGGGGCAAGTTAACATGGAAGATAGTCATAGAGAGTTTCAAGATATGGTAAAAATAAACAGATGGAAATGATCAAAGACAGCCTGTTTCCCAGCAATTAAATTCACAGGTTGGCTATGATTATAGAGGGAAATGTGATAGCTGAATGATAAAGAGAGCACAAAAAGGTTTAACACATTTTCCTAAGTTGATTTATTCTATAAAGACGTTGGTCAGATTTTCTGAGTGGCTCCTTTGAGCCATCCATGAGCTCCAGTTAGGGATGGCAGAAACGAGGGAAGTAAGATTAGGAAGTGGGTACTTACACCCCATTGCAACGAGAGTTTGTGCATTCTGTTAGCTTATTGAGGGCAATATGTAACTTGATTGTTGAGAGCAATATAACTTGCTTCTTCCTAAAAACCTTCAGCTCAGATAAAACTTAAAATGAAATAATTGTGCCAGTTTGTGTTTGGAACACTGGAGGGAAGAACAGGAATGCACTGCAGATCTGTATTTCTGGATGCTGTCCTGAATGGAAGCTGTGTGACAAAATGCTAAAGTATTTTTATGCTTTGGATGATCAAGGAGTACTTGGGTACGCTAAGAATCAGAAGGGAGAGGGGAGGAAGAAAGGAGAGAAACTATAAAAAGATATCAATGAATGCTTTTCCTGCCATTTTTGCATCATAGGTTTATTCAGATACTGCACCTGTTTTAGCATCTTTCAGCTAGTGGGTAAGAGATTACCTCATTTATAAACAAAACTTTTAAATAGGAAGAAATGAAAAACAGAGTTCTTCATCTCCATGTTTAAAGATGAAAATTAGCTGTACTAATAGCAGGTGTATAAATTACATGTGGAGAATAACACATTAGAATATTTTTTTCTCTGACTTAAGATTACTATAAGGCATTAAAAACAGTTACAACTCTTGCATCTGATACAGGGTCCTCTTAATTAATTAGTCAACAAAGGTCAGGTCTTGAGTCAATACACCAGAATCATTGGGCTGGACTGGACTAAATCTAATTATTCCCAGTCCTACTATCAGACAAAGATTTCTTGATAATAACTTCTAACAAAGAAAAATAAATAAAGTGAGCTTTATATCAACATAGTCTATCTGAAAACTGCAACTACTATTTCTTAAATCAAACATCTGCATTTTCATTTGTTCAGATCTGTGGCGACTATCCCATTATTTCCATCTTCTCTGCTTGTAAAGGGCATTATTCAAGACTACTGGCAGTTTCAGACTTCCCTGTTACAAGGAATGTCAGAGCATTTAGACCCTGATATTCTCTTGTTTCACATACATTGACGCCTATTCATTTTTATTGTTGAACATATTTTATACAGAAGATACTGAATCATTATATTGAGGCTATAGAGCTAATACTGAAACTGTCACACATTGCATTGCACCTTTGAGCCTTGGCTAGAAGAGAGTTCTGTCTGGCAGTAAGGAAGGAGAGAATCTTGCACTTAATTTTTTATTTTTTTTCATACAAAGTACCATAGCCACCTACCTTTCCTTCAGAAGTTCACACGGGTTCTCTTCAAGCATGAAAGTTTATATGGAATCAACTTTTCAAGCTCTGGTGTCACCTGTTTTTGAAAAATACACTGGAAACCTAAGTTTTAGAGCTTTTTAAAAATAGGGAAACGCATTAGTCAAAAAACAAATCAAACAAAAAATCCCACACAAAAATAAATCCAACCTCCAAATAAGTTACGCTGAGTGCTGTCAAGATGATGATGTACGTCCATATTCTTTGACTGTCACTATGCTGCAGAAATTCTGGATTGTTTTGTTTAAATGACTGACATGTTGTACTAATATCACTAGCAACTATGGCTTTTTAATATCAAAGTTTGTTTTTCCATATAAGCATAAGAAACCTCTGTAAGCCATTAAACTTTTTGTTGTTGTTACAGTTGTTTAAGTTAAAAATGTCTGAAAATAACTTCATTTCTGATTGAGTATTCACATGCTGACTTATAGGCCAAATAGTCTGGATCTGTTTTTTTTTTGTTTTTTTTTTTAATCATGATGAGAGAAAGATGTGGAGGGATGGAGGATGACATCTTAATCACAGAATCACAGAATGGCCAGGGTTGGAAGGGACCTCAGGGATCACAAATCTCCAACCCCCCTGCCACATGCAGGACCACCAACCTCCCCATTTAATACTAGACCAGGCTGCCCAGGGCCCCATCCAATCTGGCCTTGAACACCTCCAGGGACAGGGCATCCACAACCTCTTTGGGCAGCCTGTTCCAGCACCTCACCACTCTCTCAGTGAAGAATTTCCCCCTGATGTCCGGCCTAAATCTCCCCTCCATCAACTTAAAACCATTTCCCCTCGGCCTACACATATCAACCCTTTCAAAGAGTTGATTCCCCTCCCCTCTGTAGGCTCCCTTTAGGTATTGAAAGGCTGCAATGAGGTCACCCTGCAGCCTTCTTTTCTTCAGGCTGAACAAGCCCAGCTCCCTCAGCCTGTCCTCATAGGGGAGGTGCTTCAGTCCCCTGATCATCCTAGTGGCCCTCCTCCAGACCCTCTCCAACAGCTCCCTGTCTTTTTTGTACTGTGGGCTCCACACTTGGATGCAGTATTCCAGATGGGGCCTCACAAGAGCAGAGTAGAGGGGGACAGTCACCTCCCTGTCCCTGCTGGCCACCCCTCTTTTGATGGACCCCAGGATACCATTTGCCCTCTGAGCCGCAAGAGCATCCTGTTGGCTCATATTAAGTTTTTCATCTATCAGGACCCCCAGGTCCTTCTCCACAGGGAAAACTACTTAAAAACTACTTGATTAAACTTTCGCATTTCTGTTTGGAAAAAAAACATCATACCAACTTAGATGATTTGAATGTATTGGATTTTTATGCTATACTGCTATACTGAATATTATTTCAAAGTTTTATTCAGATATCAAAGTGTAAATATTTAGCAATGAAGAATTTCAGTAAATCCTCCCTATGAATCATGGATCAAACTATGAAACATTTAAAAAATGTTTCCCTTTGATTTTGGTTCTTATATCTTTCTCTGTTTATAAACAGATTGTATACCTGGAAGCTTGGATTTTGCCCAAAGCACAATTGTTCTAGATTTGTTCAGGAGGATTACCATTTTTCCTCCATGTATTTTGGTGTGAAACTACCATTAATTCCCATTTAATTAAACACTGCCACCTTTGTGAAGCCAAGCATACAGTAGAATTATTTGATCGTATGTTTTATCAGAAGGTGTTGATCATTGATGAGAAAGTATTGAATATGTCATTTCTGGATTTTTTAAAAACCTTTTAGATTGGGCTGTGGTGGAAATGATGGAGACTTCTTGTCACCACAAGGAACTGTCCTGGGAAATGCAGGTTCAAGTCCCAGCTGTAATCTTTATCCAACAAAATCTCAACAGATTTTTCCTTTCAGAATTACCACTGATCTTTGTGAAATGCTTTTGGCATAAGAACAACTGTTGGTGTTAAAAGAAGAAATCTCAGTAATTAAATGGGTCTTACTCCAGGTTAGACCAGGGATGAAATCATACTTTTGCCTGACATCTGGAACATAGTTTAAGTTCTTCCTTTGGCGTTTTCCCATATCCTGTGAGAATGGCCTGAATGTTGAATGTTGTTTCTTTGTTGCCTTTTCCCCCCTTTTCACAACAAGCTTTGGGGCCAATCTCCTCAGAATGTATTCTGCTACTAAACCGCAAGTGTAGCACCATTCAGAGTGCAACTCTTCTTTCCTGGACCTTCACTTTGAATTTAAAAATGTATATTCTGTGATGACAGTATCCATTTTGTCCTCCTATCCATGTGGCCCTTTTGTTATTTCATACCTTGCTCAGAAGTCATCAGGTCCTTTTGTTGGCTCAGCATTTCGTTTGTGATTTGGTGAGCTGAGAGTAGAATGAGCCCCAACCAAAACTCTTCCACCTGCTACTTTGTTTCAAGTCTGAGTATAATTCTTTCAAGTGACCACAAGGTCTCCTTTAAATTCACTTGTTACAGAACTCGGTACATTAGCTAGCTTTCACAGCAGATATATCAATTCCATCAGAAATCAAATCCCAGTTCACATGCATGCTTTTATTTTTTTATTCATTCAGTTCTCCCTTATGAGTGGCATCACTGACTCCCCACTTTGCAAATCTATTGGAATAAGGATCCTTAGTCTTGTTCTGTGTTGTTTGTACTGTTTAGTAGGAAGAGTCTTGTTTGATACACAGCTGGCTTACCTCAGTACTCCACTTTGGTTCATGACTGTTTTGTGGTTACCACCATTGGATGTTGTACTTCAGCAGTTCACAGCCAGCTGGATGACCCTTGCTTTCAGTGATGAAGTTGCTGAATTTCTAGCAGTTCAAAGGCTGCACTGACTTATGATGAATTATTCCTCAAGTATTAGAAAAACACAGATGATTAAAAGCTATTCACCTAGCTGCACAACATGGATTTATAATCTATATCATGGGATGTGTTCCTATTTCACTAATAAAACAATTCCCTACATACATAATAGAACAATCAAGTCCCACTCCTTCATACCATCCAGGCTCTGCTGGTATCTTAAGTCTGTTTATTTCCCTCCTTGTCAAGCTCCTAAGAAAAACAACTTATACTAGGTTGAATGGCTTAGCTGCTTTTTTATGTACTGAATGCAATTGGCCAATTAGCCGAGGCCTACCTAACAAACTTTTGCACCTCTATTAACTGCTGTACATGGATTTAGTAACTAGATGCAAGCGTTTGCTTAATATTAGTGCTAAAGGAAAGATGAAGGGGTTGTATTTGCCACAAAGGGCAGATTTGTTTTCCAGTTTAAAGAAGTAAAACTGTGGTTTGTGAGATCTGGTAAAGGAAGAAAAAATCAATAGAATTGCAGCTTGCAAATATGCATTACCTGGAGAATATTGTTCTGTTTTGGTTTACACTGAGTGGATGTAAAAGGCTCCTCTTTTGGATGTCTAATATCGAAGTTTCCATTTTGTAATAAAATACACCCTTTACTTCAAACAAATACTAGAGTTAGAGTGGACTCAGTGTTTGAGGAAAATAGCACAATTAAAATAGAGGGTATCTTGTGCTTTGGCCATGAAATGTAAATATTAGATACAATGAAAGGTTCGTATTCATTGCAGTAGTTAAATGGGTTGAGAGATCACTTGTTCAAGGCAACACAGTAAATACTAAGTTGTATTTGCAGAATGTTTGGGGCCTGATCCTATAAATACTTCTATGAGTAATCCCAATGAAGTCATGTCTTCCTAAATGTTTATTTCTAAATGCTTTAAAGATGTAGTGGCTGTATGATAAAAGTATATTACTTTTCAGAATACTTTCCCATTTGCAATGTGTAGCATCCACCACCAGCCTACACAGCAGCTTCAGGAAACAGTGTAATTGGTTCCTCCTCTTTTTTGCAGTCTGTGAAAAAATCACAGTCCCGTGAGAAGCACTAATTAATATTGGTGAAATCTGCAGAGTTGGACCCTGGTGGGAGTAGATAAATTAGAGTAAAATGAGAATTAGTTTTCAGCTTAAGAGCATTATTTCATGGCTACCCCACATTTGAGCCGGATTACAGCCTGGCCAGTGATTTATGCTTGCAGGCTGTCTTGTGATGCGTTGGCCCAGTGTGGTCCAAGTTCAGGCAGAGCTATGAGGGGCTGTGTGACTCTAAAATTTCAGTGGTTACATACATGGCTGGCTTTATTCTTAGGAAAAAATTGGGTAATGGCACAGATGCCGGGCAGACCAACCTGGACCTTCTGTATCTTTAAAGCCCCTAGCAGGCTGCAGCGAGTTGTTTCTGTGGCTGGGAAAAGGATTTTCTAAGGAAAGGCTCGGGCTCACTGAAGGTTGCTGAACAGGACTCTGTGATTGGCTTCAGGAACAGCAGAGCTTAGTACTGACCCCCAGGAGAAGCAGCGTTCCTTGTGTTCCTTGTGGTGCAGGCTCAACCCCATGGCCAGCCTGCTTGGCTGGGGGCCCTCAGACTTTCTCTGCGGTGCCACTCAGGCCTGGATGGGTACCTTGGCTGAGGAGCCTTCAGCCTTACCGCTGGGCCTGGGGCAAGTGTGGCCAGAGCCAGCCCAGAGCCTGCAGCCGGCTGCGGTGTGGGTAATCACGCATCCCCCGCTCACTGCTGATTTGCAAGAGCAGATTAATCAGAGCACACGGCTTGATGAAATTTGCTGTTATTGTGCCCATTTTTAGCAACATCTTTTATTATCTTCATTATTCATTTACAGGGGACCGGCATCAATTATGCAAATGAGTTCACAGACTTTGCAGATTACTTCATTTGCCGCTATTGTTTGTGGAAATTTAATTATTAAATATTATTAAGCTTGCGTTTTCTTCAATTTTCCGAGGCTTAGTTTCATTTGATTTTTCCTCCAGCTGCTCTCGTTTCCTTTCAGTGCCAAAACAGCTCCTCATCAAAGCGGCTCTGGCATGTGAAGACCAAATAAAATCTCCTCAATTTAATAATTTTGATGTTAGTCCCTTGTTCTCAGCTGCTTGCTCAAAGCAATGCAGAGAGAAACGCAGAGCACATTCAATTTAATGAGCAGAAATTGAATTCAAGTTTGTTCGGAATTGACTTCAATTAAGCAGAGTCTTAATGATAAATTAATCTCTTTTCTTTATTCCCTAGAATTTGTTTTTCAAAGTAGGAAATTGGACTACATTGAAAGACCAAATAAAGAATACCAATTTTAACTAGATTATGGAACCGATAGCAAAATTTAATTCTTTATAGTAACGTACTTGGACAAATAGCATTCACTCTATGGCATGTATTATAATTTATATTCATTGTTACCACTCGCACTTTCATGGCATGGATAAAATGGCAGTTGAATTAAATATGGGCTTGTAATAGACTTCAGAGTTTTAATCTTTATTAAGAAACTCTAATTGAATGCATAATTAGCTTTTCAGGGTCTAGGAAACTAGGTTTAATATCTGTGTGGGCTGAAAACATGGATCAGGAAATTTTTTTAAGAGCATTGTTATGAGTTTATTCTTTAGAAGAAATTATCTTGTAACACAGCTTGTATGAAAAGGCATGCTTTAACTTCATTGTGAGAAGCTATGTATGTATAGAAGAGCAGTTGCAAAGTGTTTCTGTGCTCTTTCAGATGCCCAGAAACAGCCCTCCTTATATTCTGACTGTCAACCTTCTTTCACTAAAAAAAACTCAAAATACCTCGTGTCTGTGTCCATTAAAACACAAGGCAGAATGAGACAGCGCTTATCAATAGTGATGGGATTGTGCCCTTTTCACTCCGTGTTCCAGTCTTACTGGCCTTAGTTGCCTTCACAGCCTCACTATTTTCTGCCTCACTTAGCCTCACTATTATCCTTGTGATATGGCCACCAGAATCAAGCTCTTTTATTTTGTCATTTTTCAGAGAAGTGTTTTATTCAAGAGCCCCCCATTCAAGGGGGCTATCATTAATTGAAAAAAAAACAATAATCTATGTTACTGTTCATGGCTGAACCTACAAGAATTGTGTTAGATGACCAATACAGTGATGCCTCAGGTACTGAAAGAATTTATTGCAAAATTAGTTACAAATTGAGGAGAGAAGGGTTCTGCCAGATGAGGAACAGGCTTCTGCCTTGCTTGCACATGTGTTCTTTGTTTCCCCAGCACTGAGGAAAAGTATATACTGCTTTTTGAATAAGAAGTGATAAATTGAACAATTTCCTTCAGACACCTTTTATAATCTGTACTGGACTTGTGAGCAGCTCCCACTCTGTGTCCAACATTGGTATGGTTCTGTCTCCCTTGAGTTTCCTGTTATGCTTTCTTAGTGTAAATGACCAAGAAGTGCCAAGAGACTGAATGCATGGCACACAAATGAAAATATTTATTAAGGGCAGAAGTTTGTTTTTACAGATTTGGGAGGCTAAATGGTATTGCTTTAAGGATACCAGTGTTCTGAAGTGCACGGGGCACTTAAGATTTGATTTCCACTTTCTGAATGAATTTTTCTGCTAATATCCTCCCTTTTGGAAATGAGATCAGAGCTTTTCTAGAAGCGATAAAGCAATGCCTGTTAATCTAAGGTTTTTATGCATTGTTTGTTCCAGAAATGCAGTTACTTAGAAAGAGATGGAATAAGCATTTTTTACAAGAAACTGCACTTGCAGTTCATACAGAGCTGTGCTCTTTCATGTAGGAATCATGTTGGTGGGATCAGGTAAACATAGACCGGATTTATTAAAGTACTGAGGTGTTCACAATTACAGAAAGCCTTGTAAAGGTGTTCAAGAGATCCTCTAATTAAGTGAGAGATGTCCAACATCTATCAGACTTTACAGCCTATGTGTCTGATTAAACCTGTGCGTGCACCCATGCACACGTGTTCCAAAGACTGATTATGTTATAAAACATCTAGGAAAAAGTCATTAGGATTGTATTTCTGTTAGAAATACCTATACTATAATAGCACTATGATATTCCATATTCCATTGTATATCACGGATTCTTTTATCAACTTCTTCAGCGCACAACCATTAGAAGCTTTTTATTACATATAGATCTTACAGGCTCACTTTAAGCTCTGACCATTAAACTGAACCCTTTCCATCTATTTGTCATCATTTGTAATAATGGTTCTGCAGTTAGGTGCCTGCCTGCCTTCTGCAAGCCCAGTGTTGTCTGATTAGGCTCTTGTTGACACCTGTGCAGTTGAATCTATGAGCTTTTCTTTTCGTCTGAAAAAACCCTACAGGGTCCTATATGTGGTATAGTGAAACAGTTTCTCGAAGTTACTTGTCTTATGTACAAAGGAAGACCACATGTCAAATGCAGCATTTCTTTTTTTCTGTCTTTAACTGACTTTCCTCATTCCCAAACAGAATCTGATCTCACTGAACATGTCCTTTTGCCTCTAATTTAGAAGTCTTTTATCATGGAAGGTTTGGCTTTTTTTGAATCTTTGTCAAGCAGAAATGGGATGACTCTATAAACAAAATACAGCCAAATCTGTAAGTTTCCTAGAAAGGAAAGAAGCCATAAGAACAACTTCAGTTAGCAATTATGTTCACTCTGAACCACAGAATTACTGTGTCTATATTAATATGTATTTTAAACAGAAAATTGAGTGTTTTTACAAGAGAAATTTGAGTAAATTTTAGCTACGTAACAACTGTTAGTAACTAGTACATTATTTGTCCTGGTTTGAAGCTCAAATTCCCTACGTCTAAAAGAAATACTGGAGATACTGAAGAGGAAGATTAGTTATGTGTTCCTACGAGGAATATCTCAGGGGGAGGAAAAGAACACCTTGCTTAAATTATTTTTTTTCCAACATCAATTCTTTATATATACTATACTATATATATATATATATACTATATATACTATACTATATATGTATATATATATACTATATATACTATAAATACTATACTATACTATAAGTAATACTTAATTTATTACGAAAAGATGTTTTTATGCTTGTGTATTCTGAATTTATTTTATGGAGATTGCAAAAGAATACATTTCTTGTAAGCTTTTTTCTTTTTTTGGTACCGCTTTCTGTAATTAATTTCTTACTAGATAGTAGAGTTTCCAGTGCTGCTCTTTTCTACTCTTTTTTTTTTCTCTGCATGCTCCTTCAGCAGTCCTGATGGTAATGGTGCAGGAGTAAGGTTAAGTATTCAAAAGGTAAGAAATGTCACACTTATAAAATCCCTTTAAGAGGCAACTCTTGACTACATTGTCAGCTATTTCTGAAGTACAATTATCATATCACTTCAGATAATGTTGCATTTTGTGCTGTTAAAAACTCCGTTTATGCCAGAAAGTCTGGCAAATCAATTATCTGTCTCAGCCTTTCAAAGCGCATGAGCCAAATCTGCATTCTTGACTATTGCAGTCTCTAACTACTGGTCTGTCTTGTATTCCTGTGGCCAGAAGGAAAACATGGAATCATTGATTCACCAACATCTTAGTACTGTCTAGTGAATAGTTCTGTAAGTCTGTAGCACAGCTGGTTTGCTTCACAGATTTATTCTATATTGCATGTAAGATCATTCATATTTAATGCCTGGCTGCTGATCTAGGTCGTTATTTTTAATTCATTTTCAAGAGCAGAATGAAGTTCTATACTTGAGTATTTTTGTTTCCCAAGAATTGACAAAATGTTTCAGAAATATTTTTTTCACCTACTGCCCACTGTTATTTGTTGATCACAGGTTAGCCACTGCTGTTTTGTCAGTGTATCTGACAAGCAGCCAAGCTTAAGAACATTGTGAAATATGAGTTGCACTTGTAGGATACCTGTGCATGCATTTATCTTATCTGTGTGCACAGGTAAAAGTAAAATCTCATCTCAAAATTGAACTTAAGGCAGCAATGCTGCTGGTTGAAGAAAAGCCTGTAGTATATGACTGCTGACCAAAATAATAAAATATTTACTGCAGAGAGATGAGAATTTAATCACATGAAATCTGTCGGTAAAGACACAGTAGGCTGTTATGGTAATGAAATACCCAAAAAGGTATTACGTCTGTCTCTGAGTTTGTGGGAGAAAAAATATGATATTGACAAATAAGTGATTATGTAATTGGACTGTACTGTAGCGTACACGCAAAAGGTGTAGTGTTAAAAGGATTTTGAATTTCTGAGCTCAGTCATGTGACTTTTATAATGTAGTTTTCTGAAAAATCAGGAAGTTGGATTTATAGAATCATAGATCAGCCTGGATTGGAAAGAATCTTGAAAGGTCACCTTGTCCAACCTTGCCTGGAAAAGAGAGCTCTGATGAAATTATATGGCACCCTGTCCAGTTGCATTTTGAAAACCTGCAGTGATGGAGCTGCCACCAGATCCTTGGGGAGGCTGTCTTAGTGATTGTTCTCACTGTCAGAGACTTTTTTCTTGTATCAGGATAAAAACTCTCGCAGTGAAACTTGTACACATTGCCCCGTGTGTTCTCAGTGTGGCTGCTTATGAAGACAGAGACTCCATCCTCTTTGTAGTCTCTCTTCAAGTAGTGGAAACCTATGTTGAGGTCTCCTCTGAGCCTTCTCCAGGGTGAAAGGACCAAACTGCTTCAATCTTTTCTCACAGGGCAGGCTCTCCAGCTCTTTGATCATCTTCCTAGCTTTCCTTTGGACTGTCTTCACTCTGTCTTCTGTATTGTGGCCACCAGAACTGGATGCAACACTCCAGGCACAGTCTGACAAGTGCTAAGCACCTAGGATGATCACATCTCTATCTTTGCTAGCAGTGCCCTGGTGGATGTAGCTCAGAATTGATTTGCTTTCATTGATACAGCAACAGCAGTAAATTTGCTTCACTACGTAAGCGAAAAACTTTAAAGTTCCTTTATATGGAGTTACTGAATTATCACTACTAGAAGGCTTAGTTTCATGTGCTTTAAGGAGATCCTCCCTTCTCAAAAATCTGAGGCAAGTTTTACTGTAAAAGCTTTTTTTTTTAATTATGTTTTTATTTTTCCAAGCTTGTTTCAAACCTTCTTTCAGAAATTAACTTCCTTTGGTTAGTGCCATCTAATGGAAGATGTGCAAGAGGGCTAGTATGAAAGTTTTCTGTGAAGTGGAAACAAGGCCTTTTTTTCTGTTTTTGTTGGGGCTGGAGTCTTGAAAGGTGAAAAAAAACAGGACATTCACCGCTAGTGGGATGATCTACTTAAGACAGGGTGAGTGAGGTGGAGCATTTGCAGCTGTGACTTTATCCAGGCTTTCTCTGTAAATAGGCCTTTGGGGTAGCTATGTTTCAGCTGTTGACAAAGATTGTTAACTCCTAAATGGGTGACACAGACTGCATGGGTATGCCCTAAATTACACAAATGATGAATTCTTCTTTCCGTTTTGTTATTTTAAACCAAAGACGGTACAATCAGATTAATTACTGATTTAATATGGCATAAACAAAAGTAGATATTTTTTCTAAATTTGTAGGCCACTTGGAGAATACTGTATAGAATGAGTACATTTTTCTCTCTTTCCTATAGCTGAGTCCTAAAAAATATTCTAATTGTAACCCATATCAGCCTATATATCAGACTTATTGAAAGTCACTAGAATGAGAACTTACATAGAAGAAGCACTCTGGTGCTTTTAATGGTTACTTACTACTGTTTTTCTTTGATTGTTTATTTTTTTGTCTCTGCTCTTACAGTAGTTGTTCATCAGATCATAATATGATGTTTTCCGTGGCTGTGCCAAATTATTGCATTGAAAGCTATATATATTATTGCCAACTGCTAGGTTTTTTCCATCTCCCCTGAAGCATCTTCCATGCAGGAGACAACATTTTAAACTAACTGGCCTGCAATTCTGATCGTGTATGGCAATTTCTACCATCCTGTTAGTATATTATATTGGAGCTTTGAAACTCTTGCATTAGAGATGGGATACAGTTGCATTGCCCCAGGGAGGCAGAGCTGAAGTACAAAAGCAACAAATTAACAGGATGTCATATTAAAATAATTTTTCAAATGTAATTTAGGTAACTAGATTAATTTGAATTAATTTAGAAATACTTAAATATAACATAATCACACCTAAATGATGTACAATATAAACAATAATTAAGGCAGAAAAATCAAATTTATGTAAAAAAAAGAGTCTAGGCTTTCTCTGCTTGTACATCTCAAATACACGTTTTGAAAGAAAATAGTATCAGAAGGGGATGGTTTAAATTCCAAATAATGCAATATATGTGACTTGCTCTTTGACTTTGAGTATTTCTGTAGGGAAATTTTTAAAACCTGCCATTCTTTTCTGGCTCGCTTTTATTACTAGGTCTGGGCAAGCCTTTCTAATTCGTAGAGAAAACTTGCATTATTGTTGAAAGGTAAAAGTGATCTATTAATATTCATGAAACTATGTATATTGTCTGATTTAGTTAATACATGTGCTGTGATTACATTTTATGAGAAGTTTAGTAAGTGGTACACAAAATTACTGACCATATGCATCCATACTTTTTGATGTGAACACTTTAACTGCAAAGCAAATTTTGAGAATGAAATGCAGATAAGTGCCAAAAGAAAAAATAAAACTGAAGCTTATGATGTAACTGAAATTGATTAAATGGTATGATTAATAAGTTGGAAAAATTCATTTGCAAACGGTTTGTGAAAAGTGACAAATTCCATTCACTGTGATTCATAGGTCGAGTTATCCCAGGAGTATTTGCCCTGTTAATTCAGCCCGGAAAAATGGCAAAAAACCTCTTTTCATTTTCCATGTTAACGGATTTCTCCAACTTGTTAATTTCCTTAAATGTTCAGTTTGCCCATGCAGGCACCAAATTCTAAAGGAAAATGTCAGTACGATGGTCAATATTCTGTATTTTTTTTTTTTTTTGTCTTATTCCTACATCATTTAAGAATTATGATTAATGAGTTTGGTGACTATTAAATACTTTGATTGCGAAGAACTAAAGTGAAAACTTAAAATTCAGCTAATGTGATTTCATTGCAATGTGAAAAAGCCCAATGACAACTAGCTATTTGAATAAATGGATCATTTTGTTAAGACATAAGGCTTTGGGTGGTCACTGCAATAGATTGCATTGCAGAGCTTACAGGAAGTTTACCTAATTTCAGTAATTCTATTATATTTTATAGACTAGACTCAGCAGTTTTCTGTCTGCAAGATTCTTCCCTGTTACTGAGAAATCAGTTGTTTGAAATACAAACTATTGACAAGTAAGAGGAACAGACAGGTGTTTAATCAAGACTCTGCTTAGATGATAAATGAACCACTGCAGAATATAGCTTACTACTCCATGTAATGCTTCTTAATATTCAGCTCTGTGCCAAAAGTTTCATCATGTAAACTTTTGGACCGAAAGCTTTTCTGAAAATACACTTAATTGGTGAGAGAGATTCTACACTAAGTGTGAACATCAGATTGATTTATAGCCTATTTAACATTACTAGCGTGATAGTTTTGCTAGGGATGAGATTATAAGCAAGCAGATAATTTGTCCTAATTAAACAATATACATATACTGCATCTAATATTAAAACAACACCTAAGTAAAACAAGAAACATCATTATTAGATTCTATTTCTCTGAAATTCATTTTCACTGTTGATAATGGTCATCTTATAAACACCTTCAAGAGATCTATCCTTAAAAACTTGCTGAAAGAAAAGATGAAAGCAATTCTTACTTGAACAGTCTTAGATTTCAGTCACAAATTTGTTTGAAGGAAATGGAATCTTGATAGGATAAGGGGGATTGGCTTTAAGCTAAAAAATGGGAGATACAGGTTGGATGTTGGAGGGAAATTTTTTACTCAGAGTGGTGCAGTACTGGCACTGCTACCCAGACAAGCTGTAGGTGCCACATCCCTGAAGGTGCTTAAGGGCAGGCTGGATGGGGCCCTAGGCAGCCCTGAGCACCCATGGGGAGCAACCCTACCTATGGCAGATGGGCTGGAAGTAAGTAGTCTTTGAGGTCTCCTCAAACTTAAGCCATTCTATGATTGTATAATAAGTAATAAAATGTCTTGCTAAAAAAAGGAAGTGACAATCCCTGCCCTTTTCTAGTGCTCACTGAAGATTTTTCCTGTCAGATGTGGGCGTTACAAGTGGAACTGTATGCATGTCTAGGGACAGTAGTGTCACTGAGGTGAGTCATCTCCAGAGGGAACAGTTGGTGGAAGTACTGCTTGCTTCTCCTTGTAGGAGGAAGATCCAGCTGGTGGCTGCATATTTCCAGCTAGTTAATAGAAAGCTTGTTCTGAGATGTCTGAGTCAGGGCTTTTTAAGCCTGCTTCTTAAACAGATTGCCCAGCGCCTATCCTAGAGACAGGCTTCCAAGAGGTTTTTGTGTGGTACAGGCTGCTGCTTCTGTGGAGGAATTAACTTGTTTTTGTTCCATCAGTACTGCTGCTTTCATCAACACTGCTCTTGGGAAGTAAAACGGATTCTGGACCGTGACTGAGGTGGTGCCTATTAACCGCACCTTTTGCACATTAACCTTTGTTATTAACTCTGGTAAAATCTATTTTCCACTTTAACTTCTCAGTAGTAAGTGTATTATTCAAGACCGAGACTTGAGATACGTAAAATAACCGTCAGTATCATTAAGCTGTCAGTTTTCAGCAGGGCATTTGTGATATTACCTATGGCTTTCTGTCTTCCTAACTCCTTCCAACAATCTCCTCTCCATCAGCTGCCTCTCTAATGCCCCAGAAACTGCTGTCAGTGGCCTGGCGGATGGCTCATTTGACACGTCTGTCATGTTGTGAGGTGTGTGTAGGAGCTAGATTAAATGAAGAGAAAGCTAGCTCATCTGACTGCCTACTGAAGAGCTTCAGGTCACAGAAAGCTTTCTCCACATTAGGACTGCAGTAATTGGAGGAGGAGAAAAGTAGAAGACAAGGACAGATCTGCACTAAGGTGCGGAGAGGGAGGCAGTGGCTGGGTGGGGATGGCTGAAGTACATATGCTGCTGGCATATAGGAACAATTACTCTTTTCAGTGCCGCATTGGAGTCTTTGGGAACTTTTAAGGAAATCATTTACTGTCACTTTTTCAACCTTAGTCTTTTAGTGCTTCTATTGCTTGTAGGCATTAACTCTTGCTGTTTGTGGAAAACTAGAAAACATAAATAGAAGGAAATATAGAAGGGATGAATTCTATCTGCCTGTGGACAGAAAGAGCTAGGCCCCACTCTGAAACGTTTTAGTGGAGCTCATGATACTTCACAGAAAACTAATATGAATAATTCTGCGATCTCTGGATATCAGCTGCTATTTTTTTTTTTTTAATTCCCCCAGTAGATTGGTAATGCTCTCACATGCAGTGGTGAAGTGAGCAGTGAAAATTTCTGGCACATCTTTAAGTAAAATGAGAAAGCAGCAGTTAATATTGCATTAATGAAAAATAATCCTGGAAAATAGTGGAGAGAGTTATTTTTATGCAAGTGTAGATTTTTGATGCCAAAACAATAAAGAGAAACCACAATTTGTTCCATTAAGCTTGTATCATATTGTCAGCACTTGCCCATATGGAAAACATATAAATTGTCATGAAAACATGAAAATGGGACAATTTGGTAATGTTTTGAGTAGACTTTATAAATATCATATGTATTTTTAAATACATGAGCAATACAGTTTTGAACACAAAAGAACCACAGTTGTGGTAGCCAGATTTTGCTGTGTTCCCAAAACAGCAAAATTAATGGAGCTGCAAATGCAGTTATTTAAAAGTGGGGAATTTTGCAGTAAGTCAGAAAAAGTATAGTGAAATTAGCAGATTTGGTGAGAAACCAATAAAAGCTAAAAGGAGCACAAATATTCGTTCTTTTTCTCACTGGAGGTCAGAATTTGTGTATGTGCTTCTAGATTTAACTGAGCTGTTGCACAAAGCCTCAGTCATAAAGTCTAATAAGTACCTTGATGACTAGAGCAAATCTTGCAGGGATGAAATAGTGATATAGTTGTGCAAAGTGTAGAAATGTGGACAATTCTGTGACCTGTGGTCGGATTATGCGCTTGTATGGGTCAGGGAAGTACTAAGGCTGAGTCTGTATGTTTATTCTGAGTCCTGCTGTTAAGCACACCAGTTCTACAGAGTATTAGAGCTCAAATAGGTATGAGTGGAAAAATGAAGCTATGCATTAGCTGAAATCTGGCTCATTATGCAGAGAGGATGAATCAAAGGCATTTTTGCATTTTTTCCCTTCTCTACCATGTTCCCTTAAGTTAATTCATGCTAGTCTCAGTTGCAGGAAAAATAGCTTTGCTAACATCAACAGTGTTGGGTTTTATGGTGTGTGTTCCAGTAATTGATGCAGGCTGGAGACTAGGAGATGTTTGGCAAGAAGAAATGTCATTTTGGGATCCAGCTGGCCTGGGGATCCCTCACACAGGGTAACCATCCAGTAGCTTTCTGCGTATTTCTGCCAAAATTTCTTTCTACTTGATTCCTTGTTTGTAGAGCCAATAACATCCCTTTTTTTCCTCACCACCTGTAAGCTCCTTTCCTATGAAGTTTAAACTCTCCAGAGCATATTGAAACTATGTTGGACGTTCCAAAAGAAAGGCTTCCTATTTATTTCCATGGAAACTACAACAGATACAAAGAGCATAATAGCACTAGTTGAGAGAACAAATTCTCATCCATACAACACTTTTTTTCCAGCATGGTCACCACCATTAGCAATGTGTTTTTGCCAGCAATGAACAAGAGTCTGCATGCTGCACTCATAAAAATCTGCACCAGTGGAAGTGACCCACTGTTACCACTGCTGAAGTGAGATGCATCACCCACCCTCTCCCTGTGCTCACATCCACTGTTTGGTCTCCACAAACGTTCAGCAAGCATCAATACATGTCTGTAGGTGCCATTTTCTCCACATGGAGGAACTCATTGATGCACCTTTGCTTCATATGCCCTTCCATGTCAGGCACCGTTCTGTCAGACTGCCTCTCTGTTGCCATCTTTCACACAGCAACAAAATGTAATGGAATATTGGTGGGAAGGATGAGCCTCTGCTGCCGTTCCACCAACATTCACCTCTGATGTCATGGGCCAACATAACAAAATAGAAAGCATTCCTTTTGGAGCAATACTTGTACCTAACCAAAGTCTCTTACTAGTACTTTAATACAGTTCCCAATTTATTGCACTGTGATTCAGTAGAGTGTTCTGCACCTTGAAAGCCATGTCACCTGCCTGTGCTAGCTCTATCCCCACTGTTGCTCAGGGAGCAACCTGTACAAGAGCAGCCTAAGTCTCTTCTCCGTGAGGGCCTGCTTGGTGTGCAGAACCCACCCATCTGTTGTTTCCTGCTCGCTTGTAACTTACTGGAAGGGAGGGCACAGACTTCCTGTAAAAGTTTTGTTTCTTTTGGTAAATTTTTTACTGCTTTGCATCCTGGTACTATAAGAATTCATTTCCGAAGCTGGAAAAATATAACTCAAAATATCATTGCTTTTTAAATATGTTGTAGAGTAATTCTGTACAAGAACCTCCCCAGGCAGACGAAAGAGAACATGCAATTAAAAAGCAGTCGCAATGACAGTAATAATAATTTCTCTTTTAAGCAAATTCTGAGAAGTCTTAGTGATTCATATTTCACACAGAAAACCATATTGAAGTATTTACTTTATGGATAGTAGCCAAGGGATAAGGTAAAATTCTGGTGCTGTATTTATATTGTATTTCGCAGGCATATCTAATCTTCGGTGGCATGAGAAATTCTGTACAAATGTATGCCATCAAAAATTGCTACAGCATCATACTTAAAAACAAAAAGCAAGCTATCCCCTAGAAACCAGGTCAACTTTCACTGCAACTGATGGTAATACATACACACAGTATAGTGTTTTATGTCATAGAATGTAGATAGTATAGATTGTAATATGCTTTCATCTGTCACTTTTATCAGATCATCTTATCTCCTTTGTGCCTCAAAAGCATGTACTCACAATATTCAGAATAGAAGTGTCTGCTTTATTTAATATGCACACGAAGGGCCTTATACTGTCTACATTGGAATCATTGGAGGTTATGGGAACAGAATCAACCACCCGAATTCTCCTCACATTTTGTTATTGCTCTTTACAGTTAAGCACATGAGGAATGGAAACTCACCTCTAAACTTCTGAAAATGTAACTGAAAATATTTTAGTGTCAAGCCTTTTTTAGTGCAGTTTTTTTCCCCATGGTTTTAAAAAATCATTGTCCTGTTTGAGGAGAAGTGATGGTGAAGGACAGTGGATGGAACTTTTCTCCTTTTTTTTGTTGTCAAAGCGTGCTTTTAGGAGGTTCCACTTCACTCAGACAAACGTTTTGACTTTGTGTCTCCTGTAACTTTCCCAAATCACTATGTGAAGCTGGTTTTTCAGTCGGTGGTATCTTAACAGTTATTTAAATGTCTCTGTATATACTAAAGAATTCCAAGAAGAGAATTAAAGTTTTAGAGAAGATATTAAAGTCTTTGGCAGCACAGCTGAGAATAACCTTCTGTGTTTGATTTGAGAGGAAAAATGAGTAATTTTGTAATATTTTCTGCTTGTTTTGATTCAGTGGTAGCTGAATTAATAACTTTTCCTGGTGAAATCTTTAATACAGAGTAATTCTTTTCCTTCTCATGACATTACTATGTATTTTTACTTCTCCCGGTAGAAATGTTTCTGAGAGATTTTGTCTGATTGAACCCAATTGTTTGTTCTGTATTTTCCAAGGAGGTTAAAGATCAGTTGTAAGCGATGGTCTAGGATCACTTCTGCTGTTTCCAAGCTATCTGCTTGTCTGTAAAGTGCTACTTCACTGTTGAAAAAAAGAAATTAAGTAGGCAATGTAACTTTCAAGCCAGTCCTCCCAGGGACCAGTGAGGTCATAAAACTTGTATGTCACTTTTTCAGAGAGATTTTAGATGATAGCTTAATGAGCATCAAATTAGATAGATATTTCTCTCAGTTTCAGTGACTTCCTGAAATTGTAAATGAACTTGGAAAGCTCAGGCACACCAGTAGGCTTGTGAAAACACAACTCTTGTGTTTAGAATTTTTTCACCAGACCAGGAAGAGTAAGAAGGTATAAAATACTCCTATAAAATGGTCAAAACTATTACTAAACCCATAGATTTTTATTTGATCTCATGAAAGAAGTTTGTACTTTTATTTTACCTGATTTTTGCTTATATCTAATATTTTTTTTATGTGCTATGTAGTTGGGAAGCACAATGAAAAGATTTTTCTCTTCATTTAAGATTCAATTAAGACTGATTTTAAATTAGATCACTTCTGAAAATGCTTCTCAAGTTAAGATTGAACACGTGACAAGATCTTTGGATCTCAGAAAGCCTTTGATGAGATTTTTGTGCTTTTATTAATGGAGATGTAGAGAAACTTCTAGTTTTCTGTTGCCTTAAAAGACAGAAGATATCTATGGTGAGTCATGGAGGAGTTCAACTGTGATAAGTTACTAAAATGCATTTTGGCAGAGGATCTGTTGTGAAACAAGAGTCTTAACTCCTTTTTCAAAGTAGTCATAGTTTCCATTTCAAGGCAAGTCAGACAATGAAAGCAGTGGGCAAAGAGAACTAATGTGTATCTGAAGTACTTTAATTAAAAATAATAATTATAAAGGATCCTTGGTGCCCATGAACTCCTATTTTCTTATTGACTGATTTTGCTAAACTTTACTCCCACAGCAAATTATGTTGCTTTTCTCTTACATTTCACGTTTGATTGCTGAGAAATTGTGAAGCAATTTCAATGGGAATTCTGTGAAAAGAAAAACATCTCTGTTTTTCATTTAAACAGCATTCTCTAATTTAAAGATAGCAGATTTATTTCAGGGATTTTAAAATAAATAATTTCATAATTAAGATCCCATCTATCCTGTTGTATAGCAAGAATTGAACAGTTTGAATGATTGATTCATGGTTCAATGAATGGTGGTTGTAGTGGAAATGCTGTCATGGCTTGAAACAGTGATTGAGCACCTGGTGGGAAGGCAGAGCCAACCCAGGGCAGCTCAGGTGCATGCAATATACCTGAGTGACCAGAGGGGTAGATCCAGGATCCAGCCTTTCCCAGACCTCATTTAAGGGTTGGCAGTGGAGGTAAAGGTATCTCCTCTGGAAGATACAGAGGAAGGCTTCTTGTAGGCCTTCCAAAGGTTGTTTTTTTTTTTTTTTTTTTTCCTCCTTCTCTCTCTTGTTTCTGTGTCTATTGCTACCATCTCTAAGCAGATTTTCATTTGCTGTAGATTTTGCTGTAGATTGCAAGACCTTGCTGCTCTGCCATCTTGTTATGTTTTCTATTGCGTTCCAGTGGTAGACTGTCTCTTGAAAGCCTGTGGTAAATGATGGCATCCAGAAAATTAAAATACAGCCTTGGTATAGTCAGTATTCAAGCATAATGATCATAGTGCGATTTCTAGATATGAAATCACTTCCCGTGCAGGCTTTGTGGGTAATCACAGGCATGTATGCAAATACTGTTTTATCTCTGACCTGGAAGGCCGTGCATCTTCTAGAGCACTCTGCAAACTGTACTCTGAAAATGCTTCCTGTTGGTAGGATAGGCTAATTGTCTGCAGGTTGTTTCTTTTGCAAGCCTGCTCATCCTTGCTGCCAATAAAACAAAGTTGTGGATGTTTTTGTTATTTGATGGACACCCTTTAAGATTGCTTTTTTTCTGAATCTGTAACTCTCAGACAAACTGTAATTTTACCTTAATTTATAGTGATTCATGTATTCTAAATGACAATCCAGAATGATACAAGGATTCTGGTAAGAAATGGAGACTGATTGTCAAACTGTTCTTACTAAGAAGCTTTCAAAGTAAAGTATGATACTGTGGATGTTAAGGTTTATGAGAGGGACAATAGTTGCTCTCAGAGCATTAGTTTTCAGAAGAGGGTTGTGGTTCAGTTATCACAGCTTACTAAAAACAAAGATAAAGCAACAACTGGTTTAAGAACAATTTTTTTTTTTTTTTTTAATGTGTTCAGTAAGATACGGTAAGTGGCCCAGAACAAATCTGATACGATTGTAAACTTTTTTCCTCTAAATCTTGAAGAGTATCTAAACAAAGTGACAGGCTTCAAATGATATGACTACTTTTCTTTTCTTTCTTTCTTTTTTTTTTTTTTTCATGCATGTGTTTTTTATAACTTCTTCATGCAAGAAAAAGTTGTGCAAGAAAATGAATATTGTGGGGAAACTGAAGTCCTAAATGATTACACACTTTGGCATTTCTTAACTTCAAGCTTGACAGGACGTTGGTGTGCTTAAGTCTTGGATGAAGTTGATGCATTATTATAATTTTATTGGGTGGAATGGTATGTGTTTAGAATTTTGAGTGGTTTTTTTTTTTTTTTTTTTTTTTTTTTTACTAAGGGAAGAGGTAGCAGAAGCATACAGAGATGATCATCTGCCTTTAGGAGGTTTAGCTATGAGAATGAGCAAGAGTGAGTTTTGGGTACTCGGACAAGGAAGAAAGAGGGATCGCAGGTGTTTGAGGGGGAAAAAAATGGCAATGTCATTCCATTCGCATATCTGCAAGCACAAAATATACTTTATATGGATATTGGAAAAAAAAAAAAGTTTTTTTTTTTTTTTTCTTAGTGTCATTCTATGTTAGAACATAGAGTTGCAGTTGATTCAGACTCGAAGACAAATCTTTAAACCACAGAGTGTATACAGAATGTGAAAGTTATGATCAAACACTCTTGATCTTAAACCTATTCTTGAATAGTTTCCAAATATTCCTATCTTATTTTATGAGAGAATCAGTCTATTCTCAATGTATTTTCTGACATTCAAAATAATCAGACTTCTTAGGGACAGACTGCCATATTTTCAGCGTGAGATATCTACATCATTGTGGATAGGGCGTTCATAGAACAGTCACAGAATCAAACTGGCGCAGTTCAAAAACAGTCTCTGTCTCAGAGTTTTCTCATTTTTGTTTGGTTGAAGCAAAGTGAGCCTGCACATATCCAGTTGTGTTTAAATTATTGTAAAGATTCAGCCCACGTAAGAAAAACACAAAATCATATATTGTCAAAGGACATAAGAAAAGCGTTATTCTTTGACTCTGTTTTTTAAAATAACCTGATAAAAGAATGCAGCTACTAAAAAGACTTTCGTAATTATTTGGAACTTCAAATAGACTTTAACTCATTCGATTTTTCTAGAGTAATAGTTTTTAGTCTCTATTGCAGAATCTGAAGAGTACCTGTTACATACTAGTAAATTAGTTGTCAATCCCTTGGGCAGTATATTTTAATATCAGTATTACATGGTAGATGATATAAATCTTGTGTACGGTATTATTAGCTTAGGCAGCTGCTGACTTAAAAAGGCCAGTTTAACAAGTCACCACTGTATTATGTTTAATTAGGTACAGTTTATATAATGAGGTGTTCAGTTCTAATGGAAAGACATGCTGTGAGCAGCACATCTGCAGGAATAACTATTACAATCAGCATTGCAGAGACCCATGGAACTGCAAATTAGACTTACTTATCTAGAAATAAATTACATCCCAATGCCTTCATAAAGCTCATTAATTAATTCCACTGGCATAAAGGTCTTTTTCTTAATTTCATGTTCCATTAGCATAATAAACACAATTTGAGTTACAACAGTATGATCAGTTTAATGGATGCTATTTATTTTAGTTTTTTATTTAAAGTCCCGGTAACATAGAATTAACATCAATATGCTGTTTGGTCCTTTATTAAAAATTCCCATAGGATAACCAGCACAGATGTTCAATACAACATCATATATTTACTGCATTTTATGACTTCACTAATTGGCCATATGGAAAGGTGTTGCTTGGGTTTATTTATTTTTTTTTTTTTAATCTGATAAATTATAAGGATTGTAATAGTCACAATTGGTTAGTATGTGAAATTGGATAGGTTAATATATACTGCATTCCAGGAACAAACAAGAGTAAATAAAGTTTTTATGTACGCTGATTAGTTGTAAATAGTACCAATATACTTCACAGTATATTAAAATCAGTTTCACTAATGTGTAGTTCCTGAGATAATTATAATTGTTTAATTTATGCAGATACTGTCTAATCAGAAGAAAATGTTAGCAGCTATTTCTTTAGTCACAGTTAGGTTATAGACAACCTTATTGTTCCATTTAGTTTTTCATGAGCGCTGCATTTCTTGATAGACTGCACTGTTACAAATGTTTATTACGAGACGTTACATGTTACTAGAACAAGAGGTTTTGTTGTCTGCTCAGCTACTACTCGTTAATCTGAGTGTTGTCAATATGTAATGTTTTGCTAAATTTTACTAGACTAGGAAAATCCCTTAACAAATTTTGTTTTTGCTGTTTGTTGTCCCACTTCTTACACTAAAGAATACCCCAAGCTATTTCTGTCATCAACTTGATGTATGTATTTCTTAAATCTCATCTCGTATGTTGGTTTTCCACTTCCTACGCTTTTCTATTTCTGCTGCATTTAGTATGGATGGCTATTGCTGCAAATATCTTTCTGTCTGTAATACAACCACCTTCTCATGTTGCAGAGTGATTTTGGGTAGTTCTTGTATGTCATATAAATATCATTTGATTTTTCACATATAAACTGATTTCTGTCACTGCATTGTAATTTCCCTTTCTATTTTTGTCGTCCCCAAATCATCTGAGCAGTAGTCATCTATCTCTGCTAGTGTGATTTCCTTCAATTTCATGACCTCCATTATACAGTATCAGAAAGAGCTGTACCAGAGCAGATGAGGACAAGTTGCCTAATTTCAGGGTGTATGTCTGTATGGGTTTACGCGTACACAAATACATAGTTCTCAAGGGTTATGTGAAAGCATTTTCCCTTAAAAAAGGCTCTGTAGCTCATTGCATTTTTAATACTCTCAGCTCTGCACAGACACATACCCTTGGGGTTTTTGGTTTGAGGCTGTTAGTTGTGTTTTTTTTTTTTTTTAAAACAATTCCTTTTCATAATGCTAACAGCTGGAATGTTTAAGGCTTTTAAACACGTAACTAATCTTAAAAATCAGTTTTTATGTTGAAACTTATGTCTATATCATAAATGGAAATCTAGTGACATACAGAAAAAGAAGTAACCTTTAGTGCGATCCCTTGTCAGTAACTCAGAGCTGTAGGAAATACTGGTTGCACAAAGCAGTGAATGACAAAAGAATCATTATTTTCAGATGTCTCAATGTTATGGATCCTAAGACACATGCCAAAAGTAAGATTTTTTTTGTTGAAGGACAAAGCTAACGTTATTACAGCTACATTGTGGAAATGGTAAAATATTTTCACTGCATAGTTAGATTCTGTGAAGAGGAAAAAGGTGAAAATGGGGTTGATTCTATTTCATGTTTCAGAAATGAGGACTTGAATGCCCATGAATTTTCAAATGCTCATACAGGTATTTGAGAGATACAAGCCAAAAGTCTACATTATGGGCTTTCCAGCAAAAACAAAATAATGACGGTGTTAGCTTTTTGCAGATACTTGGGCTAAATGTAATTAGACTATACATGACTATTCATCTTTCTTTAGCAGTCTAATGTCACCTCTGTCCAAATTGCATGGGCATGCATTTGCTGAACTTTGCTCAAGTGGCAGTGAGCTCTGTGAGGCTGTAGACTGAATGTGTGTAGGACAGAGGGAGAGGCAGGTACATGGAAAATATTGTCAGATACTGATTAAGGTGATGGTACCTCTTACTGGATGGCTATGAAGGAGTGAGTTGGGCAGTATGGGGATTATGCAGCAACCTGTGGAGCTTTATGCAAACTCTCATTAGCTTCCTATACCTTGCTGTGTGAGCTTAAACTTACCTCCTGCTGCTATGCTGCAAGTGCAGCTTTGCTGTATGGTCTTCCATTTGAAGGAAGTCAATGAGAAGATGAAACCACTTTACTTTATAGCTGGTTCTTCAGGGCTATTCCTGTGCTTTATCTTGATAAATAAACATCCAATTTCAGATCTACCTACAAAGCTATACCCATAATGGCAAGTAACTAGCATAGAAAATGTTGAAAAATCTTTTGCTCTAACTTTACAACACCTATCAGCCTGTACAAAGCTGAGATTTTTGAGTTCTCTCCATCAAGTATGTGACAGCTATTTTTTTCTCTTCTGTTTTCAATCACAGGCAGCACTATTCTGTCCCTGCTTGCACTGTACAGCTGAACCTCAGATACTAGGTACTGGTAGCTAGAATCTAGATAATACTAAGGTTGAGTGCTGAGTCTTGTGTGGAATGCACTCAATGGTTGTCCTTGGTCTGTGGGATTAAAACTAACTGAGAGAACTTGTTCTTCCTGTCAATACTCACATACCTGACTAATTCCTTGGGTTTTCTTAAAACCTGAGAGGATGAAGGTAAAGGACAGCACTCTGGTAATAAGTAAGAATTTTCCACTGAGTAGTTCCTAATACACATCAGGAGATGACTGTTCATTGAAGGGCAAAGCTAAAACTACACTACCACACTGCTTGTCACCCTTTGAGGGGAAGTGTTCTGATGAAGGAAGTGTTACGAGAAGGAATAGAGAGAAACTATGGTATAACAAATGTTCCCCCGTATAGTCTTAGTAGTCTTCTGAGATAATTGGATGCTTTTTGGTGTCTGACTGGGAATTAGCAGAGAATTATTCTACTTTGTGTGCATCAGATTTGTGGTGTAAGAATAACATGAGTTTAAACACATACTGAACTGTAGGTTCAGTGACAATGAAAGGTGACTCTTATGTTTGAGGTACTGCAGTATGACTAGATAGTTCTGTTCAGTATAATCCTTTTTTGTTGTTAGTATCACTTATGAGTAAAGTTTGTTCTGTTCGTTGTCTTCTGGATTTACTTAGCTTAAATGAGATCTTTGTTCAGGGGCTTTTGAGAATGGAAGATGTGATGCAGACTAGAACATGGCTGCCTCCTTACTACTGATGAGGTGGGGAACTGAAGATGGTTACTCAGGGACATTTGGAAGTGTATGTTAAAACAAACCATCGTGTTTGAAAAATCCCAGTTAGAAAATAAACGTCCCCTTGTTAGGCTTTGGGTTATTTTTTGTCCATGTACATACAAGAACGGCTTAGAATAGAGCAGAACAAACACGTCAAATGAAAAAGAAAAGCATTGCTAGAGGTATCACTTCCCAGGCGTGGCTTTTCCGTAGAAAATTTGACTTGGGAAGAGGCAAATTGCTGTTAACTTCAGACAGAGCCCAGTTATACAAAACATACTGTTGAGTCAGCGCTGAATAAAACGCTTTTCCTGTATATATTCTGTGATATGCCTAAAAATCACCTAAATTTAAACGGAACTTCGCTGTGTTGCCCAGATATAGAAGCTCTAGCTTCTCAGATCTCTCAGCCACATCTAGAAATATCCTGTCCAGCTGATGCTCTAATGAAGAGAAATGAGGTATCTTAATAGTATGAGGAATTAAAACTGGAATTAAAATGCTTTATAATGCATCCTCAGTACAGACATTGACCAGATGTAAGATTGGTAGAACTGAGTAAAACAGTAGTACAGTCAGGCATATTTCTAGAAGCCATGCAACACATGTTATTTCTACAGAGTATTTCAGATGTTTTATTTGCAGCTCAGTGATAAATATTTAAAGAGTAGAAATATTATTTAGAAAGCTTGCAGGACTACAGGTGTCACTTTCCCAGGTAGAATCTATTTCCCCTTGTAGTTTATATCTTTTATCCTGTAAGTCTTCACTGAAATGTGTTTATTACTCTCTACTTATGAGTGCTGTGGTGTGCTGTATTTTGCATGACATGAAGGAAAAAATATCAAGTACCATGCTGAGGCCTTGGAATTCTGACCAGCAATTGCAGCTTTCTGGTTGTGATCTTGTTTTCCCTGCATTTCCTGCTTAAAAAGTAGATACTTGTAGGAAAAAAAAAAAAAATCATCACACATTAGTAGCACTAATGTTGAATCCACATACCTCGTGACCTTTTCTATTTGTTTAAATATCCTCTTTTAATTAGTAATAAATACTATTGCGCTCAGGTAAATGTTAGTGATGATCAAAACCAGCACCTTTTAAGCAAAGGATTTGTAGAAATTTAATACATATAGTTGAACTCAAGTTCTTTAGGAAGTTGCTTTGTTCTTGTCATAATGCTTGAAGTAAATGGACAACTAAAATAAAAAGGCTACATGTGTCATACACTGAGTGAAAAGGACTGACTAAAAGCCATTAGCGTCCAGAAGAGAAAGACACAGGCAGAAATTATACTGCTTCCAGATGAATCCTAACTATTCCCCAAACTCTGTATTAGTATGACAGGCAAGAGGCAGGGCCATTAATCGAAAGGTCAGATAGTGCAATTTTAGCCAGATTTTCTTGATTGAAAAGGCACTGGAAAATTATCTAGAATGCTAGTGTTACTGCATCTATAAAATACTTTTTAAAAGCTGTTTTAATGGCTTGATGGTCTAAGTGACAATTCTACCTGTCATACTAAAAGGGAATGTTAGCTTTCAACACTGCTTATGGTAGAAGTGCTAGAAAAGTTGAGTTTAGCTGCATTCTGAAAAAAAAAACAACTTTTTTTCTTCAAGAATTTTCTAATGTAATGGAAGTGTAAACCTGAAAACCTACTTTTTCTGTTGCTTTCAAACTGATTTAATATCAGCACTCATAGTTTCTTTAATATAGTACTCTTGCTAATAGAACCATATCAGCATTTTCTCCTTAACAGTTTTAAAAATAATAAGTAACTCCTCTGCATCCTAATTATAGCTTTTCGAATCAGTTTCATTAATCATATTTACTATTCATATAATTCTGGTGCTTTTCAAAACAGCCTGCTATTGACAATCAAATACTGTATGCAAAGCAGATATTTTAATATATGAAATGTGCAAAAATTCCATGGTAGACCATCTGTGTGTTCTTAAGAAAAAAAATGTCTGAAATACTTCTTTTCAGTTTTCAGCTGCACATTGTTAAAGGTTTTTGTACTGAAAACCATGCACTAACTTTTGATTTGCTATCATAGAACTGTAGAATGGCTTGGGTTGGGAGGGACCTCAAGGATCACTAAAATCCAGCCCCTTGCTGCAGGCAGGGCCACCATCCTCCACATTTAACACAAGACCAGGCTGCCCAGGGCCTCATCCAACCCAGTCTTGAACACCTCCAGGGACAGAGCGTCTGCATATTTTGCTGTAATAGGAAACAAGGAGTAGTGATTATTATTCTATATGAAAACCTTTTATTTTCTCATTTTGGTCACAAATGTTATTATGTACAACTATGGAAGTACAGTTCTGAGAGAGGAAGACTAGATGTGCAGTCAAGTAGTGATATGTTGTCAACCTTCTTAGCACCATTTTAAGATGTGTTATGTAAGAGGTCAGATAAAATCATCTAGTGATGCCTATTACTCTTGAAAATTCATCAATATGTATTCTATTATTTTTATGGATGAACTTTCTGAGACTTCTGTTTCATTGCATTAGAATGTAAATGCTCTTTATTAGTAATAGTTAATTGTTCTGTACTGTAGAGATGATACATTCAGGACTAAAATAGGAATAATGTAGGTGTACATGCAGATGTTGTGCTTACTGAAGTAGTCCTGCTGAACTTTATTACAAATAGTGATGAAATGTAGCTGGATGACTTGTGCTCATGGTGTGCACAAACACCCTTTTAGAAAACAACTCCCCTTAATGCCTTTCTTACCATAAGTAACTTAGCATTTATTTTTTTTTACTTTGAATTAAAGGTATGACTTCTACATTCTTGATACAGTTTGACGTAATTCCATTTATGCCCAGATACTATATACCCATCAAAGAAAAAAAACTGTGTTCTTCTTTCTCCAAGTGCTTACCAACTTAAGAGATTTTGTTGCTGATCTAGTGTTCTCAGAAGAAAACCTATGACTATGCTGTATGGAAGTTTCAACTGAAAGGCTTGTATTGTCTTCCTTTTTGTTTTTTAGGCAACTTTCCATCAGTGCAGTGACATTAAAACAGAGGGCTAGTGCACAGTATGTCAGAAGCTACTAATGTTTTCAGATATGTAATGCTTTTTTTCCTTTAGTTCTTATTTGTCCTAAATAAATTTGACTTGTCTTGAGACTGTAATCAATCTAATGTGACATTATAATCAATTTTATGAGTTATTAAGCCACAATAAATGTCAAATGGTAACTGAAGACACTCAGCACCCTGAAGGACTAGGCCTATAGTGCAAATTGATGTTTGAAGAATAAATCATGATAGTTTTAAAATTCATTGTATAGTAGTTTTAAATTGTTAGATTTCATTATGAACTTGTATTTAAACATGTGGAAAAGCAAGGCTATGTGACAAGATGTACGTAAGAATGTATCTTCATCTTGTGAGATAATGACTACACTGGGCAAATGATGTACTGTTAAGGTGCATTTATTTATTTATTTATTTATTTATTTAAGATAATGCTGTAATGACAGTATTTTACTCACTTGTAGCTTAGAAAGCGCTTCAAACCCGTACATATTAGATCCAGATGACAAGCCTGCAAGTTTCAGTGTGTGTTTCATTTTCATGTGACAGATTAACTTGTTACTACTTGATTATAATTAGGTACTTGATTTTCATCAACAATAATTTCTAAGTGAAGCACTTTATGTTTTTAAAGTAGAGCCTTTTTAATACTGTGTGATTTCAGCTAAGAGCATCAGATTCTGTGCCTCAGTTTACTTATCACATTTCCTTCTGAGTTCCCAACTTCTGAAGAACCACCAAGTATTAAAGGATCAAAGCTTAGTCTATATAGAGAGTATGTTGATTCTCTTACTGTGCTCTTTTCTGATTGTGCCCTTTGTATCTATTGTAGTTTTCACAAAAATGGGAGACTTTATTTTCAGAGCGACCAACAGATTTATAGTAACTGTGTGTGTGTGTACATGCCTGTGTGTTTGTATGTGTGTATGTGTATATATACTTACATCTGAGAATCTTGTACTCTCAGAACGTATATGGGAATCTTGTCAAGAGTACTGGTTTGCTGGCTTTTGCTACTATGTGTGGAGGAGTCACCTCAAAACTAGGTAACACGTGAATGCACAGAAGGTCACTGCCTGTGCTTTAGGGGTGTCTGAAGGCCTAGCGTTGGTCTCAATGATGAGAGGAGAAACTTTAGGAGTGCTAGTCTCACAGCATAATAGGGAAGGAACGCAGACAAAATCTACCCAAAAGTTGTGACACAGCACAGGAAAAGTGATTGAGAGGGAGCCTGTCCTAAGAAACTTGTGGATGATGCCAGTAAAAAAGAAGTAGGTAGTTCGATGCCTGAATGCTTCTGAAAATTAACTAATTTATTTCCAGACCAATGTATACGACTAGTTTAACTTGATTCTTACCTGCAACATCTGAAAATTAAAATAAGTACAATTTTCTTAATTTTCAAAATTCATTGAACGCTTGCCTGTTGTTTCATCTGCTTAGTATATGTTGCTAACTGCCTATGGGATTCTGTGTATGCTAGTATAGTTTAGAATAAAATTATTTCCTAATTGTGATGACAGCTGAAAAGAGCCTAACTTCTATTGAAGGTGATCAGCTTCCAGGGTACTGGCTTGCTTTCTTAGATATATTTTTAAAAAAATCTTCATCAACATCTTGGAAATGTAGAAATTCCAAGAGTAACTGTGCAATATATTCTTGGTCAGCAAGTGCTTCCTGTTTGAAGTAAACTATTCTGGGGGAGTAAATTGGAGTAGTGTTCTGCTGAAGCTGTGTATTTAAAGGAGAATTATGCATAGAGTGCATATTTTGCTAGATCAAGATAGGTACTCAGGAATCAAATCTTTTAACAGCCTGAAGCACTGTTTTGTAAAAACACACAAAGATACTTGTCCTTTTTCTCTGCAGCTTACATGGGATTCTTTCTATTTAGGATACCATGTTGAAAAACATTAAATACTTTAAAATAAGCATTTAGATACTCTAATAAATTGGGTATAAAGCAGAGAAGGATGAATCCACTTACCAAGTATAGCTGCTTTCCTGGGCTGTTTGGGCCAGGTCTGCAGTGCTGGTTTTGGGTATTTGTTGAAGTCTGCCAGACTTAAAATGCTGTGTTTTGTTCAGCAAAGATGTATCTCTGGTGAATTGCTGAGGTTTTGGTAGCAAGGGCTTTTATGCCATGCTTCTGGTTCATGTAGTTTGGCTGTTTTCTGAACAAGGTAAACATATTTTAAGTAAAGCCAAGGTGCAAGCTCATAGAACATGGTTTAAGAAACATCTCTCCCTTAGTCCAGAAAACTGCATGAGCTTTGGAAGCAGACATAAATCTTACCTCGTCTGAGGCTACATCCTCGCAGATACTAGCTGAGAGAATGGGAGAATTAGCTGTGCTGCTGCAATATTGCACTCCAGCTTACTGCATCTAATTGTTTATTTATCTATACTGTAATTGCTTTCTATAACTAAAACTTTTTCCCTCATTTTGTGATTACTTAATTTCTTTAATAGCTCATTGTTATTGTGGAAGAGCTGCATGGGAGGCGAATCGTACAGCCTTATCATTTGAATCTACTTCTGAAACATTTATTCTCATCACATTTGTTTACTAAGGGAAAAAAAAAGCATCAACAGTGAAATGAAAAGAGAAACAACAGTCTCTGTTGTTGCAGACTTCTATGGGATTTATTATTAGGACTCAAGGTTAAGAAACTGTCTTCTGTTCTCTATGTGTGTTGGACCAGAATTGACCAGCCCTAGCTCTTTCATTTCCTCCACCTGCTTCACAGATTTGTTGAATTAGGCCTCTGCTCTCACATCTGCCTCAAAGGGTGAGTCTGCCTGTTTGTAAATAGGGTCTCCATGCTTTTTTCTATACAACAGACAGTTCTCTCCTTGTTTTTGAACAGGCTATAAAAATGAGACAGAAAAATTCCCACAGATTGATCACTAGTGAATTGTGGGGTTGAATCCTGTAATCCTGAGATATGCATTTGTGTAAAGAAGATTTATTTTTTCTTTCAATCAGGAAAAACTTTACTGAAAGGGTTGTTAAGCACTGGAATGGGCTCCCCAGGATGGTGGTTGAGTCACCATTTCTGGAAGTGTTTAAAACCTGTTTGGAAGTGATGCTCAGGGACATGATTTAGCGGAGGGTTGTTAGTTAGGGTAGTATGGTTAGGTTGCAGTTTGGACTCTATGATCTTTAAGGTCTTTTCCAACCTGAGCAATTCTATGATTCCTCCACACTTTGTTTTTGTGAGATATGTCTGTTTACTTCTTAGAAATTTTTAGGCTTCCGCATCTTGGATTCTAGCACTGTACTGTTCTGTGCATCCTTAAGCTGCAGGTGTTGTGGGGTACACCTTACACACTAAGCATCAGATTTTGTGAGTCAGGAGTTCATAAAACTTGCTCAGTATTGTGTGTGTGTAAATTCTAAGAATTATGTAACCATGTAATACACAAGTGAATAGGTTCTCATACTCTGTCATTTATTTTTGTGACTAATGGCTTTTTAAATATTCCATTTTCTAGAAGTTTTCACTTGGCAGAATTAAGCAGTACATGAGAAGTGTTTCAACTTGACTTTGATATACATTCAGTATCAGAAGGAAAGATCAAGCCTTTTATCTCTAAACTACAAATCAATTACCTTTCCAAACAGTAACCTCATAATTTTCCTTTAAATAAAGAAGTTTTTAAAAGATATCACAGTCAACTGTTTTAAGACAAGAAAAATGAAAGTGGTTGGAAAAAATGGTGGCATCACCTAAGATAAGAAACAAGGGAGCATGGACCTGCCATTGTAGGATTAGATGTAGGTGCGAAATAATCACAGAGTGTGAAAAAGGAAATGGCACCTTACATTTGGACCCCCCCCCCCTAGAAATCTCCATTTCTTGAAACAAGAAGATAGCTGGCTTGCTAATGAATTAAATATATGACAGCTTTTAAGTGCGGCATAGCTGCTGAGTTGTTGGAGCAGGTGACTATCAGCAGATTTTGATCATACTATGTTCAGGATGAAATAACCACTTGTTTCAAAAAAACAGTTTCTAATATCCTATGTGAAGGTCAGTCTCATAGATTTCATTCCTTAATATTCTAGCTGACATTCCCATTTTCTGAAGCATGAGTCTTTAGATACATAAGTCTTAGATATTGTAGTATCAAGAAGGCTACTATGCTCAGCATTGCAATTAGGGACAGAGTCCTCTTACTATGATACATACATATGTACCCAGAAAACCAAAGCTTCCAAATAATGATTATTATTTTTTAATGATTTTACTAGGATCTCATAATGACAGACAGGTTTTACAGCTTTTCGATTCGACACCATAGGACTTGAAAAATTGTGTAATAGAAGTAGCATCAGAGTTCAGTGTATGTGCTAAAATACATTTAATACTAACATCCTGTTACGTAGCTGTCTGCTGTACAGCTTCAACTTGTGAATTATTTTTCTTTTCTGTTGAAGTGGCATGACATTGAATTAATTTTTCAAGATGGAAGAAGAGAAACTATTATTGTGTTCATTTATATTCAAAGAATATTAAAATGGTAGTTTAAAACCACAAGAATCCTCCTCATTGAAACTAACAAAATAGTCAAATGAAGAAGAACCTATTCAAAATTGTCTTTTAATAAAAGTTTAAAGTCTTCAAAATATATTTGCCCCTCGAGCAAACTTTCTTCATTTAATATTGTGTCTGTTAATTAGTGCTTCAAATTTGCAAATTCTTTATTGGTTTATATCAATGTAATACCCAAAGCTCATCTCATTGCCAGATTTGAATGAAATATGATCCTGTTTATTCTATTAAAATGAAGGCTTGAAATTGTTACCCAAATGCCACAGGAATTCTTGCCATTTTCTCATCAAATTCCTCATCAGATTTTTTTGTTAAAAGTCACATTGTTTTAGATTTTGAGCCTTGGCATTTAAATGAAATTTAATGTGCCCCACAGGAGAAAACATCTGCAGGGACATATTATGTACAATATCCATTCCAATCAAGCTGTAGTGTACTGTGTGACTGAATGAGAAGCTTATTCTTACTCCGCTTAGATTTAGCCTGATGTGGCTATTGAATCAATCTGCAAGAAGAAATGCTTAGAAAATTAAACAGAACAGGAAAGTTGTTTTTAATACACAGAGCAAATACTTTCAGTTGCACGTTATTAATTTCAGAATGAGATTTTAAAAAAAGAACCTGAAGGAGTTTGGTGCTAAATTCCCTGTGAAATTCACTGCAATTTGGGAATCAGACCCCTCGGAGTGCCTTGACAGACCCACTCTGAGTGATTAACACTGAGGGTTTTCTTTAAGTATAAAGTTATGGTATACAGAGACTGAAGGGAGTATGGAGGAGTTGGGGAAGTTGAAAAAGAGAAGAAAAATCAGCTCTACATAATATGCGTTAAAGAAATTGCAGAAATCCCATGAACACGAGGTCAGCTACCAATAAAGACCTGCTGTAGAGCAGGGTCTTTTCTTTTTCAAGCAGCTGCCTTTCTCACTAACCCTGCCCTGCATTACCAGTGTATGGAAAAAAAGGCAGTGTGGAGGAGGAAGACCTACAGTGGCAGTGGGTGTTTATGGAACCAACTCCCCTTTCCTAATGAGAAATTCAGAACAAAAATAGTTTACTTAAAACGTATTATGTCAAGAGAGTCCTCTGCCATCCTTTGAAAGGTTAGTTTTTACAGATCACTGATCTATAAATCTGCCTGAAACACCTCTTCAGCTGCACGGCCGTGGATGAGATCTGTATCTGTTAGTTTTTTAGCTTCTTTTAAATACAGACTGGAAGGGACATGGCAGTGGAGGTGAGGAGACCACTGCAGAGAATCACTAGTGTTGATCTGTAGCCATGAGGACCACATCCTGAATACTGTGCCCAGATTTTGGGTGCCCCAGTACAGGAAGAATGTCAATAAACAGCAGCAAGTTCAATAGTGGGCAAGAAAAGTGGAAACCAGTTTGTTCACAGAGGTGCGTGGTAGGACTAGAGTGAAAACATGCATAAATTTAAAAAAAAAAAAAAAAAAAAAAAAAAAAAAATTATTTTTACCCTTAAAAAAGAAAAAATGCAGTTAGCCTTTGGAACAGAGTATGCAGACAGGCTTTGCATCCTTGGAGGTTTTCATCACCAGTTTAGAAGCAGCCCTGCTTAGCCTGCTCTGGCTTAAGAGCCCGCCCCACTTCCAACTTTAGTTTAGACTGGAGACCTCCTGAGGTCTCTTTCAACTTGAACTTTTCTATAATACAACTGATTTTACAGGCAGAGTGTAGGATTTCTATTTAAAATTCTCCATGCCATACTTGAAGCAAACCCCAAAGTGCTCATCTTTCAACATTATGTCTAGGCCTTCAGTGTAGTCTTAATTACAGGTATTGCCTTCTCTAGTCATATAGAATTTCTTAGAGATAAATTAGGTAGATCAGATAGCAAGTTGGTCGATGAAGGTCCACTGCAGTGAGTCCTCTTTGTAAGAGTCTGGTACACCTCTAGCTAACTTAATCAAAAAAGGTCATTTTAAGTACAAATTGTAGCACATAGTCTTTAAGAAATGTCCTTCAAATCCTTTTGTTTCTAATGTAAAGGGATTCAGAATCTCCAGCTGTTTTTATCTTACTGTGTAACAGAAGATAGTTTTTTGTTTTGTTGTTTTGTTTTTTTAAGACCACTCTCTCCCTACTCATTGCCACAGACTGTGAAATTTATTTTCTTTCAGATTTTACATATGGCTGTATTGAGCAAAAAAAGGAGAATGAAAAGCAAATGCTGATAGTGTGGGTTTCTCCCTTACATGTCATGTTAAACAAGTAGATTGGGACACCTTAGAGGTCACAGAAGAATAGAAAAAAGCTGCTCAGAAATGTTTTTTTGTTCTTGTGCTGCATTACCATTAAGAGTAACTCCTGCTCTGTGGAGACTGCAGTACAAACACTGCAGTACAGACATTTTTTTTAAAGAGAAACATAGTGCTGTGAATATTTTGGTCATAGTGGGAAAAATAAGAGGCAAAGAGCAAATTGAAGTATCTCCATGCTTGTTCCACCGTTTCACTCCTGCTTGTAGGAAGGAGGAAAGCTGATGACATGATAACTGAATAGAGATTTATGGCAAGGTTAGATTGTTTTTTCTGAAAATTTTTCATTTTTTTGTATACTCCAATATTACTGCCAAAAACATAGTGCTAAAATAGCATCAGTTCATGTTTATTTTTCTCAGTGATTCCTTACTGTACTTGTAGAGTTGACATGTCTGAGATGAGCTTCTCAACTACCTCTTCAGCAAACTCATCTGGTTTCTGAATGTCAGATTTTTCTCTAGTTCAAGTGTAATTATCACTAATACAACTTTCAGTAGATCAACTCTGCCTTCAGTTACAGCTAGGTGCTATATATACTTTTCACATGTAGAATACAGGATTCATTGTTTTTTCTCTTGCAGTTATTTGATTGGCAGCATTTATTTATTTATTACAGAACTCTAATTCTTTGAGTTGAATCTGTCTGGCTTTCCTGGCTTTAGCTCTGTGGTATCTGCAGTGCTAATATGAGTAAAAGAGTACTTTCCCTGCTTATTTATTTTAGTCACTAAAGTTAATAGATATGAAGGCATTAAGCTTTGTTTGAAAGCAGATGTATTGAAGAGGCAGTTGCTATTTTTACAGGCAGAGTACATATTTAAAACAGAAAGCTGCTAATACCACAGAGATAACAGGATAATTTACGCTAACTTATGAAGCTAATTAATCAAATGAACTGAGTGTATTAAGTTGGTGATATTCTGCTAAGCAGGAACTGAAACAGTTAGAAACTTCAGACTTTTTTATCACAGGACATGTTTTAACTTATGTTACAAGTTTCCTACCATGATAACCCTTTCATAAACACCAACAGCTTAAGCTCTTCTAATAAATAAGAAATGTGAATACTCAAAATGTCCAGGCAGATTCCTCTTTGTATCACAACCTTTTCTTGATGAATTACTGAGAATGAAAGATACAGCATATGAAGACCCCTCCTGCTGTAAATATGAGTGTGAAAATATTTTAAATATTTAGTACACAATTATTATTAAGAAGAGCAATAGGGCTTTATCTGAGTTTTTTAGGATATTTTAAAAATGTTAAAGTATTGACTCTGTGCAGCAACAAATTAAAATTCTGCAGTGGAAAAATGTGGTGTTTCTGCTAAAATTATGGTAAGTATAAAACCAAATAAAGGTCATTTTATGTTGCCTACTGTCTGCATGAGACAAAGATATGATGCTTTTCAGTTTTGGATATGCTAGTAAAGCCATCAACAAAGAGAAATAAAGTGCAAGAGTTTTGCAAAGGCTGGACTTAAGGCACCCAAATTCTTTCAAGTAGGGTTAAGAATTGCTTTCTGATGTGACAAACGCTGTGTAATGAATCCAATTCATCTCTTTTAGAAACTGGGGGAAGGAGATATGTAAAGTGAATGAGAATTTTTCCTTGAATGTCCAGAGCTGATCTGCACAAATACTTCCAAAATTGCAGAGTGCATAATTCAGATGATATGTGAACTGCTTCCCAGAATACAGCTGTACAACAGCTTGTTGACATAAGCAGTTGGGCTACAGGCTTCTGTCTGCTATGCCTGTTCTGGCATCTTGACATCACCTGCAGTAACCTGAGAAGAACTGAGACTTGTGTATCTGAAGTGAAGTTGTATGGCCAAGTATGGTATGGAAAGATGAGGTAGGGATAGGACCTGAGACCTTAATCTGTGAGGTTAACTAATGGTGTGTGCTGGCGGGAGTGAGCTCACGCTGCAGAAAGTTTGGAGGTAAGGTCAGAGAGGAAGTTATAACTGTTCATCTGCTGCTTAAAGTAAATTTGGGAGTCCCCACTATCAAATATAAAGATCAATGAACTCAAGTTTGTCTAGGCTTAGTGGTGTCTTCAATAACATTTAGAGATTTGTTTTTCATTCACATTTAATTTATTATTTTCTTGAACTTTAATTTCCTGAACCTGCATTCTAAAAACTGCTGAAGCTTCAGTGGTGTGCCATGTTGCCACATAAGGAATAGAATCCAAATGGGAAGGACGTTTCTTCTTCCTGCCCAATCTGTTTCCTACACAGAGGGAGCTGAAAGGAATAGCCTCTGTGATACTCTTTGAACCTTTTTTCAAATATCAGGCAGCGACTCTTAAAATGACTTTGTTTTCTGGTCCAAACTGAACAGAAAAGAAAAATGTTTGGAAGTGGACTTCTGGGTCTTGTGCCACTGGGCAATCCTCAGTAGTACAATAAATACAGCAAGCCAAACCAGTATTTCCAAGGGTATCATTACAAGAAAATGAAAAGAGGATATTTTCAGATGTAGGAAAAAAGTTTGCTGACAATTTTCCATCAACTATCAGAAGGAGAGGTATCCCTAACTTTTCCTTATGTCTCTGAAGGTTTCTCCTTAACGTATTTAATGCGGACTTGTACAGCAGCTTTTGCCTTCAGTGTTAAATCATTAACTGATGTTATTCAGTTTGTAGTTTCAAGGACAGTTCATATTTTTTGCTTCTTTTCAATCTGTAGAATAGTTCCTCCCACGGTAATTCCCACACATTTTTATTTCACGCTGAGCAGCCTCAATTCAAATGTCTTCTATGAACTTGAGCATCTTTCAGCATCAAACATAAGCTAGGAGTTTCAGAAATTGTTATAATTTTAGGGATTAGTGCATTTCAATGCACAGAATACCTTTTGTTAAGTTATGTATTGTGAGAGTTGCTGGTATCTTCTTAGAAGCAGTTGCTTCAGATCAAAAACATTTCCTACTCTATTGTCCTTTACCATATCAAGTAGCAAATGTAACAGCAACAGCCAATGAGCATGGATCAATGATATCTTCAGCCACTGCATTTGTGTAGGTTTAATCCATTTATGTGAAAATCAAGTTACTGCTGGCCTGATTTTTCTTTACTGGAAACAATTGATAACATTACTTCAGAAGAAATTAATCCAGAGAATTAATTAGCAGAATCTAATATCCAATAAACAGAGTCTTGAGAAAGATTTCATGGGTGGTCAATTACGACATTAAAAGGAAGGTTAAAAAAAAAAAAACCAACAACAACGAAGAACCAGATACTGTTAGCTATTTTCCATAATCAAACAGAAGTGACAGGAAAGGAGTAAATAGGATGACTTCAACTTTAGACAGTAATAAATAGGTCAATTTTTGTACCTGTCACAAAAAAAACCCTTTGAGAACAGTTTTCATGTTTGGTTTTTTTTTTTGTTGTTTGTTTTTTTACTATGACCCGTAAATAGGGGCATAAATTTTAGGTAGAAATACTTTGAAAAACAAAAATCGTTTTTGCCTGGCCAGTGAGTTTGATACTTTGATACTCCAGAAGCTGTATTTGTATTCTAGGATCAGATTCAGCCCAAGTCAGTGGGAGCAAGCGAGGGTCACAACTCATTGCCTTCACTGTGGTTCCTGGGGCTCTTAGTAGCTTAAGCTTTTGCAGTTAAGGAAATTGGACCTTGCATTCTATCAGCTGGGGAAATTTGACTGATGTTCTTAACTGTAGAACTTGAACTTTTGATTACAAGTTCAAACTCTCTCTTTATTTTCATTATTCAAATAATGTTCTTAAAAATCCAAATGGAAATTAGTGTGCTGTTTCATCAGATCTATATGTGCATACAGCCAAGCACTGTGAGCCAGATTTTCTAAAGTATTTAATAGCTCAAACTTTCAGAGAGAAGCCTAATAGGATCTTTGAAAGACTGTCTGCATGCTTAAGAAGCTAAATGACTTTAAGTATCTTGGTGTGTTTTTTTTTTTTTTTTTCTTTTTAAGCAACTGCTTAAGTGCTTTCTTGGAACAGAGATTTAATAAGTGTGAAGGCTTCTTTAAATACTGAATAGACCATGTTTTTCTGGTGATGGGAATTGTTCATGTACCTCACAAATAGGGAAGATATTTCTAAAGATTGGTTGTATTTCACTTGGAAACATTTTCTTCTTAAAACTGACTTTTGCTGCTGACTACAGTAGATATAACTTTAAGAAAAAAGAAACCACTTTCCAGATAGAAATTCTATTCTAATCTATTTCTTTCTTGACCCATAGGCCTACGTATTCCTGACTTACTCTGCAGGCTGTAGCTTGTCACAGAGAATGATTCTGCTTTTGGCAGCTGTGCTCATTCAGCGTGTTTGCTAACTTAGCAGCAAAGTGCTTCTGTATTTGCTTTGTCTTGGTTCCTGAGCAATGACTTATTTACTGAAACATTTCTTCCCCTCCTCCCTTTTTTTCCTCTTTCTTTCTTTCTTTCTTGTTTTCCTTTTCATGTATTGGAACTGATTGTGTGAGTGAAATTCAGGATGCTGTGACCACAGGACTGCGCTATCAGTTGTTCTTGGAGGTATTGGGACCTTGTGTTTTACTCATTACTCTGACTAAAGCAATGTGTAGCTGCAAGAATAACCATTAGCACAGGAAGCTCAATTAATGTTCATATTAGAAATCTTTTTGGTTCGGTTATACTTATAAAATCAGTAGTCATTTTTAAGATGTAAACTTATTGGATGTATTTAAATTAATTGTTGATTTATTTTTTTTTGTTTTCCAGCAAAAAATGCCCTGAGGCTTGCGTAAAACTAGTGGCTACATAAAGCTGAAGAATCAGATGTCTGCTGGGCAAATTGACAGAACTCATTAATCTTGGATGCAGTGTACTATAGAGTCTGTCCTTTCATGCACCTGCCCATGCCTAAAGTAATTACATGATGGCACTATTAATACTGAAGAGCTTGAGTGGGGATAGGGTTATCTTCTCTTCTTAGTAATTGATTGCTAGCTGATTAGTGGACAGCGTTTTTTCTACAGTATAATTGCCTTTCTGCTATTGTAGCCTCTCTAACCTGGGGTTAGGCCATTTTGAAGGTTTTGAAGCCTTGACAATAGCACCATACCCCTCAAACTAATGAACTGGAACATGGTCGTGGTGAAGTCCCCAAACAGAAGATGACTGGCTAAATGTATTTCAATGGTATCATATTTTAAAGCAATCAGCCAACAGATGATTTGTTGCCTCCCACCCCTTTCTGTGGAAATATTTTCAAACCTCGTACTTTCTGTATGGAAAAGCAGGCAGGCAGTTGACCCACATTAAATCACATCTGTTGCTTGTATAGAGCTATTGTTTGAAATGCATCAGACCTGTGGATTAGGTTTTTTGTGACCCTATAGAAATAGCTTCTGTGGAAGCCAATTGTTAAGAAAGGAGTATATGAATTTTGCACTGAGGTCTCAAAGATCTGCTGCTCTCACAAAATGATAGTATTTTCTTATGCTGGAAGTTGACTCTGTGAGGGTTGCATTAAAGTCTGGCAGATACTAGGCTGCTGCTCATGAATCTGCTCAGTGAGGCACCTCACAGCAAGGAGTTGCCTGGGGAGGAGTGGGGGTCCCAGGGCTGCCTCCTGCTCAGCAGCACTGCCACTTTGTGACTGGTGCCAGGATGAAAGGTTGTGCGGCAAGAGACTTTACACATTTGAATCCTAGGAGTTAGGTATGAAATAAATGCTAATTTCCAAGTTTTTACTCTTTTTCCTGGGTCTCCTAGCTTTCTTTGTACCTGAAAAATAAAAATGACCTTGTGTCAGTCTTTAAGATATTATATTCTGTGTCTCTTTTGGTGTAAGTAGGTGTTTTGTATAGCTCTGTGGTAAACCACACTTGTGTTAATCTTTGAACTGAAGTATATTCCAAAAAGCAAATTGCAAGAGCACCCAGTTATCCAGTGTGTGATATAAACTGCTTTGAAGGGCATTTCTCACTTCTGCAAATTACCAGGTTCTCTAAAAGTATGCTTTCAGAATAATTCTTAACTAGCCAGAAATCTAAATGACTTCTGGCTTTCTGAATGTTGCATGCCCTGCAAAATAATGCAATCACAGATGAAATGATTGGGAGTTTTGACTGATGGTTTCATAGCAGCCTGTAGGAAGGCTCATGTGGAAATCAAATCTTGTAACAACTGACTTCTGCAAACACTAGTTTAAGTATCAGATATGGTTCCTCTCAGATGATGGAGATTTGTACCTGATTGATGATCGTCAAAACAAACTGCTGACAGCTGTGTAGTAGGTACAGAGAAACAATGGTGTTCTGTCTGCAAGCAGGTTGAGAGGAGAAAAACTGTTAGAGGCCTCCAGATCTCAAAGCCATGGAAAAATTCAGAGGGCTTGATTGCTGAAGTAGAGGGGAAGAGGCCAACTCATTGTTGCATAGGCTTACCTTTTACATGACTGCTATTACAGAAGAAACTTTCAGATGTGGAGTATGAGCTTCATGTCAACTGGATTTAAGGAAACAAACCCTTCTGTGCAGTGTGAGTCTGTGCTCTGTGGCACAACCAGCCTATGAGCATCTATGTCAGCTCTGTATTATGTCAGATTATGTTGCAGTGCATAAAAGTGCTTGTGTGCTGCATATACTAGTTAGATTTTACAAGGGGACGTTCTAGTTTATGCTCCGTGCCTTTAAACAGTATTCTGTGGAATCGTCCTTTGCGCATTTGCCAGGGATTACAAACTGAGATTCTAAAGTTCTCAGTGAGTTAGTATTCTTGTAAAAATGTCTAGCACACAAGCTGATGCAAATTGCAGCACTTTTTAGCATTTACAGGCAGATGACAGGGGATTAGAAATGGATATTAAGAAGCCTTCAGCTCATAATAGGAGTGTGTTGTAGGGAAAGAGGATAAACCTCTTTTTTTTCTCCTGATTTTGCTTTCTACAAACATAAAACAGCCTCTTCTTTGCACCATAACATTTAAACAAAAAATGTTGAACTGCGTAATTAGTTAAAACAGTCCTTATAGCTGTTTACTTGTTAGGGCATCATTTATTGGGTGGAAGGAGAAAGAATAATATTTCTCAGTAAACTCTATAGGATTTCTAGAAGATGTTAATGTAATTGATACATACAGTCATTCTAAGTGGCATATACTAGGTGTGGGAAAGAAATCTCAAAGATGTTAAGGTTGCGGTATGAAACATTCAAGTCAGGAGACGCTGACATTAAGGCTGCTCCTATCGCAGCATTTGCCTGCTTTGTGTCTATGTTTCGTGAACAGTCTTTAATTACTGGATCACATGCTGGGTTTTCCTACAGGACCACTGCTTCATTCATTGCACAGATGGGTTATGGTCTCTGAGTTCAGAATTTTACCTTTTGTGTGTGTGTGTGTGTGTGTGTGTCCCTAATTCATATTCTCTGGGAAATACTTCTGCTCTAATTACAGAAATTTTCACTTCTTTATAGGCTCATATAGACTGCTTATTGAAAAATGCTCCTCAAATATTATAACATTAGTTGTCACGATCCTTTGGAAAGAGAAAATTGTATGTCCTTTTCACACAGCAGCCCCAGAAAGATTGTCAAATGTTGTCCATTATTTTGTCTAAAATACTTCAGACCTGATTTTACAGAATGCTTAGCAGATTACATAGTAATGTGAATGTGCTTTGGAAGAGTTCCTTTTGATTTTGGTCAGCTGTAGCATTTGTAGGAAATGCTTTGTAGCATTTCTGGAAATTGCAGATTGCAAAAAAGGAGCACAGAGGCCACGCTCTTTTTTGCTGCTTGTGCTATTAGCTCAGTCATAGGTTGTTACAGCTTGGAAATCCAGAACAAATTAACAGACCATTCTTGTGGCACCCAATGTTATTTACTGCAACTTGCAAAAAATCCCCATCACGTTTTGTTGAACTTAGGACACTTTGAAAACAAATTAATTCCCAGGAAAAAAATAAAGAGGATTAAAGACATCCTCACTTTTTGATTCAAATGGGTTAAAATGGCCTAATTATTAAAAGAAAATGGACTATGCCTCATAAAAAGCACTCCTTAGTAACCCACATTTTTTGCCAAAGTGACCTGAGTAAAAATGTACTTAACCCTTTGTTCTGATGAGTTTAACATTATGTTAGCAACACCGTTCTCCTGAAATTCCCAGACTTCTTTCTATTTCCAACCTGTTTGATGTCTTATCAATACAACTTTGATATTAAATCATCCATTTCCTTTTTTAATATTTGCTCCCCAAATTAATGCAGTTATTTACTGAATCAAAGTCCACGGTACACAAAAGAACTTCTGGATTCCTTTGGTAAAGCTGGAGTCAGAATAAATTTCTTAATTGCAGTGTCTTCAATATGAGGCCATCTTTCTTTGCTTTGCATTTATTGCTATTGCTTTCCATTTTTGTCATTGCTCTTCTTGCATTTTTAGCAAAGTATCAGGACTCCTGTTGATGTACATCCTCTTTATTACACAAGAACAATTTCTGCCCAAATCACCTCTGTCTTGCATACTTAATAGGGGAATGTGCATGACTCCTCTTTGCAAACATGCGAACAGAAGAAGCAGAATTTTCATTTTGTTGAACCCTTGCTGGATGTGTGTGTGTCACTATCATAGTCTGTGTCAGTGCTGTGCACTGGAAGCAACTGTCAGTTTTCACAAGCTACTAAGCTTTGATTTGTTTCTGCGGTCTACTGCAGGGAGTCTGCTTTAGTGAGAGTTGGACCAGGTGATCTCCAAAAGTTCCTTCCAACCCACATGATTCTCTGATTCTGTTTCATAGATTTCTCTGAGTGAAAATAAAGCAGATGTTCTCCAAGGGCATACTTAATACTTTTCAGTAGTACTGGATGTTCACACTGTGGTTTGAAGCAGATGTGGACATCAAAGTTTTAGTACCAACTGGATTTCTTTACAGATCCCTGCCTGTTGATATCAACATATGTTACTTTGGCAATTGATGCTCAGATTTCAGCAACTGGAATATTTCTTTAATCAGCTGCATACATCCACACTGCCAATGTGAGATACTAAATATTAAGAACAGTAGGATGCCAATATGTAAATAGGCACGTGCTTAGTTAATTTGTAGGCAGAAACACAATGAAACTTTTAAATTATGGGGAAAAATAGCATAATGCAATGTGGCAAAGAGAGGGAAACTGTGGGCTCAAGGTACTGATGTTATAAAACCACGTTTGCCTTTATTTTCCTTTTTCCCTTAATATCGTTCATTCACACATTGTGGTGATAGTTTAAGAAAAAAAAAAAAAGCCCATATAATATAATATATAATATATATATATATAGTATAATTTTTTAGAAAACCATTAAGCTAATGAAAGAAAATTAAAAAAGAAAAGAATGAAAAAGCTGGAAAAAGCTGCATGGGATGTCAAGTGGGAAGTGTGCTGGGCAATATAACTACAGGTAATGTTACTGGCTCCACTTGTGATATATGTTATCAAGAACTATATAAGTAATGTTGTCCTTCACTGTCATGTTTCTTGTATTAAACTTTTTGAATAGCAAGCCTGGAAATAACAAGCTGAGCTCATTAGTAGATTAGGTGCTGCAGTGAATCCATGTGTTTAGTGCTGAGTTCTTGTTCTTCAGTTTGATGGGGTTTCTTTTGGAGAGCAATTACATCTGATTGACATGTTTTCATGTGCCTCTAGCCCTGACTCCTTCCTACTAAACAGTTCTAGATCAAGGACAGTGACTTTTTTTCTGCCATTAATGAAAATCAGGATCCAGGAGAAAAAGTTAAATACCTTTTAAGATGTGACTTGAAACAAATTATAAAATATGTATAAAGAGGAATATATTTTAGTTTCGTATACTATAGTTGTTGAAAGTCAAGTAAAAAACATAGTTTAAGGAATGGGCATGAATTAAAATTAAGAAACAAATTCTCATTTTTCTTGTCTGAAGTGGAAAAAAAAAAAAAGAAATAGAGGAACGCTATTATACTAACTGTGCTTATAGATTTTCTATGTAATTTACATTTTCTCATGCACATTGAATGATGTAATTAATGAAGTTTTACACTAAAAATGCTATTATACAGTCTGAAATCCTAGCAGTGAATTTTTTTTTTAATTAAATGTTTCATCAGAAAAAAAAAAATGTGTTTGAGGGTAACAAATGTTTTTGCCCAGTGAGTGTTACTCTTCATGGGGGGGTTGGGGTGAAAACAACACCTTATTTTGTAAAGAATTAGAAGCTTGAAAAGTAAACAAACAAAAATCATTCCTCCCTTACTAAACCCACTGTACCTGAATGTTTGCCGATTTTAAAATCCACAAAGTACAAGATAAATTGAATTATTTTTTAATTAGAATTGATTTGTAAGCTACAATGAAACAGAAGTCTATTCCTTCTGCCTTTGCACCTCAGGTTCAAGGGATGAATTTTTACATGACTCTCCTTCAGCTATCATGATCTGCTAGCTAAAATTGACTGAATTTGCGTTTTGATGATTTTGAAAGAATCTCAAGATTGTTCAATAAATTGTGCCTGAACACAGCAATCAAACATAGGCAAAATAAATTTTTTCTCTTCTTTTATAAAACAGTGACTTCACCCCTCCCCCCCAAGGGTGCACATCTTCGTAAGCTGCATAACTCTCTGTGTTTCCTAAAGGAGCTGTCTTAAGTAAGCTGTCATGTTGTAGACTTCAGTGATTTTTATGAACTTTGGTGAAATTTTCTTGTAGTGATTGGCATGCAGAGGAGAGCCTATACTTTCTCTCCGATTTTGTTTCCTATCTTGCACTAATTCACTGCTAAGTACTGATTCTTAGCATTGATGTCACGATAGGAGTTTGGGATTATCATTAGCTTCTTTTTCAAGTGAAATGCAGCAGTTGTGGGACTGAAGTGCAGATGAAAAGTAGAGTGATAAGTAGAATGGAATAACAACCACAAACACTTCTGCTTCTTGCTGTTGGCTTGTGTTCTAACACAAGTAAAAGCTCTGGTCTGCAATCTACAGAGAGTGAGTGCGGATCTTCACATTGTCTTTCACATTGTCTGTTTCTAATGAAGTATCTTAGAGGGGGCTTCAGAATTGGAGGAATGTATGGTTACTAAAAGAGGAACTTCATAGACAGTCCAGGTCATGTGGCTGGAGCACAGGTAGACCGAATTATTGTACTAGTTTTCTATCTAGCCCTATGGATTTCTGTTTTTAATCAGGATTATTTATTGCTTTGCTTTTATATTTATTAATAGGAAAAAAAAAAAAAAAAAAAAAAAAAAAAAGATTCATCAGGTTTGCCAAAACCAGAGATGCCAGATCATGTAATGCAAAACAATAAGGGCCCCATTATCCATTGGATATTCTGCCTTTTGGTGAAGCAGATTGGTGAAATTAGTGGCTGTATGTGTTTAGGGAAAAGAAAAAGGTTTATGTAACATCAAAATTACAGTACTGTGTTGTCATAGGTCTACCTGTGTGAAGGCAGAGCTTACACATTCTCTTACACCTTGGCTTGCTATAGGTCAAGTGTTGTCTTCGTTAACAACCACTGCTAGAATACCAAATACCTCATTATGTCTTTCTGACATTGGATTTTGCAGTGCCAAAAATCATATCTTTTACTTGGATAAGGTTAACGTTATGAGCCAGTTGTGTGCTTTACCTGATAAGATCTTTGTGGAAAGCATTTACTTATTTGTAGAATTTGTACTATAATAGGACACTGGTCTTATACCCTCACTTCTAGATATTTCCTCCACAGCAAATTGTTAGTAATACTGTCATTTATATCATAGTAGTGATAAGAGAATAACTTTCATGAGCAGGTTTATCATCAGCACTGTCATCCCACAACTCCATGAAGCTTGGTGCTCGCTCCCACAGTTTGGCAGTCTCTGTGATGTAGTTCACTGCATTCCCAGAACCAGAAGGAGCCCTGACCTAGCCATACTGGGTGGCTTCATCTGAGGGACTGACACAAACTGTTTCATTTTCCAAGATAATTCATTAGTGATTTCATATCAGTGGGGGGGGGGGACGACAAAACAAGACATTAATGCTTTCAAAAAAGCAATATTAGTTGGCCATGTTCTTTAAACTAGTTGTTTTCCCACTGATTTCAGAAACCTCTTACTTTATTCTCCCTGCTGTTGCTTGCACTGTACCACTCAGTTATGTGCTGTGCTATAATGATGTTAGTAGCTACAGAATATGCCAGGTGTACCCTTCTTTTTGACAATAAAAGACCAGATGACAAAACTGTTTTGTTCTTGTGAATTTTTCTTTGAAAATTTACCATAAGAAAATTAGTTCTCTCTTGCCAAATTAACAGTTTAGTATAGTAATTAGCAAGTTCTGCCAAAATATCAGTTCCAGCAAGGAATTGCTTTTGGGAGCACTTCTATTTTTTCCTTAAGCATTGACCACAGAACTTAATTAACTTCCTTTTCCATCATAAATTCTAGTGCAGGCAATGACCACTGTGTCCTCCCCCACTCCTACGTGCTCAGTTATGATAAATTGTGCCGTATGCAGCCAATCTGGAGGCAGGTGCCCATGTGAATCTCAGGGGTTATACATCCTGTACCATCCACAGGGCTGATTAATAATGATCTTTTCACTTACCCCCACTTTCTTTATTCTGTGTTTATGCTTCAGTGAAACAGGGAGTCATTTATGGTAAAATGAGAGGGTTTCTCCCCTCTAGATTATACTTTCCATTTAAACTAATCTCTTTTGCAATTGATTTGCATGTACACATTGCAAGGCTTCTGTGTGTAATCCCTTGACCCCCATGACCATTCCTATTATTCTACTGCAAACAGAACCTTTGCCTCTTTCCTTTTTCTCCTGTATTTGTATGCATTTGCATCAGTCTGTTTACTTTCTGTGCGTTTCCCCTTCCCCTATTGTCAGTTCTGCATATGTAGTCAGTTCTAGCTGAACTAACATTGCCCAACAGTTTGTGGATCTTGTATTTTATTTGTAGGTGAGGTTTTTGTGCTTAGAAATTACAGAAGTTGTGACCGTTATCGGTATTTCAGGAAACCATTCTAGGAATCCATCTGCATTTCTGTGCACACTTTTGTAAACATTGACATAAGACACATGCAAGATAAAATTTTAACGCGCACATCCTTGGCTGCAAATGTTCGTGCAGAGCACTGTGCTGTTATGCTGGTTCAATAACCTGGAATTAAACAGAGAACTAATAGGACATGGTAACTCAGTGCCAGCAATGCTATGCAGTAATTGCTTCTTGGTTTGAGTCCAGCTCACTTAAGTCTCCACACCACACTCTTTTGAGGTGGAATTTGCTACGCAGACAGATCAGGTGTCTTTGCACGTGAAGTACAGGCAAAGCCTAGCTTACCTGGGAAATGAGAAGTTGCTTTCTCCCCTTATCTGCTCTTTAGGCTTTTCTGAAAACTTTTTGTAGGGCTTCCTTTCTATTCGTACACTTTTTAGGCTCTTATTACTAAAGTAAGTAGGTGTTAAGGGTGGGATATCAAATTGGGTACTTATTTTAAAGTTATTTTCGATGCCTTATTTTTTGTTAGCTTTTGTTTTATTTATTATTATTTATTGATTGCTAAAACTGAACAGACACTTTTGTTGTAATGTTTGCAAAAATGCTGCTGCGTTTGCTTGATGGCGGCAACCTTTTGGTCCCTAGATTGTCTGTGAATACAGCAAACATACAGTTTTCATTCATGGAATTCCCCACTACCTTGTTGGATTTATTGTAGTATTGGTCATTGGAGAAAAGACTTTGGCTGTGATTGAGTCCTGTTTATTGGTTATTTCTAGCATTAGGAAGTCTGTAGTTTCATTCACTGTCAAACTTGCTGCCCACCTGAGTGCTTTTGAAATACCAGTGTATCAGCCATTACTTTAATAACCCAAATTCTTCAGTATTTGCATATTTTAGTTCTCTCCATCATTAATTTTTAAATCATTCTATTATCTTTTCTTCTTCTTTTTTTCTTTCTTTCCGCCCCGCCCCCCCCCCCCACACACACACTGCAAAATAGTTCTTTCCTGTTCTAGGCTGTTCTTGTTCTTTTATGGACAGGTTATTACTATACCTCTATATAATCGCTGTTGTCCTTGGTTCAAACCAAAGCAATCTGTAATTAAATCAAGCTCAAGTGTCTTGTCACCAGATTGCTGATGAACATTTTAATTATTAGCATGTTCCAAAGGGGAAGGAGGAAAAAAAACTACATGAAAGGGTAAACTTTGTTTTCTCCTTCTACTTAAATGTGTCTTTATCATTCAAAATTGTCAAATTGACTTTCCTCTTGAAAACATCCTGATGAAATTACTTGATAACTAGTGGAGGGTTAAACTGAAGTAACATTAAACTTCATCTTATGATTCCTTTTGTTTTGCAGAATGTCACTAATGAGAAGTAAGATGTATAAAGTCTCTGTATTTTTTCACTTATTATCCTGTTCTAACTACAGTTCAGTTATTATCTCGTATTCAAAATAAAAGCAGGACATAGAATAACAGTGCATGTCATGCTGAGCCCGAACATCATCAAACAAAAAGCTTCCTCGTACTTAAAGGCTTCTATCTGATGTTGAAATCAGCCTTTAAAAACATAACAATTAGTGCCAGGAGGGTTTCTGAGTTATTTTTGATAAGGAGAGTCTAAAGTGGGAAGAGTTATGGTAGGTGTTGTTGTTTTCTTGTTTAAAACAATCATATTCACTTACCTTGGACATGAAAGCGGATAAGGCATAGCTTGTTAAAAAGATGCTGAATATTTTTAGGATGCTTCATGATACGATATAATAAGGGCATAACAAATGCAGATTGTACTTAGGAAGGTTGCTTTCAGTCTGTTGAGGTTATTTTTATGGATGAAGGAAAGGAGATGATGAAGGAATTTCATGATCTTTTCTGAAGTTGTTTATGCTATATTAGATTGGAGTAGTAATCACCAACTTTTTTTTAGGCATTTGTGCTTATAGCCAGAAAATCCTAACTATCAATAGCAGTGAATTCAGTATGTGATATATTTTTAATTGCACTTAGTGGAAGATGTTTGCTTTTGCCTATTGAAAACAAAGGACTAATAATTTCAATTTGGGTATTATAGTAGCAAGCTTTGGCTTTTGCCTTGGGTTGAAATAAGAGTTTTAATTTTTTTTGTGCTTGATGCTTTTACTGATTGCAGTATTTGAAATGCAAAGAGGAGGTCCTGATGGTCCCCACTGTGGCAAATCTGTATTGGCCTATCTGTGGGCACTCTTCTGAGACAAAGTCCAATGGTATACATCACTGGCTATGTGGTGTGCACTATTGGCAGCACTCATACATGCTCAGCTCTGGCAGTATCTGGGTTATTAATATTAAGATGGGTCAAAATCCATTTCAAACTGGGTTTGTGCTTTTGGTGATGTTCTGTTTCTTCTGTTCTTTGGTGATGAGCTCACCTTGCCACCATACACTTGCTTGGGAAAATGAGAAATGTGGAGGATGAGTTTGATTGTTCACATACTTTTTTTCTAGCAATTTATTTTTTTGCTGCAGTGTGTCTTTAGATGAGAACACAGAGTCGTCATTAAGAGCTAAAGTAACAAGGAAATTGGTTGTTGCTTCTGTAGAAGAAGAGAGTTGTTTAGAAGGAGGGACATAGACAGGTCCTTTATAAGTGTGTCTGCTATGAAAAACAGGTGAATTGATTTCTTAGGGAGAATCCCAACACTTCCCAGCTTCCTCTCTGAAGACAAAACCAGAATCTGCTACATCCTAGTGAATGGGAATGGAGAAAAGACACTGCTCTGCTCCCGGGTTGATTAAGACTACTCTCAATTCTGTACAGCTGCAAAAATGTAAATCTGGAGAAACTGCAGAAATAAGACTGAACTGTTCCTAATGAACATGTTTGCAATTTAAAGTAATATTTGCTCCAGCAAATCTTAGATAGTCTGAATCAATTTTACCTGAGTTTTTAACAAAGTGCTTTTGTTACAACATACCTTGAAGCGCAGATGTGATAGTGAAGGCTTTAACATCTTGAAGTTTGAAGTTGTTTGGATGGTGGTAGACTCTTTAAAAAGTAACATGACCTGAAGCTTTATGTGAAGTCTCAGGTATACCTGTTGGTTAGTACATTACACAGGACATTGGTAAAAACTGCTGTGTGTGAGATCTGTCATGCAGATTTGGGGATAAACAGAAATCATAAAGTGCTGCATAGTAAGGTAGCCAAGTTCAAAGTTTAAGCTAAGGCAATACCGGAGTTGAGCTTGTGAAAAGAATTTCAACATAGACCAGATGCAAACCAAGAACTGGGAAATTCATTCTTGTGAAGGAGAATGAAAAGGATGTTGGAATAATATGGACAGAGGAAAGAGCAGAGAAAGCCAGTATGGCAGAGGTGGGCAAAGGATACAGAAAATGAAGACACTTGTAACACAGTGCTGAAGGCAAGCTATAAGGGACCCCTCAGCAAAAGCTAGGAAGAAGCATGAAGTGTATTACACTGAACAAGTGCAGTAATCCCCCTGTGTTCAGCATATACACATTTTGAAAATAAGCAGTTTTGTATCAAAGAAATACACAGCTCTATCATCAACTTCTTCACATGAAAGAGAGAGGAATGCATGAGATGCTGAATGTTTGCTACTGCTACTCTGGCAAAAAAAAAAAAAAAAAAAAAAAAAAAAGGATTCTCTCTCTTTCTTCCAAGAAATATGAGAGGCTGTGCAAGCTGCCTGCTGAGGGTCTTATGGCACTTTTTAAGGGTATTTAAGCTCCCGAAGGTACCCAATGGAATTTCCACTCAGGATCCAAAATCTCTTCATGGAAAATGACAACTTAGGTGCTCTAGAGAGATCCTATTAAAAGACTTCCAGATCTTGTGGTGCCTTGGAAAGTATGCACCCTTGCCCTTTAATCTGATCTACTTTAGGCTGATGGCATCCTATGGCTAGTCTTCAGTGCTGACAGGTACGTTCTATCACTTATTCATTCTGAGTGATAATAGAATCAGATAATAGATTTTTTAAAAAGAAGGCTTGAACTTCTGGAATGGCATTTTAGTTTTGACAGTTCCTAGGGTTTTCAAAACTGAAAACAAATAAAAACACCCACTCTGCTTTGTGAATATCATGATGTGGACTACTTAGGAATGCTGTACACCAGTCATGAGTTTTTATTTGGCTCTGTTTTTCTTACTTTCAAAATTTTTTTTTTCCATTTTAAGCAGAAGCCATCTGAATTACAAGAGCAGGATTTGGAATATAGGTGATTCCTGTGTCTCTTATTATCTATTTTCACATCTTGACTATGTATAACTATTACATTAACTATGTACAACTTAAAAATGTAACTTAAAAATGACAGATTTATTCTTAGGTCAAATGCACCATACCATTCCCTGCTCAAATGTAAGAAATGTAATCCTTAGAATGATTTGTATGTTTTACCTCAGGTGCTCTGTAAAAGTCAATAGTGCTCAGAGAAATTGTAGAAAAGCAGTGTAATGTTGCTATGAGTTGATAGCATTCTTTTCAGGAAATTTCAAGTCTTGTTCGCTCACTAAAAGTGAGAAGTTGAGAAGTCTTGTCTTTGCTACTCGCAAAGCATTCTGTTGTTTCCTAGAACCAGTTCATAAGCCCTACTTTCTGCACATCTGTGGCATCTAGGTAATTGTGAACATGACAAAATGTTGAAGTTGTTTTTTGTGTGAACTTCAGTGGCTGCTGTTTGCCATTTTGATGGTATTTTTGCTTTTTGAAGGTCAGCCAGTCCTTAGCAGTCCCATCAGAACCAAGTGCTAATTCTGACCTTTTTTTCTGATGATGTAGAGCTGTAACTGGCATGCAAAAGGAGTCCATCAAAACTTTATCCTCCACTGAGTATTACTCCATTTGTAAAGATAACATTAATAATCTAATGCTATGTGGATCATTATCTGGCAATGGACCAGTATTTGGGCATAAAACATTAACAACTAAAAAGTAATACTGATTCCTTTGGACTCAGTGTTGTTCATTGCAAATTACTACTAAAATAGGCCTGGGATGATTCATAGAGAACTAAGTAAACATAGTTTAGTAATGTTTTCAGGTTTCTGAATAAGTTACACGTGCATCTTGATGGTTAAAAGGAGGTACTGACGTTGTGAAATGGTAATGAACAGGTCTGCACGAAAATAAAACAGCTTTGGCTCATCAACCTATTTGAAATTTATAAAGGTCTGATGAAATGAGTGGGTTTTTCCTTCCACGTATAGATGTGCAACAAGTCATAAGTTGTGGACTTCGATAATGTATTTTCTTCACAAGCAATAACACAGCAATTAGGAAGTGCTCACTGAGGTAGAAATAATGGTAACTGCTGTGCAGATTAGCTTTGCTAAAGGGAGCTCTCAGACATACAGTAAAACAACATATTCCAGGTTCCTGTTGGTGTGTAATTTCTTCTTTATTTACTTATCATCTCAGTTAAAGAGGACTCCTGGCAGTAATGAGGCTACATAAATGCACATATAAGACTGTAAGATGTTACAAATTATATAAAAGATAAATCTAATGATTACGTATTATAATGACAGTGCAATTACTGGGGAAATTGTAGAGTTTTGAGAAGCCCATGGCTGGCAAAAATGCCCCTGCACAGTGTATTCATTATTTCTGAGCTTCTTGCTCTTCTGCATGACTGTTGTGTAATTCACTTTAAAGGGAGATGCTAACTGCAATGGCTCACAAATCTTTATCTGTTTCAGCAACATTTGGAAGTACTGTGGTAAATATGAAAATAGTAAGTCTGAAAAATTGTGTTTCCTTGCTGGAAATTCAGAGTATTTGTTGCTACTGTGATTTAAAAAAAAAAAAAAAGAGGAAGCTAACAACTGCCAAAAATGTATCTTATAGTATAACTGCCTTAAAAGTGAACATGTGTCAAATGCTATGTACTGCCAGATCCATCAACACTTGGTACATTCAAGTCCATCAGTACTAACTCAGGGAAATGGATATTAGTATCTCAGAGCCCCAGCAGAGTTTTAATCTTTAAAATCTGCAAGGACTCTGAGGCCTGTGATGTAGAACATTAAAAAAAGTGTCAAACAGCATTTAGTTGCAGATTAACTATAGAACATTTAGAATATGTGCTTACATTAAAACATGTAAAATAGCAAATGTTAATTAAAATAAATTATAATTTAAAAGCACTTCAGAAGCATCAGGTTTTTTTTCTTATTAATGCTAGATGGTAGTGTCTGAATCCTACCCTCTGCTCCCATAAAAGCAATATAAGGAATATGTTACACGGAGTGATATGAAGATATCAGAGACATTCTGTACTGAGTAAGTTAAGATATTTGTGCAAGTGAAATATGTGAAGGAGAGTCAAAACTAGGATTTTAATAAATGTGTGACTAAGGTTCAGCTGTTAAATGAAAGCAATTAGCAATTAAAATCCAGGTGCATAATAATTTAGGACAATGAGTATGAATTTACTAGCCATGTTTTAGCCATGTTGTGTTGTGAAATAATGGCCTTGTAGAAGACATGGTGACTTGTGTTATTTTTAAATAAAAGGGAGAACAAAGAGAATTTCATTTCTTTCAGTACTGTAAGATTGCAGTAAGGTACAGACTAGAAGCGAGTATGTTTTTGAGACAGATGAGTAGCAGAGAGGATGGAGGTTGCTGCGGTAAAGCTGTCTGCTTTGCGTGATGCTGTAGAGATGAATAAGACACATCTGTGTTTAAGGCTACTCTTTTTACTAGGTAAATATTTTCCCTACCATTTCCAAGATGTTTGTCTGCCAATGAGCTTCTCTTTTTTCATTTTCCTCCTCCATACTTACAAAATGAAAGGCATTGAACACATACTCTTTATGGGATACCTAGGAGCAAGATTTTGCTTGTGCAAAATCCTAATAATGCAGGTGTATATTATTGAAATGACCATTTCAAAAGTTCTTTCCTTAGGCCAAGATTAATAACTACTTCAAAAGATGCAAGAAACCCACCTTCCTTAACCAGTCACCCTTGTAATGTCTGTAATGTCTCTATAGGTTTATATCAATTTCAAGGCCATTGAGCCAATTCTTATACGACAGGTAGAAGCTCTTCCAGCAGCTTTGGTAAGTGATAATGTCTGAAATTAAAAGGCATAGAAGGCTTCGTGTTTGCTTCCCTGCAGTGACAGTCATATGATTGCGAGCTCCTCACTGGAGCAAAGCTTCTGTCTTCACTTCTATACCAAGTTTTGCCTGGTTTATGAGGTATAAGCTAACTCCTCTTCATGTATATGTTTCTGGTAGTATGGAATTATACTATCAAGAAATTTATGACTTCAATAAGGCACGACAACTTATCAGTAGTATAAGCTATAGATTATACCAGTATACTGTTGTGCCTGGCTCAATCTCCCTGTGCTAAATCATGTCAGGATCTGAAACTCACTGTTCCATAAAAAAAGAATAGAGAGAGAAAATATTTGTGCACACAGGTATATAGCAAAAAATTATAAGTCATTTGGAGACTTGGACAATCCCCTGGGAATAACTTTTTGCCTGGTTGGTATTCCAAGGGAAGTGTCAGAAGCTCAGTCACTTAGGGCGACTGCAGCTAGGCCAGACAAAGCACCTCAGAATTTTAGAGCAGATAATACTCCTGCCCTGGGAGAGGAATGTTATTAATGACCATTAAGCCTTGTGCACCTATAAGATAAATTCTGTGAGTTTCAGTTAAACACAGGTATGCCTCAGAACATCTTAGTGTGTCCCATGTTATTTTTCAGATTCAAAAAAAAGGTGCAAGAGGCATTACTATAAGCAGTTCATTTTAAAAGTTTAAGAATTAGAAATAACTTGCAATGTATAAATCATATGGCATAATTATTGCATTTAATGTTACGTTACACTTATGCTTACATTAATTCTTAATAGGTCTGATTTTTTTTTCCTTCCAAAAACATAATTGGAAACAATATTTTCCCTCTTATTCTAATTAAAATATTTTAATAAATGTTTATTTAGATGCTATGTCATGGAAGGTTGCAGCCTTGGCTGCCTAATGTAATGTAAAAATCAATTAGATACAGAAAAATATCTATTTTTAATTTACAAAGAGTAGATATCTGCCCGATCACTGCTGGGTAGCAATATCTGTAACATTTTATATATTAAAATAGTAATGATTAGTATTAATCTTCAACATTCTGTAGTATTTACCTATTCATATATTCAAAGGTAATCTGTTTCCTTGAAGGCAGCTTTTGGGTTGCCATATTGTATCATTTCGTTACCACAGTGTGTTCTGCAGTAGTTTGAAAGCAATTTCTAACATGCATCATGGACTGTAGGTTTATTTATCTCATGCAGAGATCAGCATGCAAACACTGCTGCATATGTGAGTCTTGTAACTAATTGCATGCAAAACAGTGCAAGGGTCTGAACGCTGTATAGCAATTAATAATATCTCTGCTAGTTTAAGTATGTTTTCTTCTCCCCATACTCTCTTCCTCCATGCCCCCCCCCAACCATAAATAATTTCCAGCCTGTCAGAATGGATCTGTGTTGGCAAAGAAACAAGGGTAATGTTTCAATTTTCTCCATCTGGTAAGATATTTTCTGTTAGTGTTTCTCTCTCTCTGTAGTTATTGAATTTACATGAAAAACTCTGCATTGTATGACTAATAAGATTCCCTGAAACAGAGTGGAGAAAACACGATCTGCTTCTCACTGAGTCTGAGGTTGTTTGTGAGACAGGTTAAATTTCATCATCTTGACCTCAGTGAGAAGTGGATCTGAGGAGCAGGCTGCCTTCCTGCCCTGCAGTGCACAGGGCAGAGCAGCTGGCTTTGTGGCCACAGGTCTGTTTGTTACTGTGTGCAAAGCATGTCACTCCATTCTTCTGTAGCATACAAAATCAATTAAAATATTAATTATTAGAAAACGTTTCTTTCTTTTCTTAAATGTCAGTCAGTCCAGCATTTGGACTTTGTCTCCCGTGTCCTTGTGGCTTAGACTACAAGCTTGATGGGTTATCATTTTTGTTTTTTGCTTTATTTCATTTGTTAAGTATATTATTAATTACTTTCTAAAAATAATTCCACATGGGAAAAAGCAATATCCGCTTTGAGTACCAGATTGTATGTCCGTGATAGCCCTTGTGACCAATTTTCTGCATTTCTGAGGGAGTTTCCATTACAAACTAACTCATAAATTATGTTTTGTTATAGCCATTAAAAATAACAACCTCACTGCAGTTACTGAACAGAGAGAAATTTTTGGTCCTTCTGAAGTAACCACATCCTGTTCTTTTAGGATCAGTAGACATTAAGGACTATCTGAATGTAGAAAACAGTAAATACTCTTGGGGTGGTTCAAAGCTCCAGACTGTGGAACAGAGGAATCTTCAGGAGAGAGGTGCAGTGAGGTACAGAGTGTAGTAATGGTGAAACTGGCAGCGCAGCTCTGTTCGGTGCTTCTGCTACAGACAGGGGCAGGAACACTCTCCGGGGAAGCTGAATTTGTCCAAAGTAGGAGATTTCTTCCCTTGTCTTCATCCTTACCTCTTATTGCCCAGCCTTCATCTGGGGATTTCAGCAATTTGCACTCCTGACCAAGTCTAAGTCTTGAAGACTGAGTTAAAATTAAGAAATTATTAAAATTATGGCATAAGTTAAATCTTTTCTATTTACCTTTTTCTATTTACCTTTTGCTGTCTTAGCCCTTCTGGGTCAGTTTGCTTCCTATTTTCAAGTTATTGTTTCTGAAAAGTTTAGATGCTTTTTTAATAGAAGTTCTCGTGATTTTTAGCAGTCATGTTTTCAAGAAATATAGGAGATATCACATGATTCGTATGAAAGTGATGGGAGCTGGCAACATTATCAATCTCCTCCAAGTATACTTCCATAGTAGTTAATTTACTGCGCATAACGTATTTGTTATTACAAGGTTTCCCTTGTATGGGAAGAGCAGAAAGCCTTGGTCTGAAAGAGAACAAAACCTCAGAAGAAACAGATGGAAATTCTCAGTGAAAAAGCAGAGAGAAAGTGTGCATGTCCTTACATGCTTCTGTCTCCATTGAGAGACATCAATGAACACTGAAAAGAAAATGCTGTTTGACTTTACAAGTAGAGAGAACCTGGAAATGTAGAGGGCCAAAAGTGTCTACGCAATTTCACAGCTAAAGACACTACAATTATAATCTGATGCAATAACAATTTTAAGGGTCATTTCATAGCACAATATGAAATACATTTGAGTGATAGAAAGCCCCCACCAGGCCATCACCTGAAATATAGTTATGGTTCCCTGGGAAGGAAAGATTGCTGATAGAAGGACAAAGCACTTTGTTTCCTGGGTATGTTCTCTGTGTCTGGAGTAGCTATGCATGTCCCAAGATACGTAGTTGTAGAACTGTTGATAATTGAAAGGTAACTTTACTTTTTAAAGACATCTAGGCACATGGGGAGGAGCGCACTAAAGGCACGGGGAGTCTGGGTAAGTTCCTAACTAAAGACAAAAGTAATGGTAACATTCCTTTTATCCCATAACTTCAGTCTCAGCTTTTTTTTTTTTTTTTTTCTCCTCCTTTTTATGTGTTTGCAAAGTCTGTGCAAGTCTTATTTGTGATGCTGTTCACTTCAGCCCCTTGTGTTGCTTTGTGGTCCAGCAGTGACTGGGAGCACTTCAGGGACTGCATGCTTTCAGGTGTCACATTGCAGCATCTTCTCTGGCTGCTAAAAGAGGACTATTAATAAGCTCCAAAAAAGCCTCCTATCCAGGACTTTCACTTCTGCAGTGCTGTTCATTAACGTGTTAGTAAGCATCAATAGATGCCTCCAAAAGAGACCAAAAGCAGCCAAAATAGAGCTGCTGCTTCCAAACATAAGTAGTGGTATAGAAATTCTGGGTTTGAAAGGAGAGATCCATTCTGATTCATGGGTCTTTCAAAACAAAAGATACAAGTCATCGTTATTAAATCAAAAAGGCACCCTCTGTGCCTGCCAGCCTTTAGTCTGCCAATCAAGTTGTTGGAATGGTGCATTTTCTCTTAGAAAAATAAAATGTGTTATGATGGGTTGAAAAAGAGAGGAAGAGGGGGAAAAAAAAAGAACTGATAAGAATGTAAAGCAGGAATTGTTCAGAAATCTTCACCAGCTAATTCACCAGATTTTCAAAATTATGTCTTACCAGTTCTACTGAGCTTACAGCTACAGCTTCCATATTTTCTGTTTATTCAAAATAGGATTTTTAAAATTCATTATTACATCTTTCCCAAAGAATGTTAACTGGCTTTTCAAAGGCAAAATAAAATCAAAATAAGGCAGTTGTAAATAGTGTTTTAAGAAATAATGTATTTGTGTATGATTAAAAAGGGAAAAATGTGATGAAAATGATGTCAGTTTAAAACATTAAGGACTTGCATGCAAGCCATTGCATTAATTTAAAAAGGTACTTTCTGAGGCAATAAAAAAGAGAGACTGCTTGTTGGGATTGTGAGTAACCACTTGCTTTGGAAATGCTTTATTCCAACGGAAGTATCTGGGAAACAAGGCAGCTGTATATATGTAATGTGATATATATTGCTGTTTGTTCAAGAAAAGCACTGAAATAGCCAGCCACTTGAGTTGTTGATTCTTCTGTGGTATTTGGAAGGTAAATGGGGCCTGACATTGTTGATTTCAAATGGATCTTTATTATATGTGCTATAGAAGTCAAGGAGACTGAAACGTATTAGATTGGGTGTATTCTTGGTTCTGGACTTAGAGGCCTTTATGGAGGCATGATCCCAAATTATTGCTTTTTTGTAAAGTTATCTAGATTTTGAGTGGATGGGTGGCATAGATAATAAAAGTGGTTTTGTTCTTCATCTGCTACTTAATTTCCAGGCAGATACAGAAACCCCAAAGCAAAATACTGGCACACCTTTGAGGTGTGCCACAATAGTGTCACTGGGCCAGGGCGTGCACTATTCAAAGTACTCTGTGTCCTGAGCGCTGCAGAAATGCAGAAGCATGGGGAGAAGTTCAGGATGGAATTATAGCCCTGACTGTGCTGACATTGCCCACAGGAACTTCTCCTTGTCTCCCAGCACAGATAGCTGGCTCCCTCTTCGCAAGGTTCTGGTGCTCCATTCAGTAGGCAGGTTCTATCCCATCCTCGTGGTCTGCTGCATCAGTTTTCACGGTTTTGCCTGGCTGGAACGGCTTGCGTCCAGCAAGAGCTAGAGACAGGAATGTGTAGGTGCTGGGGAGCAGAGCTGTGAGTGATGGAAGAGTTGAATTTTTCCTCTCTTAACAGCTCTCTGGCTGGATCAGCTCACCATGCAATGTTCAGCTTCACTGAAAGCCATAGGTTCACTGTTTTTTCACACTCAGTTGCAGTGGCTTTGTTACTAACACACTGATACAGATGCAATTACTTTTCCTCACATATATCATCACACCACAGCTTAATGTGTGTTGTAGTGAAGGGGGATAGTAAAGTTACTTTGTGTTATGTGCAATTCAGAATGAGAGTGCTCTTAATTTTCCCAGGCGCTTTTTTGATTGAGATTTCTGACAGCTTTTAAATGTTTTCCCCTTTTATGAGTGATAATGATCTGCCAAATAATAACGTGCCGAGAAAGGCACACTTTATAAAATTAAGCCAAACAAAACCTGAATGCTAGTATTAAAATGAATGGTAAATATCATGAGCCTGAGTGGTATGCTCTATTGTTCTAAAAAGCAAAAACTTGTCTAGCTACTGCACTGCACAAATCCCTTATTTAATGTAGTGTAGCCTAAAGTACACTGTGATGATCAGATTGTGGACATGACTACATAAGGCTTTGCATGTGGTACAAAAGCTGATGGAAGGAACTTTATTAAAGATACAGTTTTAAGAAAATGCCGGAAAACCATAATAGGTCTAATTATACTGTGAAGTTTTATTTGTGGTTTTGTTTTATGCCTTGAACTTTGGTAACATGTCTGGGAACTTTATTCAGACTGCTTTGAATTTTAATTTATTCAGTCAAAAGCAGGGCCAGTATTGTTTATCATGTGGATTACATTCATGCTCAGTAAAGAATTCATTAGTACTGAATTTCTAATTATTATTTTTCTCCATGCAGTAAGAAATTTTGCATGCTGCCTTCTGACCACTGGCCAATTGATAATCATTTCAAGTTTCATCACATTCTAGTAGTGAAGACTGAGGATTTTATACGTTATGTGCATGTCTATGTCTAGTACATTTGCGTAGCTGTTACCTTTATGTTAGAACATTTACTGGAAATCTACCGTGGATTTCTTTTTTTTGTGAATGTCAGCAATTTGTGGAATTTTGTTCTGTAGCAATGACTGTTTGACTCAGTCAGTGATGACCTTCAGCATCATACATGAAAACAAGATCTATGGTGCAGAAACTCAGTTATGTAGGATAAAGCAGGCTCCAGATTTCCGTACAGCAGAGTGAAAGTACTGGGCTGTAGGACAGCTCATGCAAGTAAATATCTAGCCTGCTTTGCTTGGTCTGGGAGAGAAGAAAAGAAGTAAAAGTTTTAAATGATTTTTTCAGCATTAGCCTTAGGTTCATTAGCCATGCTCCTCGGCTTGGGAAGGGATGTTAGGCATACGTTTCACTCAGCTATATCAGTACAAATCTTTAGTATATGTAGCCTTATAAAACGAAAATATTTTACTACTTCCAAAATGATACACTTCTTTATTGCAGCATGCAGTCATAGGAGATGGTTATAAATTCAGCCGCTGGTTCTTTGTTGGTACAGTGTTTGAAATACTCTTATCCATAATAGAGAACTTTGTTTTGTCTTCATTAGGCTCCCTGCCTTTTTTTTTTTTTGCCGTAAGATAATGTAAAGCTCACTATGTATGGGATTTCAATAAACAAAACAGTGCTTAGTTGTAAGAACTCTCAATAAACAACCATTAGACTATTTAACAAGATGTTTTAATATTTAGAAAAGTTTGACTTTTACATTTCCCAGATGCCTGCTTTCGTGGTTATTCTTAAAGCTCTGCTTTAATGTCTGGGTTGTGTTTTTGGACATTATGATTATTCATAATCAGAACATACTGGGTGAGATTCAAATAATGGTGATTTATTATATATAACTCTTCACTGTATACGTGTAGATATAATTTTGTTTTGCCGTGCTTAGTATTGACTGAATCTCTTATTTTATTGCTGTATGTTCCCACCTGAATTTGCTCATCAGTGGAAAACAGTTAATCCAAATGGCTACAAAAGCTGTTACCTTTGAAAAAAATGCCAGAAGAATGTAATGCAGTTAATGCAGTGATTTGACTTTGCAAATTATTTCAATATTTTTCTTATCTGTGGTAATGCTGTACTGTTGTGCTAATGTAGTACATTTTAAACATCAGCAGATGGGGCCCTTGTTTCCTTTGAAGAATAATTCGTCTTTGAATTTTATTTTTTTTTAATGTCTGTGCTGAGAATGATTTTTTTTCTTGTTGTAACACATTAAATTAATGTAGCCTTTGTAGCAGATATGGATCTAAAGGCAGATGAGAACGCTGGAACTTTAGTGGGAAGCAAGTGTTTCCAAATCTAACTGAAGATCTGAATTTCATAGCTGGCCCTGATTTCTGTAACTGACTGAACAAAAAACATCTGCTTTGAACACCTCAGAAACTGAGTAGTGTTAAAGCCTTGTGGTTGAATTCATCTTTCTACAGTATTTCATAAATCTTCCTTGTAAGTAAAAGAATAAGGCAAATCTCTGTGTCTTCTGCAGCAGGCAGCACTTTTCAAAGTTATTTACAAAATGCTCTTCCCCTTCTCCAAAGGTGAAATAACATAAAAGCTGTGTAAAAGTGAAGAAAAGGCAGTGTAAAACAAAGCAAAGATTAGTGTAGGCACCAAAGCTTTATTTTAATTGTTCCATCTGGGTGAAAAACAACAACTCAGGAACACGAAAGTAAGGATACTGTATAAGTCTTAACTGAATTTACTTGCTTTTGAAACACTTCTGTTATAAGTGGAATGGGCTGAATATTTTAATACAGTAGGTTTATTTCTAAGCTTGCTTGTCTGCTTAACTGATTATGTTTGATGTAAAATGAGTGTGTTTTATTATCTGTAGGTGAAAAATTGTATGGAAGGTGAAGCAATATAATCTGATCCCTTAACCGATCTTACAATGCATTACAAACACACACTTGTATTTTGCAAATGGATGTCTCACAGTTTGGAATGACTTTTTCAGAGTTGTTAATTTCTTTGATCTAAATAAGAACCTTATTTAAATGTGGCTATGAAGTGGGTTTTTAGCATAATGTATCATAGAGAGTAAATCTTTCCTATTATTAACTTGAAACACCAAAATTGCTCCTTCTGTGCCATTCTAATCTGTCATGTCAAAATGACTGCTGATTTCTTATGCTAGCTTCTGCATGTGGTAAAAATGTGCACAAGCCCATAGACTGCAAGTTTTTTATTTTGGGGGGAAAAAGCAGAATGACCAATATGTTAAAAATAATAATAATAATAATAACTTGTGAAGAAAACAAGCCATATTTGGAACAGGATGAGCACACTGTTTGTTGGATATTGTACCAGTATCCAAAAGTTGATTATAAGGGTTAAAGTCCTGTTGTGTAAAATTACATTAACATGGAGACACAATGTTTAGATAAAGTACATACACTTTGTAAGTCACTTGTAGTTACTTATACGTTAAAAAAATGATATTGTTGTAGGCCTGATTTACACTTATTCATTACTTTTACATATAAGCCTTGTTGTTAACATTAAATGCATTTACATTGTCTAAAGATACAGGTCATATAAAGCCTATTGAGAATTACTAATATTTTAATTCTATTCTTTGAATTCCATATTTTCTGAAGGTTTGATTTGTATTTCAAAATTCAATGGAGTAGAATTTAGGAATAATTTGCTGGTTGCTTATATAACTGATTTGAGGGCATAGCTCTTAAACAGTATGTTACACTGAAAAGTCACATAGGCATGACATTATGCTTGAATTAAAATGATTTCATCTGCATCATATAGTATAACACAAACATTTCAATGCTTTTGATATTTTATTACTGATTTTCTGCTCCTATATCTGTCCTCAAGGGGTTTTTTTGTTTGTTTGCTTTTTTCTGTCTGGACGTTGTTGTATATCTGTATTGGATATAGGCCAAATTGTTTTGTTCTTCACACACATAAAATGGGGAGAAATGAACTGATCAAATCATTGGAGTTGTATCTGATTTTTAGTGATGTGATTCCCATCAGGATTTGGTTTCTTGCAAGTATTGTACATCGTGGTTCTTTAAATCTGGGGGGAAAAATTGACTTGCACACCACACTGACTATTGGCATTTTCTCCCCAAATGGCAGTGGATTGTTTTTCAGATAAGCGAGAAAGACAATTTTATTTGGGCCACAAAACACTGAGGAAAATATTTTTCTATACAGTACACTTTTCTTTCTATACACATAAAAAGGAATGTGTTTAGAGTGTGCACCTAGTACATAAAGAACAAGGAAGTGGCTAGATTCACTGTGGACTGGTACTAAATAAGTAATGCAAAGAGAGACAAGGATCCAAGGATACAGTAAAGTTGTCTGATTTAAATGATTATTGTAGTGGCTTATTGATCTTTTTACTCAACACACTAATTTTTGTATCTCTTTAACCATGTCTTTATTTATCATGCAAATGATCAAATAGAATTTCAGTTCTTGTTGCTCAAGAGGGGAAGAAAAGAAAATGGTTTAAAAACCTTCAGTAGGAGGAAGGGAGGGGGAAAAAGTTGACTGAAAAGGAGATTGCCTTCTTCAGAAGTAAGGAACTCTGTTTTAGTTGGAAATGAGACTAGTGCAGCTTGTTAGAGCAGCTTGCATGTTTAAAAATGCTAATAGTCATGATCTGAGAGTCATTAGAAACTGTTCTGTACATTCAAGTATGAAGAGGTGAAGAAGGAAGGGAAAACATTGTGAAGAACAAGGCCTTTTTGGAGATAAATACATTATTTACAAAAGTTTTATCAAGGAATTTCTACATTTGATCCTGCAGTGTTTTTATGCTTAGATAATCATTACTAACCATCTGTGAAACTACTTACCTAATTGAACTTAGTGTACTTTGTAAATCTTAGTAGTGGTTATTCTGAAGTTTTGTCCAAGGTATTTTTATGTTTGGAACTAAGTCTTTACCTGTGGCTCTTAGCAAGAATTGTTGTCTGCCTATCTTCCTATTTTTTTTAAATGGATGTTGATTTGGGGTTGCTTTTTTTTTTTTTGGTAAGGTCTGTGCATAATTGAACATAAATGTTATATACAAGGCTTGCTCTGTTTTGTTATGTTGGCCTACAACATCAGAGGCAGATATTGGTGGTATGGCAGCAGAGGTTGAACATTGCCAGCAACATCCTTTTTACATGTTGTTGCCATGTGACAGTCAGCAGCAGAGGAGCACTGTGACAAAATGGTGTCTGACATGGAAGTGCAGATAAAACAAAAGTGTGTCGCTGAATTCCTCCATGAGGAAGGAAATGGCAGCCATTGGCATTCATTAATGCTTTCTGAATGTTTATGGAGACCAAACAGTGGATGTGAGCACAGTGAGGTGGTGGGTAGTGCGTTTCAGCAGCAGCTGAATTGACAGCGGGTCACCTCTGCTGGTACAGATTTTTACAAGAGCAGCACGCTGGCTCTTATTCATTGCTGGTGGAAATGCATGGCTAATGGTGGTGATTGTGTTGAAAGAAAAGAACGTTTTGTAGCTGAGAACTTGCTCTATCAATTAGTGTTATTGTGCTCTTTGTATGTGGTGAAAGTTCTAAGGATATAATAATTAGGAGGGATTGCTTTTGGAGCAACCTATGTGGATTCTAAGTCTTGAAGTCTATGTCAGCAGAGCTACTTGGACTTAACTCTCTTTCTGAGCTTGGAAGTTGCCCTGGATCAGGAATTCCAGCAAAGTACTGGAGCTGGCATTGTTTTTCATGTTAACAGACCTAACAAAATATGATGGGCTTGAATTTCTGCACAGCAACAGATGGGACTTGTAGCTGGATTTTGGGTAACACTTAGCTGTACTCCTAAGGAGCTGATTCACAGAGCAATCAGTTCAAGACTGCAGATAGGCTGACATTGTTCCATGTAATTTTGGACAGTCTCACCTGAAGTGTTTGAAGTTTTATTTACTGCATAATTTCTTAGCCTGGTTTTGACCACATTATTCTAAATAAGTAATGTCTGATGTTTCACAGTACTTTAAATTAATAGATAAGCATTTACAATGTTAACACTATCCTAATGAAGATTTTTGCCTGGGATTACAAACAGCTGCTGGAAATGCCGTTCATCTATCATTTATAGTCTTTTATTAAATTTGCACCTGGCAATGCGGCTATAGTTAAAAGTCTGTTAGTTATGAGACCTGTGTTTGGGATGCCTAAAAGTCATTTCCAGTCTTAGCAAGCTAGAATTTTCTGTGCAATCTTTTCACCAGGATGGACTTATTTCTGCTTGCCTGTACCAACATTAAACTTCTCAGTAAATACAACATTTCTGAAGAATTACCTGAAAATGTGAAATAAGAAAAGATGGGTGTTTTTTGTTGTTTTTTTTTTTTTTTAAATTATTATTATTATTATTATTATTATTATTTTTCCTTCTTTCTGAACTTCCCTGTGACTGGGATAAAACAGCAATAAAAAATCCTACATAATAAGTGATTTAGCACTTAGAATTTTTTTTTTTTTTTTTAAATGTATGAATTGTCTGTGAGCTGCTTTTGATTCTCTCAAATGAATTTTCTTATTCAAAGTTATTCACCAAATACTTTATCTGAATAATTTTTTTGGTGTGAAGATTGTTGGCAAGCAGATTGATGCATGTATTTGAATTTCTAATTTTAGATATCACTCTGTATAAGTTGATTAGATGTAGTCACATTTATGTTCCCTGTTTGGAAAGGATGGTACTAGAACTTTTAAAATGATCTTTCCAATCTGAATCCTCATGTTAGCAAGGTTTCCCCAACAGTTTGCCTGGTAACTGCTTCATGAAAGTAAACTCACTTGTCAAATTTTAAGGCTGTTGTCTCTCTCAGAAGTAGTTCTCACCACAAAACCCCATCAATTCACAAAAATATACGTATGTATGGAAAAATGTGCATATTTAAAGAAAAGTATTAACTTAGCTTGACCTTATTTTAATACATTTCATCCTAAATATCCTCTAGAAAATACGAGTTGCCTTTCTCAGGGAGCTGCCATTGTAAGAGGAGATCAGGCTGGAGGCTGGTAAGAGGATTGCAGCAGCACACAGGAGTTGGGGAAAAGAACTAAAAAGAGAATGCAGAATTTTTCACAGTAAGACAATAAATAGACCTGTCAATTTAGGGGCCACATTAAACTGTCCAGTATTATATTATTTTAAGCTGACAAATCTAATGAAGAGTAGAGGAAGGATGGATGACCAGAAAGAAAGCTGATTCAATGTATTGTTTTTGTGTAGCAGTTTCATGAAAACCATCTCTAACCAGCTTACCAATAATGAGATATTGTTACATAGAACTCAATACAATAGCTTTTACATTTGTCACACAGTAAGACAAGACAATATCTTGAAGAGAGACAGCGAGAGTGATTATGCCTGAAGAGAGAGACAGTGCAAGTTCTTACATAGGGAGGGAAGCAGAAGTGCATAGAGTAATGGCAAGGGTGAGAGAGGATAAGGTACAGTGGAACTAGAGCTGACCTGCTGGATCATCTGGTCTGATATCTGAAATATACCGTAAGAGTGCTTGCTATCTTAGAGAATATGTTGTCTAGCTTTCAATAGGAGTTAATGATCCAGCTTTTGCTCATTTTTGTACTTGCAGGGTTCTCTTAGAACTACTTTCTCGTAACCTTCCATTGACTTTCTTATATCATGAATTATTTTTGCTAGCATTATATTCTATACCCAATGACTGGATTAAATACAACCAAATTCTAGAGAAAGGTCTAGGCTTGGTTCTAAAGTGAGTCCTTAAAGAGGATGGCACTTTCTTACTAAAAGGGTTAATCTCATCCCTAGGAGAGAATAACTTCTGAAAAATAAGCGTCATAGCAATCTGGTAGAAAAGAGATGCAGTGGAGAAGTGGATTCCCAAAATAATTCCAAAGCAACAATTTTTACTGTAAGCATGTTTTCATAGAACCATAGAACATCCTGAGCTGGAAGGCACTCACAAGGATTGTTGAGTCCAGCTCCTTTGTTTTGCTTTCGTAATTAAGTGACAGTGTGCAGTTTCTTGATGCTTTTTCTGGCTTGGAAAAAATCTGTAGCTTTTTGGGCATTGCTGATATTTAGAGTTTCACAGAGAAAATGTAGAAAGTACTTTTGTATTAAGAGTAGTGTTGAATTATATATAATTACTTTCAAAAGCATGATTAACAGAGAGAATAATTTTAGTACTGTTCACTGAGGATTAAGCAGGAAACCTCAAAAAGAGCTTTGGAGAGGGCACCATAAAATTTGGAGATGGAAAGAATATGAAAAGTTCTGAGATGAAAGACTTTTGATCTCATTACCAAAGCAAAGATTGTCTACATGCTGGACTTATGTACCCATGCAAATCCATCGAAGTCAAAGTTAACTATGCTGACACAAGTAAGCAGAATTTAGATTGTTCTTACAGCAATGTGGCCATTGCAGTCCATATTCTACAATAACCTACTAGTGGAATGCAGTGCAGTGTTGTCCTTGTTTGTTTTTTTTCTAGGTGGACTCATCGTCCCTGTCTTGAGGCTTAGTTTCACAATTTTGATGCTTTTTTTTTTTTAATGCACTCTCATAGTAACTCTCTTTTCTTCTGTTCCTTATGTTCTTGAAGTTTTTGAGATCATTCTAAGCACTTTTTGGAGTCTGTTCAGGTATCTCTAGTAAAATTCTGCTTGCTGAATGTTTTGGGTGAATATTTGCAGTTTGGATGAATTGCTGATGGTGTACCAAATGGCGGCATTTGGAGGTATTTGACCAAGAATGATTGACAGTGTCTGTAACTACTTATTATGTCAAGGCTTCAGCACACCGATTGATGGGAAATGATGTATAATAAATTAGAATGATCACACATCATTTCCCATCGATTGAAATGCCAAATCCTTTGATGGAGTAATGAGTTATGGCCAATACCACTCACTGTCTTAGTGGGAGATTGATTGCGTATTCCTTCATCGATGTGATCAAACAACTAAGGAATCCAAAGTACATATGTAGCATGCAAGTACTACATTTTCAGTATGAAGTGAGAGTAATAGTATAAGGTCAGTATTGCTTCTGTGAAATTATCAGTGTTATTCAGGTGTAAGGGAAACATGGAAATGTGACAAATTTCATTTAATGCATATATTTTAGAGAAACATAGGCTGGTTGTCTCTAGGTTTCGTGTACCAACAGAAGCCTAGAGATGAGATAGTACTTACGAAAATCAGTAAATGCAGTAAATTATAGTCAAGAAAAACCTAACTAATGAAAACTCTATTCTTGCTTTAATATTTTTCTGGATTGTGTGTGCTTGCAGAAATTAAACATTGCTCTGACTCAGGAAAGAGTAGGTAGAACTATATCTCCAGGAAAATATGGCCTCCAAATTAATGAAACTAATACAATGAAAGAAAGGTTTCTAGAAATCAGTTATTATTTAACTGGAGAAAAGAGGAGAACAACAAGGAGAAAATTCCTTGCTTTAAAATTTTGTACTTGTCTTCCTTTTGTGAAAGTTCTCTATCCTTAGTTAAGCTGTATTTTATAAAATTAGTGATTTATATCAAGAGATCTCTTTACTCGTTTTTCTCAGGATGGATACTTCCCTACACACACGTGCACATATGTATTGAACAGTGTGTTAAAGGCTGCGCTGCATTATCTTCTACCTATTCTAGCATATTATTCCTTGTATACTCCATGTTTCAGACGTTGTTTACCCATTATATGGTGGTGTTCTACATTAGCTAAAAAACTCTGGAAAGCATTCATTAGCATACAAGATTATGTAGTTGAAGAAAAAAGCAGACGTAGCTTTTCTGTGGCGAAGACTTGTGAAGTAGAAATCAAATAAATTCTGTTATGTAAATTAGGGAAGGAATTGCAATCATTTTCTGTATTTAAATGTTGTTTTATAGGTGCATACAAGCTTTTCTTTGTGTGTGTAACTGTTCCATGTCACGATGATGGAGAAATTTGGACCTGTTCTTAAGTACGTTTAAAGTGTTAAATTGATTTTCACAAGAAAAAACAATGTTAAAATGTGTACTTCTTGGTTACAGATTCACAACAGGGACTGGTCAACAGAGCAGTGATTGCAATACGAATAGATGGAAGCTAACTTTAAGCCAGATTCTGTTGCTGTCTTGCCATAACAGCATGAGGTTTAATGTGGGCCAATTAACCCTACCTGTCATGAAGATTTTGCAGCAGGCAGTCACTTTCAAAGTGCTAGAGCAAGACAGCTACCAAGATTGGGGCTGGCTAATTTAAGCTCTCGTGAGTGTCTACACAGCACTGCAATAACTACCTTTACAGACAGTGTAACTTCTGAAATGTGAGAGCCGTGTGGTCATTCTGCAGCACTGAGGGTGTGGGCAAGTACTGGTAAATGAGGAAATGTTGGGAAGTAGGTTGCTTCTGATACTTCAATTTTACCTCCCTTTGCATATGTACTGTGTCAGAGCCTTTAAATATGTGGCCATCTGCTATGTTTTTCTACTGACTCCTATTGCATTGGATGTATTGCACAAGTAGAAATCAGAGATAGCAACAGCTTTTTAGCATTTTCTTAATAGAAAAAGCGCCATTTTACGGTTACATGCACCTCAAACATAACTACCCAAGATAGTGAGGAGAATCTGAAACTTTAACTCTTTTTTTCTTCAAATGTGATGAACTTTAGGACTAAATAAGTATGCAATTGAAAAAGCATGTTTTCCTCACATAGTTTACTTAATCTTGTGAGCTGGGTTGGATGGGTACAGAAGAAGTGGTCTGTGGCATCTTTTTCTCTCTCCTTCTCTTCCTTATCCATCTGCTTTACCCATCCACCCACCTGCCCAAGAGAAAGATACACGCAGAGAAAAGCTGGCTGTCACTGGGGTTTCCAGTAAATTATGGAGAGTTGTTTAATTTCTTTGTCTGAACAGACCCAGCCACAGTATTGCTCTTTAGACACTGTTTTGGCATTCTGCAATTTCTGACTGTTCAACAGGGATAGGAAAAGCCATTTATAACTAAAAAACCTAGGCATTATAACAAATGCTTCAACAAAAACTTCTATGGCTTAAGAACTTTGTGTCACTTCTAAATCTTCTGATAAGAGATATTATTCAAATTTATCTTGCGTACCTCCAGGAAGCCTTGATGTAAGGAACTCTGATAGGTACTGGTGACAGCAGGACAAAAAAAGTAGTTGACTATATAATTGTCCAAGAATTAAAAGTCTGAGAATTGATTTCCTATTCACATAATATTTTTTTGGCATATGAATAATGTAATTTTTTAAACACAGCTCTCTATTAAGATTCAAACCCAGTATTTCTCTTATTGCCACTTGCCTTCCACCCATTTGTTCTGTTAGAAGCCATTACTCGCTAGCACAACAGCAGTACTGTGTGCACTCTGCATAGCCTGATCTTGGAAAATATAAGCCAACCTCCAAATTCTTTTTTAATATTTTGGTCTATAAGAATAGGCTAAATACAATGAAATTAGTAAAGTTACCATACTATGTGTTTTATACCACTGTAAGTCATAGCAGAATTTGACCTCAGGTGCTTAACTTGCCACCCATGGAAATCAATGTGGTTGGTGCATTAAAGTTCTCATTTAAATGTACACTGAGACACTGAAGTGCTTTTTATAAAAGGGAATTTTTGACCAATGCAGTAAATTGTAACAGCTTCTGACCCTGTTACAATAAATACATAATTTATCACAAGTATTCTACTAAATACAATTTTTCTGAAGTATCTTGGAGAGGTAGTTACTTGCTATGCATATGCAATTGCCACTTTTTAATATTTAAATGTTTTACTTTTTTGTTCAAAATGGTAAAGGCACATCGGCTTTCATGGCTGAGTCAAAATCAGTGTTAAATAATTACAAATGAAAAATCATCTGAAGCTATCCAACATGTATTTTTATACAATATCTCAGAAGGTCAAAACTAAGATTGGGAAAACATGCATGAATACAAATTGCTTTGCCATATTCAGGTTCCTATGAGGTCCTTTAGCTTTTGTAGATGATTGAAAAAACTCTTCAAAATAGTAAGGCTACAGGAGAACAATAAATTCCAGGGTACCCCACATAGTGATGTAGGATTTCAGTGAATTGGCCTGTTACCAGGCTCCCCTTTGCACAAATATAATGGAATTCCTGCCAACTCACAGTATCTTATGGATTTAATTAATACTGAGAAATATGTTAGAAGACTTTGAACTTTAGGATAGAGAAAAATATATGAAAATCTCATAAGCAGCTAAATGGAAAGAAAAAGTTGGGATAAACGTAATTGTCATACTATTATTTAGGTTATCAAAGCAGCCAAAATTCCTCTGATAAGGAAAGCACAGTGCAGTAAGTGAGACAGGGCAAGCCACTGTATTCACACACTTTGCCTACATTGCTGCATAACTCCACCTGGAGAATTACAGATATTTGAGGACAAAGAAAATGAGAATATTAATCACACTGTTCCTCTGGTCTTTATTGTTCCTACTTGTGTTTAACCAGTGTTTAGAAGCCTCAGTCATGAATACCCTTCTGTATATTTTATAAATGCTGTAAGATTAACCCCTGGCCTACGAGTTTAGAACTCCATGCATAAACCACAACACCCCAGATGAGTACAGGCTGACATAGCTGCAAGAAAATAAGACCATCTTGTTCAGTGTGGTAGATAGTGACTGCACCTTAACAGCAACTTTGTCGATCCCCACTGGTGTTTCCATATCAGCATTAGGCAGAAGATGCTTTATTTTTGCAAGCATTTAAAGTAGCACCAGCTCAGAGATAGGAAATACTGAATGCTTGCTTCAAAATTCAACAAATCTGTAATGAAATGAGTTTCCCCTTTTGTCTGATTCTCTTTTTTTTTTCATAGCATAAAGGAAACACAAAGTCTTGCATCCTGCTAGCCCTCTATAAAAGACCACTGAGCCTGTTGTGCTTCCAAGGAAATTGCTTGGAAAAGTGAAGATAATTTACAGATGAAACCTTTCAGTTTTTGTTACTCCATAAAATACAGACAGACAAATTACACAAATAACAGTACCTTTAAAAACATTTTTTTCGGTGCTATAATGATGCTGAAATTAATTCAAGTGATTTTATTAGAGATAAAAATTATTGGAAATCCTGGTATCTTCTCTGATGTCTCTAAAACTATACCTAAGTGAAACATTTGTACTTCAGATCCAGAAATAAAAACTTCTGGCATTGCTCATCATTAGAATTTTTCCCCTCAGGCTTTGTCTTTATTAGCAGCTTAAGAGTATATTTAGCACTATCATATGTGAAATCTCTTCTGTTTGCTAAAATAATATGGGATAAAATGTCTTTTTTTACAGTGTTACTCATTCATTACATAAAAATGAAAGAAACTACTTTAGTGTGTATATAGAACTGCTCTCTATTTTTATGACAAAAGGGAGGTGACAATACACATCCCTGAGGCACCCAAGGGTATTATGTAAGAGTCATTAGTGTAATTGATATTCATATAAAGACTGTTGTATCAAACATGATTAAAATGTGCGATATGTTACAGAGGTTCCAGAGTTCCAGCTACTTTGTTACAATCCTTCTTCTCATAGATATGCTCCTGCTTCCTTCTGAAAAAGTCAGATTATTTCAGAATAAAAATTACCTTTTCCTTCTTTACTAAGATAAAACACCATTTCTAAAAGGTGCACTTCGTCCTGTGTGTGATTTTCTCATGTAGAGTGAGATACCGTTTGTCCACTCATGCAGGAACAATATTATCAAGAGAATTCCTTGTTTTATGAAGACATTTTATTTGGAATCATTTCTGCAAACTGCTAATAGGCCTCACAAATTCCTGTAATGGAGTAAGATGTCTCTTGATGGCATGCTACGTTTACATCCACTTCCACCCTATGAACAGCGGAATGATGATGCAGCATTTATTCTCCTGTGAGAGGAGGAGGTGTATCTTTCTAGGAAAGGATTTTAACCTTCCATTTTTGTGTTTTTTTTTCATATTTTTAGAGAATTTTTACAATACTCCTAATATCTAGTTTTAAATGTTATTTCATTTTTCTCTGAACATCTTCCCATTTTCAGATGTTGGTCAGGTAGAACATGATCATCAGAAAAGAAACAGGTTAGCTAAAGTCCAAACTGCAGGGGATCATAGTCACAAAACAAGAGTCCCTGTGGCAATAGCAGTCTCTAATAGATGAGAAGGCATGAGTTTTTGATGTTCATCTCTGCCCAAAACTTGCTGATCATGGTAGTTCTAGCTCTGCTGGATTTGTTAGGTCACCCTGTCACAGTCTGTACCTTTTAAGATTCAGGGTCCCTGATGTAATGTTGCACGAAACGTGTTCTTCCCTCTCTAACAAGCTGAGATTGCAAGGCCTTCTTTTTTTTTATTTTTTGATTGTAAGTGTTAAGTCCCTTGTTGTCAAGTGAAAAAACAGTTTGTGGGTGACTCTCCCATCACGTTTCTTGTTGAAATAATCAGTTTAGAAACAATTCCACTGATAATTGTCTCATGCTATTGATAGATGAGTAGTTTATAATTCTAATAGATTTCAGTGTCTTTATTGGCATTTTCCATGGCAAGCATCAGTCCTAAACGCAGTATTTTTGATGACTAAGTTCTAACACTGCTCATTCCCAAGTGAAGATTATGGAGAGACAAATTCTCTGTCTGCTCACAGAATATTCTTGCTTATTGAAAAGCTCTTTTTCTGCCAAGACTGTTGAAATTTTGCAGTGTTACCTGGTCTTAAAATTTATCCTAAATATGCTCATGTTACACATATCAACATAAGTGTTGTGTCTACAGGCTGAGAAGGAATTTATTTTTCTTCTTTTCTTTTTCCCTGGAGAATCCATCTGCACTGAAGATACTGTGCTTCAGGCCTGCAGGGATGCTGAATAGGATTGTTCTTATACATCCAGGTAAAACTATGATAAGAACTTGCATAAGAATTTGCTGCTGGGAGAATTCAGCTGAACGTGGAGAAAAGTAGAAAAATCTGTTGGACGCAATTAGAAATGAGAGATAGTGGGAAAGAATGGGAGGAAAAAGCTTTTGTAGGGAAGAGATTTGAACTGAAGAGGGTAGGTGATAAGGAGAAGAGCACAGGAGTAGATGTGACGTGTTCATACAACAAAGAACATAACGTGCTTTGAGGCAGAAAAACAAAAGGTCAGAAGATAGAAGTTGCTCCAGAAACCTGGACTTAAGTTCAAGAGTCTTGAATTTCCTGCTGCTACTACCATCAGCAAGTATTTGGCAGGCTGTGTATCTCACTGTGCCATCTGAGTGCGAGTCAGTATAGAGAGGACTGTGGCCAGCTGCTGGATTTTGCCTTAATGAGAGAAAAAGCTTTGCCTGGCCAGTGGGGTGAGGTGACCTTGCTGCCTCAGCCATTCCCTTGCTCACTTTAGCTATAGGAGTAGCACTGACGGTATTCATAGGGTTTAATTCTGCTAAGGCTGAATTAACACACTGCACCAGTTCTTTTTCCTGGATGAATGTTCCAACTATTCAAAATTTCTTTTGTGCTTTCCAAAGAAATTTTAGGAGGATTTGCTGGGGACTTGTCATACAATAACAGATATTTGTTGTGTACAAATAATATGCTCGGAAGCAGGAGTCATTATTCCCAGAAATCAAATCTGCCATGAGAGATGATGAAATCACAAGCAGTAGAAGGGAAAACCTTCCCAAAGGGAACAACAGCATCTGTATGCAGTGACTGTCAGCAAGAACTTTTGGCCCTGCTGGATCTTGTTGCTTGTTATTTTAACTTGGAGTTAAATAATGGAATGTTTCCTCTGTCTATAGTGCAAGCTGGTTATAGCCTATACAGTAAATACATATCTAAATTGTTTTACAGGGCTACGTAAATAGTGAGTTTTCTGTAGGAGATGACAGTGGTGTAATAGCTATGCTTAAAGTATGATCTTTCCTTTTACATGAGTGGAGTTACTGATTATAGAGAACCTGTTTTATGGCCAACTCTGTGACTTTCCTGTGCCATAATTGTATATATGCTGCAGTTTGCTAAGGACATATGTGATTGCCTGAGAGCAGTATTGCCCTCTGTTGTGGTAACCTAATTTCAAACCTGGTGCTTCTGGCATGTTATGTTATGTTATATATATTATGTGCTTCTGTGTTATGAATAAAGTAACACAGCAGTGCTGCACAAGAATGTGTATAGGAAAAAAGTGGAAGCATTCCTTCTTGTACATTCTGCATGGAATCTACTTTACACATTGTGTTTCTTTTTAACCTCAGCCCTAGTCAAATTTATGACAACACTTCTAGGGGTGAAACAAGCAATCTGCAGGTCAGGTTCAATGGAGACAGAACTGGGTAAGTGCACTTACTCTCATGTAAGCTTTTAGTACTAAGTGTTTGTTTTCAAGAAAGAAAAATCCATATTGCCCAGCATCACTGCAAATTCTGGGCTTACAGTTTTTAAGAGATCATCAAATGGGAAATTTTTATTGGCTAATGTAATTAATGGTTTATCTTTTATCAGCGTCCTTCATTCAGGCAATTTTTCAAATCTCTTTTCAACCTCTTGATATGCAGTCACAAAAAAAGGACTGGTTATGTTGGTGGTGGTGGGTTTGTTTTTTTTTTTTTCCAGACAGGAAATAGGAATGTAATTTTGCTTGTCCCAGTGCTAATGTAAGCTCCTCTAGGGAATATGACTGTTTTACACATGCAGTAAGACGTAAATGTCCGGATGGGTGTTTTGAAAATCAGCCTATGCCTGTGTTAGGTGGCATACATTTCACTTTCAGGGAAACCCTGAGCTTTACACGCACAGAAGTGTACACCCTCTCTGGACTTCAAAATCAGGCTTTGAGAATAAAACAAACTTGAATTAAATTGGTTTCATTTTGAGAAGTCAAACCCCATAAGACTTTAATACTTGGGTGTACGCTGATGAAATACCATGACTCTAAAGACTATTAATATTCATAGGAAGTCTGAAATAATTCATGACTTTGTAGAGTAATGTTAGATGATGTACGATGGTAAACAGTATCATTTACACTGAACCTTAAAAATTATTGACAAAGACAAGTTCCTAAACACTGACTAAACCTTGTATTTGTTGTTATGATTTCTTGGTTTTATACTTCAAGCAGTTTTTCAATTAACTGCACTGTATTCAAAGTAATTATTCATTTATTATAGTCAGTTTAGATATGGTAAAGATTAAAGGAGTAAAACAAATCATTTCAGTGACATAGGGTAGTGATACACTGTTATTATTCTGATTTCTTTGCCTCTTGAGTAAGGATGATTTATAGCAACCATTTTTGAGCGATTCCTCGTTAGCATGTATTTTTATAAGTATTTATTTGCTAATACAAAGTATTTAGATAAAACAAGAAGCTGTCTTTTTCTCTTCCCATTCCTTTAGGGAATACATTCCCAGAATTAAAAAAACCAAAACACTGTGGATTTTAATAGCATACATCTAATACATGCAATAAAATGTACTTTTATATTAATAAAAAAAGATAGTTAATATAATGCACTGCTATTCTAAGATAGCTACATGCTTCAATGCTGAAAAATTAATGGCATGAAGCAGATGCCTTCAGTCATCTAGGAAGTGTGGTTTCCCAGTGCACTGCAACTGCATGCCCTGCAGTGTGTCATTTCACTTATAAAGGGGTTTTACATGTTTATAAAAGTGTGTTAAATATTGGTAAAGTTTATTTTATGCATTATCCATAAAAGTTGTCATAAGGATTTAACAAAGCAGCTTGCAGAGAAAGATTAGAAATAAAATCTCTGTATACAAAAATGATTTGGATGGTTTAGCCTAGATGGTTCTGACTTAAAAATAAATAAATAAATAAAATTAACATTTCACTTACTGTTCTCAAATATTCAGAGCAAGGAGAAAAACAGCACTAACTGAAAAGAGTGAAATATATGTTGTTACAGCAGTGTGTACGAGGATGCTCATTACAGAGATTCTTTTGGTATTTTCACTATAAATCCTCTTTATTCAGTGTAACATTGTGGTAATTTCACATCACATTTGGTTTTAACTTGGCAAATAACTTGTCAACACAGAAATTCAGTTCATCTGTATGTATGCATGCATTTATTCTTATATTTGCACAGACTATATCATGTTCACACGTTGCTGATGTATAGATTTAAAAATAAGCAATGCTTGTAAATCTGCTTTTTTTTTTTTTTTTTTTTTGGGTCCAGTTTTCTGAACCATCAGTTTGAAAGGTGATTACAGATATGGATTTTCAAAGGCACTTAGCACTGCCTTAAATGGTCACATTTAAGTTAATGGTAAAATTCCTATGACTTTAACCTAAGTTAGATCAGTCCTGGAAATCTCACCCCATTTTTACAGGACATTTATGAGATCATCTATAAAAGCGTAGGGAAGTTAGTGATTTAATGGCATTTTAGCAAGTGGAACTTCAAGAAAATAAGGGCATGTAGTGACAGGACGAGGGGAAGTGGCTTTAAACTAGAAAAGGGTAGATCTAAAGTAGATATTCGGAAGGAATTCTTTACTGTGAGGGTGGTGAGACACTGGAACAGGTTGTTCAGTGAGGTTGTGGATGCCCCCACCCTGGAGGTGTTCAAGGCCAGGCTGGATGGGGCTGTGAGCAACCTGGTCTAGTGGGAGGTGTCCCTTCCTATAGCAGGGGGGTTGGGACTAGATGATCTTAAAGGTCCCTTCCAACACAGACCACACTGATTCTATGAAAGGACTTTTGTGCCTCTGAACATTCCCTGACTAGATAAAAAAAGCCTAAAGCTCTTGTCTAGGCACCTACATCAGATTTTAAATGCTTCACTGAGGGGGAAATTGTTTTCCTCTTTAAAAACAAACTTGAAAGGATGTTTTTATTATGGATCTAAATGAAGAGGAAAGACCCATTAGAAAGTGAGGGATGCTTCATGTAAACTGCATGGATGAGCATCTTGGCTGGGGTTATATGGCAGCAGTGTAAGTACTGCAGGTGGAGTACCAAAAAGCATACAGAAGAAACTCACTGACAAGAATAAAAAGGAACTCTTTCTGCAGCCATGCTTTTATTTTTATGATGTAGTGTGTTCTGTTTTTTGGGTTTTTTTTTCCCAATTTGATAACTTCCTTTTCTGCTTCATTTTTCTCCACCTGCATTCATCCGTGCCTGGTCAAGATGTACCTGTCAAGTTATGCTGTAAGATAATTTATATAATTTCTGCAAATTACCAGAGAATTTCTCAAAAGAAAGCAATATAGTGCTGAATTAAGCTTGTCCCTGCCGTTTCTGTAAATAGATATGGTCTTGGCTATAGGCATAAAACCAGAAAAAGAATTGTTGAAGTGTTTACTGAAATGTCCAGAAGCATCTGGAGACTTTTGCTCCGTGTGAACCAGAATGCTTTACTTCCATTTATTCCCAAGAACAAATACAGTTCCTGTGTTTAAAACAAAACAAAAACAATTAAAAAAAAAAAAACAAACAAAACCACCACACACAAAGAAGCACTTCTAGAAAAGACATCATTATTTGTCAGTGCATGAGAGGAGACTGATGTTTCAATGTCTATTCTTGGACTTTATCAAACTGGATGCCAGTTCAGAGGTGTTTTTTTGACTGAGCTTGTGGCTATGGGCTGTTTCTGTGAATATCCTCCATATTTCTCACAGACTCTGACCTAGCCTGATAGTACCTGTGGTCGTTACATAAGTTTGTCTCAGGGGTCTGGTCTGGATTCTAGAATGGAAATCTTTCTGCTATGATTTGGTAAACTGCTGATCAAGTACCAACAGGCAGATATTATGTTATAGAGGCAGCAGTACCTCTGGGGAATGGATAAGGAAGGCCAGATTTGCTGTGGTTTGCAATCTCATTTGAAGCTATCAGCAATCTCCTAAACAGGGCATTTAGGAATGTGCTTTTATGCATGCATCCATTTTTATTGATCTCAACAGCATTTAAGTAAATCTTAAAAACTTTAAAAAGTGATCAAAAGAGAAACCTACGTAGTTAATTAAATATTGTAAATGAAACTGGCCTCAAATAGAGCGATTTCAGTTGAAAATGAGGAATCAAGAATTTGGATTACATTTTGGATGGTAGGCTTTAACAATTCAGTTTCTTTTACTGGTCTATTCCCAGAGAATTGTGGGTGTTCAGAGTTCATTGCAGCCACAGATTTGCTTTCAATCAACAGGTATTCAGTACTTTTGCTGTCTGCTACTGTTCCTGTATAAAACATTAATGGCTTTTATCACTTGTCTGAAAGACAATCATATGTGGATGTTCAATGAGTTGTGTAGTATCACTGAACTTTTTACATGATGTCTTATTGCTTTTTTGAGGCACTATCTGTTATTCAGGACTTTATGCTTAAAAATATAAGGCTATTTTTAAATGTTCTTAGATCAAGGTTGTTTGGGACATAATACATTGTATCTTAACTTAATTTTTTTTTTTTTTTAAGTTTCTTTTGCATAGATCAATACATTTAAATTTGTAAACTTCAAATTAAGCAGTCTAGAGGGAACCTGCTTTGGCAGGATCTCTGGAGGTCCCTTCCAACCCCTACAATTCTGTGATTCTGTGTGATTCTTTGATTTACTATCTAAAAGAACTATTAAAATATAGCCATCAGAAGTCCAGATGACTTGGCACAGAGAAAGGGACACAATGTCCTTTAGGACATCGTTGAGATCTAATCTGAAATGACTGCTGACTGAAACTTCATGAGCCTACCTGCTCTGTGCCCTGATGGAAACATTCAAGTCCAATATTTCTAATAGCTTCTTATTACTTGGCTACTCTTTGTATTTTCCCAGCTTTGGAGCATTCCAAGATTCAGAGGGATCCCCAGTATAATTAGATTCAAGAGAAATATATAAATCAAAAAAATTTCTCTGGGATGCTACATTGCTATTTTATTGTAGAACACTGCTGGTCTTCAGAAAGTATCAGTACAACAAACTGTACCAGCCAAGCTGGAAGTAGGGTATTAGGTACTTTTCAAGAAATTCTGGCTTTTTATTTATGTCCACAGGACTAGGGAATAGTGGTGCCTGTATCACAGAACCTTTCGTTATCTTGGCTAAGTGCAATATAATTACACAAAAGGAAACATCTTCATCATCCAAGCAATCATTTATTCCTTTCATGTCACGATCAAGAAACAAAGTGGGGAAGGAAACTTACTGCATATGTTTCTACTTTCATGGTGGGGTTTTTTGTTTTTTGTTTTTTTGAGCAAGAAATTAAAATCCCTAAGAAACAGAGCAGGTTCTTTATACTCATTATGGGTTATTGTGTGAAAATGCCCTACTGATTTTTGAAGGGAAGGAAGATTTAGGTTGGATGTCAGGGGGAAATTCTTTACAGAGAGACTGGTGAGGTACTGCAACAGGCTGCCCAGACGGGTTGTGGGTGCCTCATCCCTGGAGGTGTTCAAGGCCAGAGTGTATGGGGCCCTGGGCAGCCTGGTCTGGTATTAAATGTTGGTGGCCCTGCATGTGGCAGGGGGGTTCATGATCCTTGAGGTCCCTTCCAACCCTGGCCATTCTGTGATTCTGTGACGAAACACCCATAAATTTACTAGATGTCTTCTGAGAAGTGTGTATTTGACCAAGAATGAAAATGTTTACCGCATAAGAGATTTCCAAGAAGTAAATGGAAGTTAGAGTTTATTTAATCTCTGGAAATTGCAATTTGTGTGGCTGTTCAATCTGACCACTGGCATAATAAATGAACATACAGATATTAAAGTGGCACAAGCTTAGCAGGCTACAATAAATACAGAGAAACCAGTAATTATAACTTGTAGAAAGTTTAACTTTCTTATTTCTCCATCTCCCACAGAATATTGTATTTTGCTCAGTGTAATGAAATACAAATGGTTTAGTAAGCCACTAATGGACCTTCTGTATGATTTAGAATGGAATTTCATATGTTTACTGGATCAGAATCTGATACAAATGGAAACAACAGAGAGTTCAGAAATAGGCGATTTTTCTGCACTTTTCGGATGTCCTGACCCTGGAGATCCTTGAAGGAAAAAACAGTCTCCAATATAAATAGAGATAGCAGTACCAAATTGAGTAACAGCTGCCAAAGAACTGCTCCACTAACCATGCTGAAGAGATGATTTCCTGTTCTTTCTATGCTCCTTCTTTGGCGCAGTATGCATAGTACTGATGAACTGAGATCAGGTGATCTAGGTTTTGTTGTGGTCTGAGGAGCCTCGAATTAGAAGGACATTTTCAGGCATGTGTTAAGGTAGCCTTTATTTCCCCTTTGCACGGCTGGCATAACACAAAGGGAATGTAAAAATATATGTAAATGATGCTATTTTGGCCTGTTTATCATAAAACAGAATTGCATTGCTATGCATGAACCACTTTATTTTTATTTTTCATTTCTTAATTTTTGCTGCTAATCAGAGATTTTTGTCTTTTGCAAGAGAGAAGCTTGCAGCAATCAGTGTTGTGCTTACAACTTCTTTTCTTTGTGAAGGAGAATTCTTGGCTAACAGAAAGTAGAGATTGCCCTCAAATAGCTTAGACTAAATCAGTGGTCAAGAGAGGTCCTGGCATCTTGCCCCAGAATAGACTGCCTAAACTTCTGGATCATTTATCTTCCTCATCATCACATCTTTTGGAGAAGAGCTGGTGATCCTTACAGACCCCATAAAGGACAAGGTTCATAAAAACAAAACAAATATGGGTACGTTATACAATTGTTGGCATTAATTTTGATAGAATTTTAATCACCTTTCTGATTGCATCACAATAGAGACTCAGAGTCAAAAATAGCAAAATATTTTCTTTGTAGAAACCAACTAGTAAGGGAAGGAAGGATGAGCTGAAAGTAGGCAAATGCTGATTCTGCAATAAAAAAACAGTTTTTCATTTGATGCTCAAAAGAAGCATATTTTGGAGGGGGCAATGATGCTGTGATTGAAGTTAATATATCCAAAAGTCTTAGGCATTCCAGCAAAACAAACATCGACTGTGTATGTTTACATGTTCTGCTAAGGAATTAGTAACAAGGTGAAGACTAAATGCAGTTCTGCTTAAAGAGCACACCATGTTCACAAACAATGGAAGGATCTGAAAGATTGTTGTAAGTTTATGGTTGTGTCATAACTGGATTACTGTGCTTGTGTAACAGTGTTTTTGGTTACCCAGACCACTACCATCAACATATCTGGCAAGAGACATCTTGCCAACTTTCACAACCTTCCTCCATGTATAATTTCTATTAATCTTGCAGAGTAGTTGTTTTATGCAGACTCTACAAAAAAACTATGCATGGGGATTATGCAAATCTTTTCCAGGCCAGCTATGTGATGAGTAGATCCTGAAGAACATATCTTTCTACATGTTCTGTTGAGAAATGTTTCAAGTCTCTGCTTTCTGTTTGACACTCACAAAGGCCTTTTCCAGTCTCTGGGACATTGGGAACTGCATGCTAGAGCAGACAAGATTTTTGACCCTAGAAAGCTTTAAACACGCATAAACAGACTTTCAGACTAATATATGATTGCTAAACCACTGGACTTCAAGGAAATAGCTATTGCGCATGACAATATGATTTGATTATACTGTAGGGGAACATTTGGCTTGTTTTGTGCTTATATGCAGTACATACTGCTTATTTAGAATACTGTGAGCTTTTGCCTTGTATGTCTTACATCTAATGCATGATGTTTCCGTGTAAACATTGAACTACTTGTTGAATAAAATGGAGTTAGGCCAGCCTTGTGGTTAATATTACATCCCACCTTGCTGCTGTTAAAACACAGAAATCAGTACAGCATGAATGACTCGGTGAACAAAGTTGCTATTAAAGCATTTGTGCATTAATGGTTTCTATCTGTAATCCATATAACACGATGATGAGAAAAGTGAGGTGAAACAGAGGATTAATGAAAACCATCAATGGTAATTTCTGTGCTTTTACTAAATAAGAGTCCAATTTATAGCTTCAGTGTTGAAATTAAAGTAATATAAACTCTTAAACTAAAACCAAGCCTATGACACTGGGTTGGCTGTCCCTACATATTGCTCTCTTAATGCACTTGGAGTGCCTTAGAGGGCTGGAACACTTTTCAGTAGAGTCAGTTTCCCTATAGCCTGTTACTCTTTTGTAGGAAAAGAAATATCTAGTTATTGTAACAGCAATAACACCTGTTTTGGAAGTAGCTGACATCATTTTTCCATCTGCAATCTGCAGTAAACCGATTCTAAATTTCAAGACAAATGTTGCAGAATTATATTTCTTGTTTAATTTCTACTGTTCTTTCAAACAGCAGTTTGCAGAATGCATCTGGGTTTACAGCTAATGACCCATGAGCAATAAGCAACTGTTTAAGTAAAATGCACTATGAAAAAGCTTTTACCAAACAGCATTTTAATATTTTAAATAGATTTTCCATTGCAGGCTCTTTGTAACTGGATTACTTCTCTGATGTGTTCTGACAGAGCTGTTGTTAGGGATACTCCATTAACTTTGTCTGTCATCTTATTTTCCCCAGTATCCAACATAACACCCTTATATTTCATAATTTGTATTGCTATCAGTGCTGATTTGTAAATGTGCAAATTATAATTAACAACGGCCACTACTTCTATTAAATATTAAATCATTCTTGCAGCTTATATTTTCCACAGCAGATGGAGCCCTGTGGTATGCAAATAGAGTTTCCTTAAGTAGTCAGCAGTTTTAACCAAAATTTTGGCTCCAAAAATGCATTTTTTGTTTTCTTTATGTTTTCTGTAGTGTTTGGGTTAATATTTATTCACTGCAGATTCCCTTTCTCCCCATAAGAATTTCATGGACTATTACATTCTAGCACCGAGGTTTTGTTTCACTTCATTAATAGCTCCTTAATCATATGGCTTGCTTGTAAAGTACAAACGCTTGTTATTTGTACTTATGCTGCAGTATTGCATAAGCAGCAGTTAGTTATATTTCAATATGTATAGCAGAAGCAAAAGTGCTGGGTACACCACCGTAGTTTTTAATTTGAAAACCAATCTACGTGCACAGTTTTGTTTTGTTTTGTTTTCTCAGAATAAGCAAAAGCGTTTACTGTTTTATATTGTGTCTTAAACATTCCATTAAATGTCATCAGCTGATTCAGGAAAATGTATTGCAAAAATATTGGAGAACTGTAAAATGTGTAAATGTAATGAATGCTCAGAACACAGGAGGGAAAGAAAGTCCAACATTTATCAGGTGACTATAAAACAGCAAGAAACATTGATAGAAGAACATTATATTTCACTAATTTGTAGTACCTTAAGCATGAAACTGTTATTTTTCATGTTTACTGCTGTGCTGTTTTATTAAAAGAACACTGATCCAAAATTAACACAGCCTTTCTAACATCTAATCTGGAAGGCCAGCACTGTTATTCAGGAAACAGTTTCACCATCCACCCGAGCCATTGCAACTGAAGATTTTTCAAACGATCAACTCAGAGATTGTATCCTAAATAAGGACAACCCTTTTTTTTCCTCACATTTTTAAACGGATCCAGGAATATAGCGCTCAAGGACATTAACTGCCAAATTAACCAAAGAGTAATGAAAACTTCTCTGACCGAACATTTCAGTGAGCTGAAATGGCCTCGGTGATATAGGAATGAATTTTAACAAGTTCGGGTCTTGTCTTCCTGCCATTTCAGTAGGAGTTAGAATTAGCATGCTAAATAGGATCATCAGCAGTAAACAACTGAGTTGAAGTATCCTGGAATCCATGCTGTGAATGCACACTGGGACTTTGATACCTCTCATAACTCCGATGTTCCATTTACTCATGAATGTTAACCTACTTTAAGCTGAACTTGTAACTGATGCCAGAACAGAGTCCGAGGCCCAATAGCTGGCTAGGCTGAGTAGGAACAGCTCTGACCACTCTGAGGATTTGCATCTGCCGAGAAGGTACTTTTAGAAATAGTCCATATGAGAAAGAATTCTGATAACTTGGTAGGACCTGGTGGACACTTTGAGAACAGTTATTGTGGTTTAAAAGATTTTATTTTCCACTCTGAAAAAGTAAAAAACATGTTTTGTTCATTCAGATTTACAGAATTATTATTATTAAGAAAAAGAGTGTTTTGAGGGATGCTGCAGGGGTGATATTTCAAGAAGGAAAAATAAGTTTAACTAAGGGAACAGCAAGCAGAAAAGCACTGCTGGAGGTTGGACTCTGACACCACTCTGTGCCCTGCAGCCAAGCGCAGGCACACTTCTAACAAACCAACACAAGTCCTAAAAGAAGTCTGCTTGTGGCAGCCTGGGGCTGCGTATGGGTTGGTCTACTCGTGTGGTAACCTAGTGAGTTATTCTCCACAGAACTGGGGCCTGATAGAATTGCATTTTCTTCAACAGCCTTTAGTCTGTGTTTTTTCTAGAAATTTGCTATTATACTGAGTACTTTTAAGCTCTACCATCTCCCTGTGCAATTTCTACTGTAAAGAATGATTCAAGGAAGCAGAAATTTGACCAGTTTAGCTCAGTGAGAAGAGTCCCTATCCTCTTAAAGCATGTGTGTCCAACCTTCTGGGCTGTAATGAGTGACAGGGAGTTGTCTTGGGTCACATATAAAATACACAATATAGTTAATGTATATAAATAACAAAACTTCTTTTTCAAAGAAATTATTCCTCATGTTAGTATGGAATTACTTATGTGCAAGTTTTAGGCCATTACTCCTTGTCCTGTTGCTATGCACAATCAAGAAGAGCTTAGCCTCATGCATTTGCCTCCCTCCTCCTTTAGATATTTATAAATATTTATTGGATCAGTCTTCTTTTCCCAAGGCTGAACAGACCCACTTACTCAGCCTTTCCTCATACAGGAAATGCTCCAGGACCTTTATAAACTTTGTGCCCTCTGCTGGCCTCCTGGGAGATTCCTGTCATTTTTGAAACAGGGAGTCCAGAACTGGACACAGCATTCTAAATGTGGTCTCACCAGGGCAGAGGTAGAGGGGGAGAATAACCTCCCTCTACCTGCTGGCCACATTCTATGCATTCTGGGATAGTATTGGCCTTCTTAGCCACAGGGGCACACTGCTGGACCTTTTGTCCACTGAAAGAACCCCCAAGTCTCTCTCTGCAGAGGTCATCTCTAGCACGTATAACTCATTTAAATGAGTGGTGCAATCCACCAAAAGCGATTGTGGAATTTTTCAGCATGGAAAAGACCTTAAAGATCATCAAGTCCAACTGCAACCTAACCATACTACCCTAACTCTAACAATCTTCTGCTAAATCATGTCCCTGAGCATTGCATCTAAATGGTTCTTAAACACATTCAGAGATGGTGACTCAACAACCTCCCTTGGGATCCTATTCCAGTGCTTAACAACTACTTTGGTAAAGAAGTTGTTCCTGATATCCAACCTAAACTTAGCCTGGCACAACTTGAGGCCATTTCCCTTTGTCCTGTCACTAAAAGTGATAAAACTGTGAGCTGTTTTTCACCTTCAAGTTCTTGCACAGAATCTCGTTTTAATTCCATGAATGTCTAGATTTCATTTCACAAATCATAAAATATGTACCCCCACCTTAGCCAACTTAATTTAGAAAAGTAAATGAATTTTCTATAATCAGCATCCATACTCATGGAATTGGCAGAAACACTATTCAAATACATATTACAATAATAATTAAAAACATATCACAAATTATTTTATACTTTTTGCAAGCTTTTTAAGGCAGTGAATATCACAGTATTTACCAGTACCACACGAGTATTCTGGATATTTTAACTCAGTGCATGTGTCAACTTACTAACTTATTTTACGAAATGATACAAGTCCAAGTTGAATAACTACATAAGAATACTTACGTGTCTGCTTAACAACAAAAACTGTCTTCATACATACACATGTATAGTGTGGTTGAAATATTATTGGCAAGCACTGTGTTTTACTTGCCAAGCAGCGGAAGCACATATAATGTGTCATACGCAGGGGTTTCAATTTGGCTGTGTGTGTGGTGAATGTGAGGGTGCATTGCACCGTCTCTTCCTCAGTATTCTCTTGTTGTCTATGCAGTCTATGCTTGAGCTAGGAGCGGTTAACAAAAAAATGGCTCCCAATGACATTTATCATCACTTGCTGAGCATTAATGGAGACCAAGCAATGGATGTGAGCACAGTGAGGTGGTGGGTTGTGTGTTTCAGCAGTGGCAATAGTGACAGTGGTTAGATTGATGTAGATTTTTTTGAGCATGGTATGCAGGCTCTTGTTCATCACTGGTGAAAATGCACAGCTAATGGTGTTGATTGTGTTAAGAAATTGTGTTTTATAGCTGAGAATTTGCTTTATCAAATAGTGTTGTTTTGCTTTTTGTATCTGTTGTAATTTCTATAGAAATGGCGTTACTTTTGGATCTACCTATGTATTTGGTGTCTTTCAGTGCAATGTATCGTTGGTGAAGATGTTGCACTGGGCATAGAAAAAAATCTTCCAGCACACTCCCCTCCTTGTGAAGCCGCAGTTGTGATATGCAGTACCTCTGAAAACCTGATGTGTAATAGCTAAGGAATGGACTTACAGGCAAAGGAACAACTCAATATCCGATCAAAAGAAGATATCAGGGCAGAACCTATTTTCTTCATAGGTTCAGAAACACAGCTGAGTGAAATCCATTAGGCTGTTTCTACTTAGAATCTGAGGAAATCCTCTCTGGAGAAGCTAAGGAAACATGAGCGTATTTCAGTCAGTCACTGATATCCCACTTAAACCTTATTTGAAATCTGTTTAAGGAGGAACTGATATTTTATCTGTGAAACTGTAGTGCTTCTCTTCTCTAGGAGGAGGTTAGTTAGAAGTATTTTAATTATAGTGAACTATTTATATGGATATATTTCTTGATTCCTTTCAATTGCTGTTCTCAATATAGGAGATTGGAGCACTATGAATTGTCAAGGAAGTAGTCTCTAAATACCAATCAGTCTATTTTTGAAGCTTAAGATAAAAGCATTGCTAAGAGCTGTGCATCACTCCCCTTGAAATTGTTTTTTTTTTGTTGGTGGTGGTGTTTTTTTTTTTTAATAATTGTTTATACTGGATGGGCAATCTACAGGAATTTACAATATGGAGAAAGAGAAGTAAGATTCCTAAACGTTTCCTCCCAAATCCTGAAGCTTGTTTTATTCAGAAGGTGCATGTCATTTTGGGTAATGGTGAAGGTAAGAGGAGACCTTCCACAAGATCTACCCGTGGGACTTTGGATGAGGTTTGTGGGCTTGTTTAGATGTTTCAGTAACTCAGCTGTAGAACTCTTGCTTTCAGCTAGGCACAAGAGGATTGTTCCTTGGCTACTCTTATTCAAATATAAGAACTTTGCTTTTCCGCATAACATAAAATTGTAACACTATTTTTGCTTTCTTCTGCCCTTCCAAAGCAAATTAATTTGTTAGCATGCTGTCTTTAAATTGATGCACATTGGAAAGGAGGGCAGGCTGCAGATTTTCAGCTGCTTTTCAAGAATATACATTTACAGCTTTATTGTATCTCCGTGTAACAGAATAATGGAATATAGGGAGAAAAGAAGTTGGTAGAAAGCGTTTAGAATTTTGGGCCTTCTAGAGTAGAATACAACAGATTGAAACGTAGATGGATACGTTTATTTTTTTTTTAAGAAATGATAGGTAAATTAAATACAAGAGAAGTTATAGCAACATACAAAAATAAGCTGCATTATGAAACAACGTTTCACAAGATCACATTTAATCATAACATAGCAAAACATGAGATCTGGGATTTTTTTGGCAGGCAAAAAGCTGAAGGAATTCTGCCTACCTTAGAACAAGGGAGCTGACTTTCCAGGAGCTGAAATTCCACAAACAGGAATATTTTGCAGTGATACTCTGCAGTCATAATGCTATAGCAGTAAATTGAATTCAAAGTTTCTGCATACTGGCCTTAGAGACAGAATAAAAAGCAGTAGAGAAGAAGCAGGAATTGACTGGAGTCAAGTTAATTAGTCGGTGAACTAAATGAGTCAATAAAGAATAATTTCAACAAAACATAACTGTGAGTGCCAGCTCAGGTCAGCTGGGATTCATTCCTCTGCCTTTCAGTGTAAAAACCACATACCAGTTGACGTTCCAATTGATGTCACAACAAGAGCTTTAAAAAATCTGCATTTGGTTACAAGAAGGCTCTAGAGATGTTAACTCTTCGCACTTTCTTGTTTGTTTACTGGCATGTTGTTTTTTTTGGGGGGGGGAATTTTTTTTGTTGTTTTAATTTAAGTTAAACTGATATGTGCAAATGTTTTGATATCAAGAAAAAGTTTAGGCTCCCTACTATGTTATTCCTGTGATGATGCATTAGCAACATAGCTTTTCTTTAGACTTCTCAACAATCCTCTGGATGGTTTTATGGGCAGATGAGAGTCTAGAAAACTTAATCCTGTTTCTGATCTCCAAGTTTCTTTACAGCTCAAGTTGACAGGGTTTTAGGGCAGACCTGGCAGAGTAGCTTCTGTTGTCTTACATGGGAAACTTAAAACACACTAGTTTATATCAGAAACTAGAATGTGAAAATACCACTATTTAATAAAATTTCACGCATCTGTTTCTATCCAGTGCTTTCTAGAATCCAGTAATCCCAGATAGCTAATTGTCAGCATTCTTACTGAACTATTATAATATACAACAACAGGAGGTATCATCTTTCTGTCATTTTCCTGAAAAATGTTTCCATATAAGTAGCCAAAGTAGACATGAATTTTGTTATTTTGATCTGCTATATAAGGTAAACAGAGAGACATTGACTTTAAACATCATTTCTTTCTCTATACACCTTTTGGTTCTCTCAATTGCTGTCTTCTGATAACAATCCTATCAAAGAAATATTGTTCTCAGTAATGATTTTACAGAGCATGGATTCTCTTTAGAATTCTAAAAATACAATAGTATCCAAGGCTGATATTCTTTTTCTTTTACTTTTTTTTTTTTTTTCTTTTTGGTAAATATTGTATTAAAAGTATAGAAAACTACATAGAGATCTTATTTACAAAAAGGACAATTTTCTATTGGCGTGAACTTTTACATCTGGTAGTAACATAGTTATGAACTTTAAATATTTATTTTCCCCTGCACAGTAAAGGAAGAGAATTAAGTGCCCAGGCAAAGTGCATATGTAGTTTCAGTAACATTAAGTATTTTGATTCATAGACAAATCTTCATTTTTTTAATGTTCATTATATCTATACGTTTATTGAAAGTGATACTGATAGTAAACTGTGCTGAGTTATAAAAGATGTTACAAGGGCAGAACCCCATTAGTCCTTGCTTTGGGTACAGTTTTAAGAGTTTCTAAAGGGGCCTACGTTTTCATCAGGAATTTTCAAATCTCAGAATCTCTGAGCTCTACTTAAAGAGCGTGGTTGATACATCTGTGGTAAATTTTGTCATACAGCATTTTCATTTAATTAGATTGTGAACTCTCAATGACTTCCTGAGAGTAAATTTTCTTGAGAGGAGAATTATAAAACATTAGATGAGGTAAAGGACTTGAGAATACTTGTCCAGAAGAGATTGATAAGAACATAACTAAGACAGCTGTGAGTTGTGCTTTAAAATTGTAAATGATGCTAGTAAGTGATTTTCACTTATGATTTTATATAGAGTCTCAGAAATTGTCTTCTACAAAAGCTTCTCTAAATTACGTTCAGTTTAGTGATCAGAATGACTATATATGAAATCTTCTGGTGTGCATTACATAGGAAGGAGATGTTGAGAGTTGAATTTGCTCAACTTTAAGAGGAGAAGGCTAAAGGGATATATTAATGCTGTCTACAGCTACCTAATGTGAGAATCTAGAAAAGACAGAGACAGAGCTCTTATCAGAGCTGTACAGGGAAAGAACAAGAGGCAACAGATTCAAGTTAGATTACGAAGTATTCTCATTATATATGAAGATTTTATTTTTATTTTTATATTTTATTTTACAATGAAAGTGATCACAAACTGGAACAGTTATCTTGATAAGCTGTGTTCACTGCTTCCGTGTGCATATTCAGAATTTGACTGAACTTCTTGTTGATCCTGCTTTGAGTGGGTGATTGGAGAAGATGACCTCTGGTACCTCACTACCCAATTTGTTCTGAGATTCTGCTTTATGTTGTATTTGCAGTTTCAAGGGAGTAGATTAACATGTACAAGTTCTTTCAAGACTCAGTTTTGTGAATTATCCTCCTATTCATGCTTTTATCAACATTTAGAGGCCAGGTGAGGTGTACGGATTATGCTATACAACACTTAACACTTCTACAAGATACCAGATATCCAGATATGATGACAACTCAGCAAAATCTTCCCAAACGTTTCTCAGAATTATTGTGCTAGATTTTTAAGTTTTCTGTAGATACGTGTGCTTACCCTTAGGCTCCTTGGTGGTACTCCCTGCATTTTCTGCTGTCACTTGGATGATGTAGCGGCCTGATTCACTCCGCTGTGCAATGCTGAAGCTTTTGATTGATGTTTAATTGAATAATAACTCTTTGCCCCTTGTCCAGTGGGTAGAAGACAAACTATACAGATTTTTAAGCTGCAACAAAATGCCATTATAATACATGCAAAAGCTCCACTTCAGTGTTATAAAATCACTTAACTGTAATGCTGATAATTTTGTTTAATGCATATTTTTAAATGAAAGCAGCCTGGCACTATAATCCCTTTAACGTTGGAGGAACTTAAATCTAATGGAAGGGCAGATGCTGGGACACAAGCTGCTAAAAACGTTGCTAGAGGATGTCAGGTATAACTCTGACAGCTGTATCTGTTTCTGTTCAGTAACAAGGAAGAATTGGTTGAGGATGTGGTAATCAGTAATAGCATTGGGTCTAATGACCATGAAATAGTGGAGCTGAAGTTTTTCAAGGTAATAACAAAAGAGAATGTCAGAGTACAGTCCTGGAGTTTGGGGAGAGCAAACTCAAAGGAAACTTGGAGTCAGATCTCTTTGGAGGCATCTCTAAAGGTACAATTTGCTCAGAATAGGTGACAAATTTTTAAGGACAGTATTCTCCAGGCACAAGACCAATTCATCCCAATACTTGGGAGAACAAGTAGATGTACTGGGAGATTGACTTCGCTAGGCAGGGAACTAATGGCAGAAGTCCAAAGTCCAGATGTTCTGTTATGGTAAGCCACTGGAGACAGCTGTATGTCTCTTGGAGAGAACAACGGATAGACTGTTCTGCCAGAATGGAAAAGAATTGCTTAACTTCATGGAAGGGTCTGGTCCGAACTGCAGATTTTGCAGAGAAAACTAGTCACTGTCCATCTGAACTGCTTTATTTTCTTTGACAGTGTCTCTGCAGCATACCAACCTATGCTACTTCTTAATTTTATATGATTACTAACAGATATAAATTCTGAACTGTGAAATGCTAGATAATGTGAAAGTGACTGAAATAACCAAGGTGGCAATTTTTTCAGACCTAAAAATGAGAATTTCCAATTGTTTTGAAGCTTCTGTGTCTCAAGCCTTTGCAGCATGTTTTGCGTAGTGTTGAAGCCTAGTTACAATTGATGTTTTTCTTTGAACACCAGGCACAGCTGGTATTGCCAGTCAAGCAAGTTGTGCTTCCTATTCGCCACATTATGAAGGCATAAAGTGTATGATACAAACACTGTTGGCCATATATATATATATTCATGGTAATATTAAAGCTGAATTTTTACTGATGTGCTAAAACAATCAGGATTTGATCCTGCTTACTCTTGGTACTAATCTTGTCCTATATGCGCTATGCATTTAATGTGATGTAAATGATTTACTTCCATTCATCAAATTCACAGGATAGGCCTATATCCTTGAAACAAATTTAGAATATATAGCACAGTTCATAATCTGTATTAAAAAAAGAAAAGAAAAGCAGTCATGTATTAGGCCATCAAGAGTCAAAAGCATAATTTGAAATGATAAACGTATCCATTTTAAGTTACACATTACTTTGCATAGTTAATATCACTATAATTAGTCATAGTTCCTGTAATTTATTGAAAAAGATGCTCAGCCCCTCTAGTGTACTACAGTGATGAATGTTGGAAGTGCAACTTTGGAAGCAGGAATCAAGAAAATTAGTAACAGTTGGAGAATTAGCATGTAAATCAATAATATCTTTTCTCTTGCATCTTGAAAACCAAGGGTATACATCACATGCTGCATAATGAAAGGCAGGGCAGAAGTTAGAATTGCAACCTCTTCTATACTGCCAGGTCTGATTTTACTGCAAGAAATGTTTAAAATTATTTCAAACGTTAGAGTAAATCTCTAGTAAATATTTGAACTATGTATAACTAGTCACAAATAAATTAAGCTGATTTTATGCATTCTCTCTAATTAGAAGGGCGCAGCATTTGTTGAAACGTGATTAGTATTATTCATTAAGCAAAAAATTCTCATTTGTATCTTATTATCACTATTCTGCATAAACCAACACAATTTGTCATGAACTCCCTCATTTGCTGTATCCTCAAAAAGCAGATTATGCTTATTTTTCATTTGGACAGTGGAAAATCAAGCCAGGTGTTTGGCAGCACCAGAGTGTTCAGGTGTAACTGTGCCAGTGATGGTACATTACTAGCAGCGTGGATGAAGAATGAGGCATGGAGAAGCTTGGGACTGAGGTGCCTTGAGGCCCATCCCTTTAGAGTGGTCCTGCTGATGAGACAGGTGGCGGTGTACAGGACTAAAAAAAGAAAAAGCAAACTTTTCTGTAAAGTCAGCCTTTCACCTTCAAGCGGAAACAAGAGTGGCTTTCACAAGCTGCTGCTGCACTGAAATAACTGGGCGTGTTTGTGACCAAATTATCGATACCTTTGTCTTAAAGTTTCTAAAACTGAAAAATACCAGTTGGTGCACAGGGGTCTCTGTGCTGTCTGAGACGAATCAGTACGATACTGCAGGGGCAGTGCGCTGTACATAAATATTTATACATGACTTTGATTGTAGGATATTATGCAGGATAACTAATTCACTGTGTGCATATTCTTCCACTGCTTTCCTCTCATTTCTTTTCAAGCTTTGAAAAACATCTCTTTAAATATCCCATATTTAATTCTACCCTCACTCACATGCATGTAAACCATCAGTAGTACTGCTGAGGTCAGTGGTGATGCGTGAGTTGGAACAGAGAAGTAGACTTTCTATATGAGTTCAGTAGTGCTATAGATTTTAAATTGTGAACCCTATGTTCCAGATACAAAGGTATAGGAACAGGTGGCCCAAAAGCTGAGTTCTACTAGATGATGTGTCTCTCTTTTTTAGTGCCTTTAAACCAGGATTACAGGGATAATGATATTCAATGGGCACCAACATCTGTAGCAGTAAAAAGTGATGTAAAAATGTTAGGCATTGTTATTTCTACATTGGACAGATGGTAATAATGGATAAATCATCTAGTCATTTTGGGTTTTGTTTCCTACTGCATTTTTTCAGGTCTTTCTAGTTTGAAGACAATGATTTAAGTTCTTACAGTGCCTCGGGTAAATATCTGGTTGTGGTCAAGATCACTTTTGCTACATGGGAAGCCAGAGTCTAGCTTCTCTGAATAGCTGCTGTGTGAATTATTTACCGTTTTCTTAAATTCATGTGATGATGAGTGCCACAGTCATTTGTAGGCAGCATAGTACTCTTCAGTCTAGTGTTGAGAGGTGATCCACTTTCACAGTCGTTCTCTACATTTCCCTTTTTTGCCTTTGGAGGTGTTATTTTTTTATCAAACTCATCTCTTTCAGAAATTTCTTGCTGAATCTGGTGTCTGGTTGTATTTTTGGAGCAAGGAAACAATGAGACAGCCTTGTCTGTGTTATGGTATGGAAATAAATTGCCACTATTGCAGGAGACATGACAGCAAATTTTCATCCAACAGTCAAAGGAAAGGAAAAGTGCCATTTCCAACATAACCCAAAATGGCAATGAAAAAAAACCATCCAGAACAATATTAAGAAGGAAGGACCTTTGCATACGTTCATGCTAAAACAATGAAAGCATGGCTATAAATATGAAGTTCACATCTTGCCACCTAACCATTAATGTTATACATCTTTGCCACTGCTCGACTATATCTTGTCGGTGAGATAATGACTACTTCATTTCATTTTTCAGAAAATATACTTGTGAATTACAAATCCAGACTATGAATAGCCTAAATATCTAGTAAGAGAAACAATTACAATTTCTTTCTTTCTAACATGCAATTTTAATTTTCATAACTCTAAAAAAACATATTCCCCACAATGCAGGCCTGCCAGGAGGACTGAAATCTGCAGGCTATGCCTCTCAGGCTGTTTCCCAATGACTCATTTTTAATTTTAAAGAAGCATTATCTCTAGCTAGTAAATTAACAACAGCCTATAGTGCACACACACTGTCATCCATCTGCTTAAGGCTCTTGTCATTTGACACCAGTCTTGTATCTATAGACTTCATCTGGTATTCAAAAGCTATCAACCCTGCCTCCAAGATAGCCCACCTTCTGGCTCCGGGCTAGAGGAGTGACTCTCCATTTCCAATTCTAATGAACACATAGCTAGCAGCGGTTTTTCCATTAAGGTTCTTAGAAAACAGACAATGCTGGAATGACTTGGATCCAGAACTGCATGGAAAGTGTTTGTAAAAGAGAATGAACTAGTTGAAGAATGCTCCTTCGGCAGCTTCACTTCTGTTTCTGCACTTCCTCCATCAAATAGTATGCTCGGCATTCCCTCCTGTTGTCATCTGTTACACAGCAGTGTTTATACTTCTGCATTCCAAGGAGTGGAACATATTAACAGATTAAATTCTTAATATTATCTTTCAAATTAACAACACCATTGCTAACAAGTTTTGAAAAATAGAAGCAATATCAAAAATCTCATAACTGGTATGAATCTTCCAAATGAGAGAAAGCCATGACATGGTTGGAAAGGAGCAACTATTTCACAGTTGCTAAATTTTGTGTAATTTCACATTTGGCTGCAAATGAGGTAATTTGTATCCTTGCAAATAATTTCTGTGTAATCCGATGTGTGTTGTAAAGAGGTGGTAAGGATTTAACAGGGAATAGTGTCTCCTTGACAAACTTCAGTCATCAAAGAATAGAACAAGTTCCAAGCAGCAAAGGCTTCGTCAAGGTTAGAGAACTTATCCCAGGAGTAATTGAAGAAATGAAGCACATGTTCTGGACCTCAAAGGTCATAATTTTTTTAGATTTTCCTTTCCTGACTCTAATAGATGTGTTTGTCATGGACATAACTGAGAAAAGTTGACACGAGTCACACAAGATTGCAGTAGTGGTAGGTGATATCAGCATTTAAAAATCAAGGAAGGCAGGGCAAGTGGAAATTTTTCTTTCTACTTTCCTCTGCCTTGGAGCTTGAAGAAATTCTTTCTTTTTTTTTGTTTGTTTGTTTGTCTTGTCTGAGAATCAGTGCAGTGAAAAACTTTGTTGCTGCTTACCTTACAAAATGTGTGTTTATTCATGCTTCTTGTATCCTTCTGCTGTGGACGTGATGTCACGTATTTGAAATAAAGGAGGGCTTCAAATGAGATGCGAGTGACGGTATAACTTGCTGACTCTTTATTCAGGTGTGGAGAAAGAGAGGAGGGCACCAGTACCAGCTTAACACAAATATCATTATGCTTCAACATGTGACAGACTGAGCATGATGTACGCTCAGATGAGACTGCGGGAATAACAGTATAGTCCAGTTTCTGTTAACTCCTGGTGAGGACTTGCATCTTGTTTCACAAATTTCAGATCACATCACTGGTATCAGTTGTTTTTTTGTTCACTGAGTTATCTCTGAGAGAATGAGTCTGCAACAGGTGTTTGCAGGACTTTTAAAACTTTTAAACGTTCTTTTAAACAGAAAGTCAATTCATTTTGTGAGGTACTGTGATAGTTTTACAAAGGACTGCTCTGAAAATAGTGCCTCTTGTTTTATGATGTTGACCCACAACGTCATCAGAGGCAGATATTGGGATGGTAGCAGAGGTTGAACCTTCCCACCAGCATCCCATTTCGTGTTCTTGCCATATGACAGATGGCAGCAGAGGGCACTCTGACAGAATGACGTCTGACATGGAAGTGCAGATGTAGCAAAGGGGATATCAGTGAATTCTTCCATGAGGAAAAAATGGCACTTGCTGTCTGTTTATGGAGGTGAAACAGTGAATGTGAGTGCAGTGAAGTGGTTGGTGCTGTGTTTTAGTAGTGGTGACAGTGTGAGAGACAAGTCACATTTGGGATGGCCATGCAGATTTTTATGAGCATGGCATGTAGGCTCTTGTTAAGAGCTGGCAAAAATGTATAACAGATGGTGTTGACTGTGACAACAACCTATGTATATTATCTAATAACATTCTCAGCTATATGAGTAATTTTCATGTAATTTGTATGAACAATACAAGCACTATCTTTAAAATGGTTGGGCAAACTTTTCTGTATACCCACCAAATATGAAACTGCCTGGAATTAATAAACCTTTGAGATTATTTTTCTATTTATTGTTGCTCCACTAAGCAAAAGACCTTTTAATTTGACTTTATTTGGGTATTATATCAAATGTTTCATAGTGAGGTAATTTAAAAAAGCCCCTTATGCTCAAGTTTTTGAGATATGTGACAGCAGCGTCACATTAGAGGAGAAATGGCTGCTGGTTTCTACTTTTTGAGAAAATAAGATTAGTATGTAAACGACTTAAAATAAAGCATTTAATTTGCTACTAATTATATAGTATATAAAACATTATTAATGGAAGCAAATTAGTCATGATTTTGTATTTATACATTTTCAATTGGCACAGTTGGCTCTTCATGAAATGTAACTCTCTCTCTGCAAACGTTTGCTTACTTCCTTACCTTTAGGCATCTTATTAATCCTTCTGAAGTCAGGGAGACAAATTCTGTGACTATACTTTAGCAACCATAACTGTCTACAGGTTTAGAGGAGAGACTAAACTTCTATTGGAAGGTATACTGACAAATTGTAATAGGGTGCCAAAGAGACACTGGGACTGTGATGCACTCTCCAATACTTTCTTGCCAAATGCATTATGAATTTGCCAGACTTGGTTTTCAGTTCTGAAGGTTTAATAGTTTTCCAGTACTTTCTCTAGGTAAGGAAGCAGGTGTTTATATCTTAATTTTACAAATGCAGCAAGTGGATCACTTAAGGAAGCTGGCTCAGAAACCTGATACTGGAGGGAGGAGTATAATTATAACTAAACAACTCCTGGTTCCTGATTCTGCGTTCGGTACATTGCAAGATGTTGTTCTCCAAGAAAATCTTTAAAAATATGTACATAAATTAAAACTATAAATGTGTAACTTATTGTATTGAGTATACATTCACTGGCAAATAATGACTATTAAAGGAATAGTAAGTAAGTCTGTCAGATAGCAAGATTATTTTGTGTCATGTCTAACTCAACTCAGTCTAACTGAAAAGTCTGTCTATTAATTGTCCAATTTATCAGCCGATGTTGATCTTTTTTTCAGTTGCCTGTATGGATAAGTACAGCAATAGTCAGAAGGTGTAGTCTCAAAAGCACATTGAATCTCTTTGAGATCATAAAGTACAGCACCAAATGTAAAGGAACAAATGTAAGAAGTGCATTAACCAGTCTGTTAATGTAGTAATTCTCTGTCAAGTTGTTTTAAAGGAAATAATGCTTTAAAAACTGACTCACAGAATGGGCGGCTGTGAATCAATAAATGTACAGTTAGATATTCAGCAAATAATTATAAAAAATAATACTGATAATAAATAATACTGAAGATCAAGGGTACCACATTACGTACAAATAATCCAACATTTGAAAAGAAATTCTTTATTGTAGGAGAAATTTTCCTTAAAAAAGGAATGAAAGACAGGATGTTTCAAGCTAATCTAAAAAAATCTCATATCAACCTCCATTCTATGCCCCAAATTCATTTTATTGTTTGTAGCATTTTTTCTGCATTTCCAAATATTGAACAATAGCACAAATTCAGACCTGCTGACCTCTTTCTACGCATCAAATATAGGCCACAGAAATTTTTCACTTCTTTGATGTCTGACAGGCTAATGACAAAAATAAACAGTCGCTCCTTTCTGAACTTTCATATATGTATCTGACACGTAGGTAAAAAAGCAGTCATTCCTCCACATGCTGGAAATTTCAGCCTGCCTCAACCACCTTCCAAAACTATCATAGCTACCAGTTTTTGCCTAATTATGTAACTAGGAGCTTGACAAAACACACATTACCTCCCTTCTGAAAGTATTCAAAATTTATCTTTAGATTGAGCTATACCTGTAGTTCAGGCCCTGATTATAAAATTGGCAATTATATGTTTTGAGGACCCTGGTCAGAGATGAAATTGTATTTTGGATTTTAACTTTTTATTTTCAGATATGTAACTGTCATGAAATTCAATCAGTTTTGAACAATAAATTCTTTAATGTCTCGACTGTTGGTCTCTCCTCTAAGAAATACATTCTTTCCATGTAGATTTGTAGATGTATGGGTTCATGTAAATAAAAATTCAGGTGTTTATCCATGGTACATCAAGCTATTTTCAAACTTTCCTTGTCAAAAATTCAAATTAGTTTCTTTTGATTAAGTTTGAAATGTCCTAGGATGCATGGCATTGATTTAACCATTCTCTACCTGAAGCTGTAATCTTGTTTTGGAGAAAATTTTTGTCCTTCAATATTTTATTCAGATTTTTTTTTGTCCCTTTCTATACTGTCATCTCTAATAGTATTCATAGTCTGAAATAATGCATTTGAATGGGGAAAGAAGGTTTAGAAAAAACTTCTTGAAAGTATGTCTGAGTGTAATTTCTATGATTTTCAGGACAATATATCTGTATTTTTATCAGCTGGCTGCTAATGAAAAAACATGCCATTGTATGATTAATGAAAATTGCCATTTTTAGAGTAATAGTAGTGTATGTGCTCTTGGTAGCTATTAGAGTTTGCTATTAGCGCATCAGTGACACTGGTCACTTAGCATCAGACTATTTGCTGTGTGCTACAACCCTCAGCTTAAAGAAATCTACTGTCTTTCAGTGATGGTGCATTGATAGTATGAAGTTAAGTGAGCGTGATTTAGCTTTGAACATCATGCTACAGTTCCAATTAACCATTAAGTTGTCATTTACATAAACTCAAATGTTTTGATAAGGAACAACCAATTGCTATAGCTAAAAAAAAAAATAGGTTTTATACAGATCAGTTTAGTAAGCATGAATTCTTCATGTGTTATAAGGAAGTTGCTTCAGATCTCCTGGGACAAATTGCAATTTGACTGACTGCCAGTAAGTGAGGTCATACTCTTATCTTTTTTATTTGTTTATTTTTAATTTGTGGGTGAACACTGTGCTCATTAAAGTGAAGAACTCCTCACTAGTTTTAGCCAAGCACTACAATATTCTATATAATGAATTATGTACACTTGAATCCTTTTCAATAGTTTGCCTAATTTTCTTTGGAATTGCATGGAGTACTTTGTTATTAAACTATTTTTTCCAATTTGTACTATTTATATTTCTAGCACAAATCTTCATTTGGTTACCCTTGTGCAGCAGATGTTTGCCCTTTCACTCTTCCCATATGGAAGTGAGATGTTGGGCTTTTCAATGTTTTGCTTTGTTTTTATAGGTAAGAGAAATAATTGAGTGAGCAGCTGAGTTAAAATGTTTCTCTGCATTTTGGGATTTATAATGAATACGGTGTATTTGAATTACTGTGGACCTTTATGGGTTTATATTGTTTTGTGGTCATATCTGAGAGCAGGGAATACATTTCATGATCTTAGATTTAGGAAAATAAGTCACTTTTTTGTTTGCTTCATCTTACTTGTTTTCAATGGTGTAGCCCTTGCTTTTCATCCCATTTGTTGGATTAATTATTCAGTGTATTAGGGAAATATTTAGAAATTCTGTTCTGGTGGCAAATAGATACCAGTGACTTAACGCTTTGGGCACAACGCTAAGCAATATCAGATCTCTGAGGCTTGAGACAGTAAAAATATCCAGATTTTGTCTGTAAATGTTTTCTCATTTGAAAAGGTAAACTTCCAGATTTAATGCTGCCATTACCAGAATGTTGTTGGCATCGCTCGTATGTTAGAAGATAATTACTGGACTCATTCTTGACATGTAACATTTCTTTCTTTTAGGGACGTGGGTGACAAGCACACAGAGCTCACTGCTAAACTACTGCAATCACGTAAGTTTTCTTCTTGCCTTCATTAACATTAATGCATTTTCCAAAATATGCAAGGAGTTAATGGAGAAAGCATCTGTGTAGTCCACATTATGAGAGAAATGTATTATGTATTATGTAATGAGTTTGTTCCCATACTTGACCTGGTATATCTCATAAGCAGTTAGATTTTTGATTGCCTTTTAGGCTTTTCAGATGACTTACCCTCACATTTTTATTTTTATTTTGACTGACTAAGGTGTTTTAAGTCATTTCCTGCTTTGTCACTCTCGTCTGAAGAACTTTTCATAAATGCTATGAACCATATAAGACTCTCATTATAAATGCATTTCTCAGGTAAAGACTAAAATATCTTTTATGAGGCTTGTATCCTATTTCTACCTAGATGGAGAGCTCATGATGTGAACTCATAACAAATTAGAAAGAGTTGCAATGTTATGTGGTCCAGGAGTTACTTCTTCTCTGGTCACCTACTTATTTTCTACCTTTCTGTCATAGCATTTTGATTGTCACCTTCCCCCTCTATTATTCTTCCTCTGTAACAAAGATGATCCCACACAGTGCCCCAAAGGCGTTGCATCCCCCTTAGTGAAATGGCCAATCACATATAAATAAATATAAATAATCCCATATAATAGCAAAGAGCACAGCAGAAAACTTGAAAATCCTTGAAAGACATTTTGCACTGCATGTATTGTTGACTTAAGGCAAAATATTCACTTACTCAAATCAGCTCATTTTGTAGTTTCCTTGTCATACATCTTAATGTCAGCAACATCTGCAGTGGAATTATAATGCGGATCAGTGCAGATTATCACCGTTAATAAAGAGTCAAAAGCATGTTTTAGGTAGCACAGTCTCTTCAGTTCATTTCTGTGAATAATCTACCCACGTATTTTTGATAACAACATACATCAAACACAAAAGCTATGTGCAGCATGAGAAGCATGAGATGTGATTTTTTTTTATTTTTTTTTTGCACAGCATTTGCATGTCCAAGATCAAATCCAGCAGCTTGGTCTCCTCTTCTGATCTTAGCTCCAAATATTCATTTTTAGTTAACAGAATCATTTGAGTGCTCATTTTGACATAAAACTCACAGGGGAAGTGCTCTTAACTTTATGTACACCTCCATAATCAGAAGGGAAAATATTAAATTAATGAATTCAGAGGATCGTTTCTTAAACACTGATTCTCAGAGTGAATGGAGATCATGGGGGAATCTTTCATCTTAACAGTGTCATTTTAAGTCATAGCAAAAAAAAGATCAAAGTTTTGATAATTTCAACTGCAAGGTTTTGGGCGTGCTGCTGACTCATTAAGCGTGAGCTGGAGTTTTCAAAACCATCTTGAAGATGGCCAGAGTTCACAACAGATGAAAAGGGAACCGTATTCCCCAGCCCCAGAGGCAATTTTGAAAATATAATTCTAGTTATTAGTGGATGTTATTAACCATACAAAACTTCTGCCTTATCTTTGTTATCTCAAGAAATACTTTTTCTGAGAGTACTGTTTCTGAGGGTTTGATTGATTTATCCCCAATTGATTGCATTTTAGATGGTGGCACTTTCCATTTTATGGAAATGCCATAAGGCTTTAAATGCTGGGATTCAGAAAGGTCTCTAGGGGTGAACAGATAACTGTCCAGGACCGTAAGACCCACAGGGTACAAACTAGATAAATTAAACATTGCTACAAATTGTCTAGTGCTTGAGTGGGGATAGGATGGTGTATGTTAGTCTCTTCAAGTGTACCCCACAAGGCTGCTGGCTTTGTTTAGTTCTGAATAACAGGGCAGCACTTGTAAGTCCAGCAGTCCCCAAGGACAATAGAAATAGGCTTAGCAGCTTAACATTTAGCTGTAGCCAGCTTTCCTAGATCTTGTGAGCACTTAAAATGCTCTCATAGTAAGCACAAACGTTGCAAGTGAATGCTGCAGCGTCAAACATCCCACTGGTTTCAAGGAAATGCTTTTAGGATCAGAGTTTTTTTGTAGTAAAGTTCATGTTGTGGCCCAAACTACCTAGTAATGAAAGTTTTAGAACTATGTGGCTTTCCTCTGGTTTCCACAGGGATGTGCTCTCCCACCTGTGTTCAGGAGCACTCAAAAGAACCAGCTGGGGTTAATGTAGAAGTGTTCCATGCACAGCAAACCTGTCCGTGTCTGTAGTGTTAGCAGCAATGGATGGCTGCAAGGGCAGGTTTTTTTATTAATTACAATTCTTAATTAGTACACTAATACTAAGCTGCTGTATCTTCACTGACATCTATTTATAATTGCTATTACCTGTATTTCAGCAAATTATATATTTGTTCTTCTGCTGGCACAAAGTCACTGTGATTGTGGATGCCTAAAGGACTGCATGTCCCTGCACTGTAACTCACTCTCTCAGGCAGCATTAGGGGATACAAATGTGTGTGCTCTTTGGTATCAGAACATTTTACTGATTTAAAGGGCATTTTACAACATTCCCTGCACTTAAAATAGGAAAGGAAATGATCCATCAGTGCCTGTATTTGTATTGTTTGCAAGTTGATCTCTTCCAGGACACAAAGTTTTTGGAGTTCAGAGGACTTTTTGCTGGCCCTGAGTCTGAGCATTTAATAACCCTCAGAAAGCAGAAGCGGCATTGTATAAGTATTGAAAATCTGAAGCAAAATGCACTTAGATTAAAAAATAAACAACACTGAGAGGTTTTCTTGCATCCAGTATACTTAGCCCTTTCAGAGATGAAAATAAGTAGATTTCTGAGATTCTGAATGCAAATCTTGGTGCTAATCATTTGAATTTCCAAAATAAATAAAAATGATCCCCAAACAAAGCCCTGCTAGAAGCGCTGAACATGCCAGTGGCAAGTTCTGCTTCAGACTCCAAGAGATAAAGTACGTTAGTGCGTATCAGTTGGTCTAATTTATTCAGCGTCATTGCCATATCACAACCTTCTGTTTGATTTTCTTATAAACTAATAATTTCCTGAATGAGCTAATACAGCCACTGCCACTAGTACCTCTGCCTTGTAGAAGTTTTTTATTGTTGTGTATGCAACTAAATTGAAATATCTTTCACTTGAAATATTGACTTTAATATCTCATTTGAAAAATTCATGAAGCCTTTGATGTTAAATCCATACTCAATTTAGCCAAATGCCATTAGAATATGCAATACGCCTGAATACAGAAAGCATTATTGTCTGTGTTTCTGCAGAAGAATTACATTTTATGACTGTAACGTCAGGATCTTTTTTGGATTTGTGCATGAAGAAAAGAAAGGGAAAAGCAGCACATTAGAAGTAAAATGAAAAGTGGTATTGATTAGGCGCTCATTTACCCTCTCTTTGCTTCAGTCCCTAAATGCATGGAAATAAGGGTTGTGCCACTGCAAGTAACAATGCTCCATAATGAATGGAACAATCTTTAGAAAATTAGTGTAAACATGTATGATAGTGCACAGATGTTGCTCCTAGTAACTGTCGCACATTTATTTTACAACTTCATTTACATATGTCTCTTTATTTCCTAATAGTATCATAATAGAAACATGACAATAGTTAATGATTTCATAAAACATGCAATGTAAAGACTGATGGTGAGGTGGAACATTAATTGAAACCTATAGGTAGAGTACATCGGAATTACATCTCTGAAAATGACTCATGATAGAAATATCCCTCCTTTATGGAGAAAGACAGAGACAGGTAAAAAAAAAAACAAAACCAAAACAACTAGGCTTTCAGCAAATTAATTTTTTTTCCAGTAAAACAGACTGGCAAATGTTGCAAAATCTCTTGAGTGCTAATAGAATGGTATTTGCCTTTAGTAATTTATGGGCACTTTTCTCTCAGCTATCGATCACATTTTAAAAAAGTAAACTGCATTAACATTTTAGGCAATAATGGCTCCAGAATATGTCTGATTTTTATCACTACCAAAACTGATGACATGATACTTGGTTCCTTAGCAGAGGTGAGCGAGTGGTAGCTCTCAGAGTGCGTGAATATGCCTGCAGTGCACTACTGGAAGAGCACTGAGTGAGCTGTAGCTACAGCAATGCTTGGAACTTGGTTTCTTGTCTGAAAACATAAGGAATATGCTGGTGGGACAAGTCAGGAGGCTGCTGTGTAGCAGCACAACAAAATGCCCAGAAGACCTTGGAGCGTGGGGACTGTAATGACCATGGTAAATCGAAGCAAGAGGGAGCAGAGCTGCTCTCTGCCACCATCTTCTGGCCAGTCCCTGGGACAGAAACCTCTGCAGGCTTCAGTCTCCTGTTGCCTCTCCAAGAGGACAAGCACAGCCATTTTAGGCAAACTTCACTTGAAAAATAAAGTACTTGCTAAAAATTTCCAAAGGTCTTAACAAACCCGTGCAGATGTCTGCTAAAGAGGATAGTGCAAACTGCCAGACTAAGGAAGCTGAAAGCTCTGAGTGAGTCCAGAATGCTTCTGCCGTGATTTTCTTTCTTGGAATTAAGGACAAACGTTGTTTTGTCAGTGATTATGGTTGTTATGTGGTCAGATAGTTCTGAAATTCTCCTTGAATATGTGTGTTGTGCATGATGGTGATTAGACTAGAATTCCTGTGGAGTATTTATATATTTTGACTGGAAACAACTTCATTTCAGTAGTTAACATTTTTTAACCTTAAGGTCAACGTGGAAGCAGTTCTCTGAATGCAAACTCTTGTGGGTTGCTTTTGCTGAAACTCTGCATTGCTGCATAGAGATAACTTGAAAAACGAGGTCTGTCTGACCCATTACTAAATTTTTTTCTTTCTTTTCTTGACATTCTTCTCTTCAATTATTTGTCACTCTGCTGAAGTATTTGGAGACTGCTTATAGAACTTACAGCTTTGTTACCAGAAAGCATGCCTGTAAGGTACATTGGCACTAAAAGTAAAATTAGATTTAAGATTCAGTCTCTAATCATTTTCTTTGTTTTGCTGTAGGCTTTTACCATCTGCAGAAATCCTCTGTGATCTGCAGGTGTGTCCAGGTGGCCAAGGTGGCCAGTGGTATTCTGGCTTGTATATGAAATATTGTATCCAGCAGGAGCAGAGGAATGTTCATCCCTCTGTACTCAGCACTGGTGAGGCTGCACCTCCAGTACTGCATTGAGTTTTGGGCTCCTCACTGCAGGAAAGACATTGAGGTCCTGAAACGTGTTCAGAGAAAGGCACTGAAGCTGATGAGGGGTTTCTGTGGGAAACAGCTGTGGGAACTGGGATTGTTTAGCCTGGAGAAGAGGAGGCTCAGGGAAGACCTTATTGCTTTCTACAGATACCTGAAATGAGGCTACAGTTAGGTGGGACTCAGCCTCTTCTCCTACATAACTTGTGATAGGATTAGAGAGAATGGCCTCAAGTTCCACCTGTGGAAATTCAGGTTGGATGTTAGAAAATACTTCTTCTCTGAAAGAGTCCTTAGGTACTGGAATGGGTTTGCCCAGGGAGATGGTTGACTCACAGACACTGGAGGTGTTCAGGAAATGTTTAGATGTTGTAAACCCATGGGTTTAGTGGGAAATAATGGTGATACGTGAGTGGTTGGACTGGATGATCTTGGAGGTCTTTTCTAACCTTGGTGATTCTATGAAAGTTTTTGTTGTTGTCTACTAGCAGAATAGATATTTGTTTCCTCTATAATTAATTATGACAACAGTGAGCACGTGAACTTAATTTACAAAATGTGTACAAACTGGACTCACTGTCCCTCTGATTCTTTGCACTGTCATTTGTTTTGTACTTTTATTTCTGCAGAACTTTAGAATTATATCACTATTTGTTCTTATATCAACTTAATTGGGACAAGTTAACATAGATTTTAAAAAGAGAGCTCCTAAATAGTAATTACAGCTGAGTGTTTTTTTTTTTCTTAAGAAGTAGAATCGTGTATTATGAATACAAGTAAAGATTAAGTATGCTAATGTACTGGAAGAAATTATACGAATCGAAGACCATGTAAAGGACATGATCTTTCTACATGATCCATGTAGAAATTAATATGTTTTCTGACATCTTAAGCAAGTGGCCAAACATTTCCTGGAGAACTTGTATTCCAGTGCTCTTTAACAAAAGAAAAGAACTTCAGAACAAATGTACCTTAAAAGGACTTTTTACATTATGACAAATAATATAAAATTGTCAGAAGTATATATTAGGTTCAGTATATAGCTTATACATACCACTGAATCTGATACTGATGAATAAAACTTAAGGAAATCCATTTGCCATGCCTGAAGACTTCACTGTGAATGGTTTTACAGATCTCATTTTTCAGATCTTTGCAGTATGCTGACTACTAAAGATTTGTGGGAAAGAAAATGCAAAAGTTTTTTCAAAAAGAAATAAACTTTCAAGTGGAATTTTGAAATGTTGCATAAATCAGCTAATGGTGATATGTCTGTGCATGTCAAACATAAGAACACATGCTCCCTAAAACAAATTGAATCTTTTATTTGGATCACTTATTCAATGGTCTTGAATTTTTGGCTTGCAGTTTCAACCAAGTAAGATGAGGTGGCCTGTTCAACCCATGCTATTAAAGGAATTGGTTCACCTATTTGATTTCATGTCATTGTAGTTTCAACCATTCATTTATTCGATAAACAGTTTGGTATGTTCTGAGAAGTAATGAATATTGATTAAAAAATTGATCACTTATTAAGAAACAGTCTAGAGGAAATTGTTTATTCAATCAATTTTATTTTTTTTTATTTGTTATTCATATTTTCCAATTTAATCTACCCCTTCCCTATGCTCCCAAACTGCCAAGTGAATCAGAAGGAAGGCCACAACTTTGCAAAAAATATAAAACCTAATGCTTTTGTTTTAGATGATGTTACTTGGAACTGGCCATAGTAAAGAAGATGATGATTGAAAACACTGAGTACTTTACCTCATGCACCTTTGGGTATAGGACTGAAACTTCAACTTGTAATAGAATTTACTAGGTTTCCTGCTTCCTTTTACATCAGTCAAGTCTGATGCTGTCAAAATGCAGTAGTTACAAAAGTATTATGGGTTTCATCTAAGCTGCCAGAGATTCCAAGCATGGAGGCTCACTGCTGAAGGCAGTGAGAGAATGATGTGCAAAAGTGCTCTGGAGCATATACTCATTCTTTTAAAATGAGATCTAGGCCATGAACAGACTCACTGAGCAGCACTTTGTATATAAACAGACCGCCCATCTGATCTATGTTTTATCTGTGCACAGTAATTCTAGGTTTGTTGTTCATCACACTAATAAATAAGAATCCTTGACACTCACAGGCAGTAGATAAATACTTCTGCTTTCCCAGTGAGTGGGATCCTCTTTGGGATTTTCCAACATAAGTTGGAAAATTTTGTGTTACTTCTGCCTTTGAATTTGCACACAGATATGGATTTTCCCTCTCTGCTAATGGAAGTGGAACTTAACGCAGTTCTCCTTTTATTAAAACAAAGGTGTGCTAAACTCTTCGAGTCTAATAACTGTGTTTTACACACCTGATATACTCCCATACCTAAATTCATGTCAGAATGTTATTTTTCAAGAAATCCATATATATATATGTGTATGTATGTATGTATATAGAGCATTTGGGAGATACCTTAGGGATGCAAAGCCTTGTTTCCAGACATCTCTTTAGGGCACCCAAATACTATAACCAATAAACTAGATGTATATGCATCTATCTGTTCTTTCATGGGGAAAGATGAGGAAGCACTGCACATACAAGCAGTTACTATTTCTGTGGGCTTTGAGCTTATAAATAAAACCTCACCCTCTTCTAAGTAGCTGAAAGATAAGATTGCTTCTGGAAGAGCAGGATAGGCAGTGAGAGGTCAGGGCTATATTCTCTGAAAACTGCAAGGGAGGGGGGGCGTCTTGTACAGGATACCTTACAAAAGGAGGGTCTTTTCACCAAGGGTAGAGGAAGAAGTACTTCTTCAATGTGTAGCAAATGAGATCTGTATTATGTGTAAGGGAAAGAAGCAATCTATCAGACAATAATGCTAATTGGGGAATGGGAGCAGCTGTTTAAGGAGGCTGTGTAATTGTCATAATTTATATGAAACAGTTATACAGATATTTACAGATTATCACTTGTTAATAATAGACCAGGCTTATAAGTACGGAGCTGTACTGATTGACCTACTGAGCTTCTTTTCTTCTGTTCTCTCTCTCTCTGCTACAATTTTTGTTTGTTGGTTGAACTGCTGATAGTTTTTGGTGGTTGAACTTCTTCTAGGTTGTATCTGAGTAAGAAATGGTTCAGTAATTCGGAGACTATAAGTTGCTACAACCTACCCATCATTTCATTCGTTTTATTTCTTTCTGGTATGTCAGGCCAAATATACATGACATTAAAAGAACAGACATAAGTATCTGATAGGACAGTTTGGTATAGAAGTTTGGCTGAGGTGCTTCTGTGGGCTTATCCAATAAGGCTGAGACGCTGGATCCAAACTCCCAGCTGTTAATTTCTGAAACTTTAGATGTGATCACTATAGTAAAATCTAATCAATATTGATTTTACCTGAACATCCATTTGAAGCCATCCAAGAAAAACCAGCAATTATTTAGGAAAACTTAACCAATTCCTAATTGCTTCATTCAAATGAAAAATAAACAGCATTTAGTTAATACACTGACGGAGGCCACAGGAGTGCTGCGCATAACTTCACAATTCCACAGACAGACATTTTTATAGGTTGCTATAAAGACTTGAGAACAAAGTGCTCTCACCTCTTTCCAAGTTTGCAAAAGATTTTCATTGAGCAACAGTGAACACTATTTAGTTTAAGACAAAGCCTGAACACTGTATATTTGGCAATTCAAGGCTTGCTAAATTTAAGAACCTTAAATTGCCACAAAAGAATTATCTGCTGAGAAAACTGCATCTTCTGTGTATAAAAGTAATGATGATTAGTTTTCCAGGATTTCTGTCATGCTGTAAACCCTGCGTATGCTCTCATTCTTCTATCACATAACTATCCTGATACTTCTTGTAGGGCTTTTTCCGTGAGGGCTCCTGCTTATAATGCAAACTAGTCCTGTTGCAGCCACTCCTGAATATAGGAAGTGGGGCCTGTTGTATTTACAGCATCAGGCTTAAGGTGTAGAGCAATCAATTGGTGTTGTGTTAATTTTGAGTAACTTTAAGAAGTTATTTGTGGTAACGCCTTCATGAAAATTTGTAGAGCGGGTAAGAAAGTGTGTTTGCTCTTCACAAGTGACCTTCATTAGGGTTAAGGGGATCCCTGTTAGTCTCTGTGTACCAGACGAGTCTAGACTCCTTGATGTGTGAAATGAGTAGCTACCATTATGAACTGTTTTATCATATTTTTTATGTTACTCTAATCTTCTCTCTTTGAATGGAATTGCAACATTTTGCATGACAGCAAAGATAAACATCTAGCTGTCCAGAAGGTAAAGTGCCATTCTGTTCTTCTTTAGAAATTCTTTATGAGATTGGCAAAACATCAGCAAAAACTCAAGAAAAACACCTACCGACTCTCCAATTATTCCTGATGGCATATTTAAATTTATATATATTTATATTAATTTCCTTTTTGAGACATATTTGTGTCAGAACAAAACAGAAGACACAACCTCAAACTTTATTTAATTGCCATTAAGTCAGAACCTGACTTTCACAGTAGTCCTAATTTAAATTAAATTAGTCCTCAGAATATTATGTTTTCCCCACTAGAATCCTTGAAATTAAAGCAAAGCATTTTATACTGGAATCATTATGTTAAAATGGCTATTTATGATTGTTTTAAACCAAATGGCTAAAACCGGCTTTATTCCCATGCTCACATTAAATAGCATGCACACTGCTGCTTTGTAATTGTGGCAACACATTTTAGAATGTTCCTCATGTGTACAGAATGGAGAAAAATCCCATTACCGTATTATTCAACATGAAGAACTATTAGAGCCTCCAATTCAAATATGCCTTTTTGAAACTATTGAATTAACAGAGCTAGATTAAAATATAAATGCACTTGTTAAGTAATATTTTATTTTCAAAACCCATTTTCTCCTTATATTATTTATACAGTTGGTATGTTTGACCAAGAGAATTGATATATTGTCCTCAATAGGGTAAATATCCACTGTGATTGCTTCTTTAATTGCCAGAGCAACCTCTTTGCTTTCCTAGAAAGCAGTAAGTCACTGTTTAGGAAAAGAAGGCCATTGCTGTTTCTCCAGGAACAGTGCTGTGTGCAGAAGATGAGCTTGTCCTTCTTGCTTCACTGTAGAATCACAAACCTTATCCTCTGTCCATTCAGTAAGTCACTGTTACAGTGAGGGCAGGGCGTCGAGGCACCCTCTCCCTCTGCTAGGAAAGAGGCAGCCAGGATTGCACAGAGCTGCAGGCGGTGCATTCTCTCGAGTTCATGGCTGAGTGTCTTGATAACAAGATAGAAATATTGCATGGTGTTAAAAATACCAGAGATCAATTTAAAAGGAAGGAAAGTATAGTATTTATTCACATTTCCAGGCACAAAACTGAGTATGTTCACTACACAGTTTGGGGGCTTAATAAGCCCAAGTCCCAATGAATTGGTTCTTGACAGTTATGAATGGTAGAGTAGCCGCATTAAAGCAATGAGGGAGCTAACAGCAGGTTTGAAACTGGGTTTGAATAAATCATCAACCAAACACATAACGGCATTGTAACAGTAGGCCAAAACCTCTACAGCCATGTGATTGCTAGTTGCCAGGAGACGATGGATCTTGGGCATTCTGAAAATACTGAAATAATTTTAGCTCTCCCAAATTTATAGAACCTTTGGAAACGCATTTAAATTTAATACATTTAAATCTATTAAAGTATAACTACTTCATCAGATTGAATGTGAAACTTTTAAATGAAATACAACTTTTTAACTAAAACAGTATACTTTTCACATTGGTCTGTGCTTTCTTCTGTATAACTTATAATGTATTTAAAAAGAATATTTGTAAAATGCAGTTGGGTATTTAAAATCTTTGCTGCAGTGATTCAGTGCCTCTAATAAACACCATACACTAATGCTGTGTAAAGTGTCAGCCTTGCCTTCCCTTTATGCAAATGCATATCTTTATGCTTTAAAGTAGTCTATGGGAGATCATATGCACCAATTTCATGTTTAAATTTAATCACATTAATGACCCTTTAGAAGGTAAGATCTAATACTCTGTTTGCAATTAGCTTACCTGTGAAAACATTTGTTACATTACGTCAGTGTTAGAAACATTACATCAAATCCATTCTTTTTGTCCCTTTCCTTTAGGAGAGATTTTCCCAAATGTTCATGTGTTTGTGCTATCCACATATGCAGTGTGTAATTGATAGGCTTGATTTGCAGGAGAGGTCTGTTTTCCTATCTTTTGGATGAAATTTTGAACTTAATTGAATTGAATTAAATCGGTAGATGTCTATTTGTCTGATTTGTGGCCCCAGAGATGAAAGAGGCAGACTGACTCCCCATAGGCTGCTCATCTGGCTCAGGGCCATCTTCTGAAAAAGAAGCAACACTCTCATCTCTAGCATTCGCTGCACAACTTGGGATAAACATGGGACACCACAGAGACTTCAGAACAGCTGAAAGATGGAGCTGTCTTTTCTTTATTTCTAGTTCTGCCGTAGATTTTCATTTGTATGACACTGGGCAGTTGCCTAAATTCCTCAGTAATAGGGAAGACTTTCTTACAAGTTTAGGAGAGAAGCACGTGCTGTTTCTAAGGCTATTGTATTTTTGATTATAAATACTCAATTAGTCGTTAGCTTACAGTAAAAGAATTAACGGGAGAAATATTTAAATCTGATGATTTGTGAAGTGTAAATTCATAGTGCATTTAAATTCTGTCTTAAGTAGATATAATGAATACACTAATTACATTCTTTATGTGCACTGCATTAACACAGATAGAATTTATTTCAACACAATACATTTTTGCAAGTGTTCGATCAACTGAGAATTCCTTTTTTAGAATATGTTAAGGCGGCAACATCATAAAATAGCGCCAGGCAAAGCGTGGGAGAGAGAGAAACAGTGAGTGAGACTAAGGGCATGTGAAGAACAGTCACTATCCAGCAACAGCAGCAAAACAGTTTCAATTTTCTGGATTATTAATTCAAATTCACACGCACATGCCAGTTAAAATTAAAGGCCTTTTTTTACAGCTCTAGTTTAAATTAAAGATTATATTCTGCTCCACAAGTCTGAATTAAATAGCTTATTTTGCACACCAAGCTCTCATTTTAAAGCTAATAAAGAAAAGACATAGCATGTACGTGCAAGCTCAAGACAGGAAGGGTCTAAATTACTACACCTGTTTCACTTGGGAGCTACTTTATTAGTGTTACAAAACTTGGCTTTCAATTTGGCAGTCAGAAGCACATTTAGAACAAGCATTTCTTTGTTTTGACAGAAAGGCTGTGGTAAATGAATGACGTTTGAGCGAGGTGTGAAATGTGAAGGTACAAAATTAACTGGTAAGATAATTACTGTTCTAATTCTGCATAAACAAGCATTTTGAAAATCATTAATAGTTCAGGGAAATAATGTTAGTGATTAAATAAGGTGGTTTGCATCACTGAGCACAACTAAGCTGCTTTAATTACATTTGAAAGCAAGGGAAAGCAGCTAATTAAAATTAGCACAGGGTTCCTGAATGACCAGCGCTGCATTGTTGCCCTAACCTGTTTAATTGCTTGTTTATTAATAATATGTCTTTATTTTCCCCTCTTCTGCATTTAACAAAATTATTTAAAAAGTTAAAAAGTGTAAAGACAATCTCACTATATGTACTTACCAGATATGAAATGCACATATAGCCCAGGGAATTACAAGGCAAGCTAACATCATTCAAAAGTCATAACTTTTTTCATATTAATAGTGTTTTCTTCCTGAGTCACATTCGTATGTCAATCACGTCCATGGGCAAGAAAAATGGTCTTTGGCACAATTGCCGAATTGCAGCATTTTGTAGCTGTTTTATTTTTAAAATCTCTTGAATACTAAATTGTTAGCTAAAATATAGGCAATAAATCTAAGACTAATCAATAATAAATTATGGAAAGCGTGAGCAAAAATGCCATCTAAACTAAAGGAAAGTTTTATACCGCCTCAGCCATTTTAAGCAAAAAATTGCAGTAAATTGACCACCTGCAGGAGGTAGCTCTGTTCTGAGGAAACATAAGACAGTATTCCATAGTTGCTGGCATATTCATCCTTCAGTTAAGGAATACCAATTATATGTCTATGCACTAGGCAGCTGGCTTTTTTTCCTGGTCCTTCATGATTATGTATATTTTTAAGATAAGTTTCACTTTGTTATTATAAAACTGTAAGAAGCAGTTGGGAAGGGTGTCAATCTATACACTTTACACTATAATACATCTAAAAATAGAGTAAAATATATATATATTTATATTTAGGTATAATCAAAGCAGACATGATGTTTTACACATTGATTTAGTATTTATGCTTCACCTCTGATGTGAAAGGCTCAGATGCATAATAATTTACATACATATACATTTTAAACAGTAAAAATTCATTAAAAATATGAAATTTTATATAGAAAGGTATCAGATTCCAAAGAGATCATGGGAATTTTGTTTATGCAATTGATAAGCAATTAAAACAAGAAGTTAATTTTAACTTCATGAATAGAATCGTAGAATGGCTTGCATTGGAATGGAACATTAAAGATCACATATTCCCAACCCCCTGTTCTGAGAACACCCAAGTTCTTCTCTGCAGGGCTGCTCTCTGTAAGCTCTACTCCCAGTCTGTACTCATGCCTTGGGCTGCTCTGACCACGTTGCAGCACCTTACTCTTTTAATTGTTGAACCTGAATCCCTCTACAAGCTTGTTCACATCCCTGTGAGTAGCATCCCATAATTCTGTTGTGTAACAAACATGTAACAGAAAACACTGGCCACATGCTGACCACGTCCAACTCACATGCCATCCGTATTCAACAGACATTATGTACACTATTTTGTAGGTGCTTGTTTTTATGAACAAGGAGATCAGGATCCTGCTGTGTGTTATAGGATGGTAAAGAAAGAGCCAAGCCACAGTTTTTAGTGGAAATTTTCTCCTTCATGTCTACGCGGTGTCAGATCAGCATTTTGAATCACTGTGTATAACAGAAATAACCCTGATGCTTGTGTAGAGAAAATGTTTTAAGTGGATAGATTTTCACTATTCAGAAACATGCAAAGGCAGAGGAAGATGTCTGGTATAACTTACATAAACAGTCTGAGTCCTTGAGTTAAGAATGTCTTCCTAACATTTTAAAAGCGAACAGCTAAACAAAAAACTGGATAAAACTGAAAAAGAGAGTGTTAAAAAAATCCCTATCAATTTAAACAAATGTCCTAATTAGGTCTTACAGAGAATCTTTAACAGCATCTCATTGCCATAACAACCATCTTGCATCATCAAAGAGATACATGACAACTTCTAGTAATCAATGTGGAGTATAATTAATGGTGGCATTTCTTCGTGTTCTAGCAATGGATAAATGAAAGTTTGATATTATTTTTTAATTGCGAAGTTCCTTGACCTTCTATTAGGTCATGGTCATTACAATTATGACTAAAACCTTTCATTAACCCTTATTTAAATATTTTGATATCTCTATAATGTATTTCCTCAAGTTGATATCTGTAAAATTGTAAAAGCTACAAAAAACCTGCTATATGAAGGACAGACTAGCAAAACTATCAAGCATTATTTCCAATAAGTGATTTAAGTTATTCCTTTTGCCATTTTTATTCTTGTATGGCTCTGATAAATATGGTACATTTGATATGCACTGATTTAAGATGTAGCAGTCCCCAAAATTCCCACTCTGCCCCTGCTCCAGTGCTGGAAAACAGCCCCTCTCAGCTGCCATATTCCATAGCCTGTAGTATTTTTAGGCTAATAAGGAGTGTAGGCATTCATAGCAGGAGCATGTTATGCTACATCTCTTGTGGGGAGGTAACTTCACATGGATGGTAGCAGCAACATCTTAAGCCTACCTAAATCCATCAGATCCTGAATGCATGCCCATTTTCACCCAAAATATGATGTACACATCTACTGCTAGTGGGAATGTGTTTTCTCCCCTTTGACACATCATGCCATATTATCTTACTTTTCAGAGCATTTTCATTATGTATAAATGATATAGATAAAATATATATTTTTAAATGGATGGTGAATCAAATTGAGGAAGATCTTTTTTAAAATTTCATGTGTTGTTTTGCTGGCTTCAGTTTAACTTGAAGAAGTTCTCTGCTTGATCTACCCCACGGCTCTGCCAAGGAGTTTGGGGCATAGAGTAGTGAGACATTAAGGGGCAGAATGTGACTGCTTCTTCCAGTACAGGCTTGTCCATTTAAATTATATTTGAAATCAAGGCCTTTGACTATTTGCAGTTGTGACATTGCAGGGAAGTCAATATCATTGGTTGTTGCACAGCAAGACAGTCTGGCTTCCAGTCACTGCCTCTGCATTCCTGCCAGTTCTCCTGCCCTGGTGCAGGAAAGCCTTCTGACAATTCAGCACCCATGGCAGTGCCTGTGGTTGCAGGCTGTACCTATGGTAACATGAGTCCAGAACCAGTCTGTGGGGCCGTGACAAAAAGTATGAGTAATGTATTTTGTGATTGTGAAGGAAAAAAAATAATTTCCTTTTTATTCATTGATACTTCAGCTGACTTGCAGTTTCCTTTGGGGTGTTTCTGTTACTAAAATATATAAAAGCGCCAAAATGTTTTATTTGCTTAACCCTGAAATACCCTGGAGTTGTAGTTTGAAGTGCTCTCAACCTTGTTGGGTAGAGATAAACTCACTCACACAACCAAGGCATGAAGGGAACAGTGACTTGAACTGAGTTTTCTACATACAGAACTAATGCTGTTACAAGTCTGTTGTCTTTCTTCCTCTGCAAGCTTAAGCTTTTTGTTTTCTTTTATCCTCAGCAAGGACTTCAGAGTATACTGCAGCAAAAAGAGGGTGTTTGTAGGATAACTTACTCCTATGACGTATGCTAGATCTATAAAAATTTTGCAATTGAATTTTCTTGATATGTAGGCAGAACAATTCCTAAAACGTGATGAAATCTTGGGGGAGGTTAAACTACTCAGATGTTTGCCTACAACTTAATAGACTCAAAGAAATAAATACTAAAGCAAAATGATGTATCAACACACTGTGATGTAGAGCCAGACTAGCTTTTGGCTTTCAGTGAGATAGGAGTACTTTGAGCATACACTGGAAACTTGTACAGCACAACATGTCTGCTAGGTATGTATAGAAGTAGAACTGAGATTTACAGGGGAGTAAGGAGTTGATTTTACATTTATGATGCCATTGTAAAATATCAGATTAGAGAAAATATATAAATAAGTCCTATATTTATAAACAATTAGGAATCTTAATTTGTATGACATCTAATATGCTCTGCCATTATTAAGGATTAATGAACAGCATGATCATCTTGTAGAACATCCCAACAGGGCAATCACAACAACTTTTTAGCGCAGAGTGTTAGCAGTGAGTGTGATCTGATTAACTGTGGCATTTCACTGTGTTATGGCAGTTGTGTTAAAAGGAATGTGTTGAGGGAGTTTAATTGTTAAAGCTGCCATTTCTCTTGCCCCTTTGCTTCGGATTGGTCACTGCGATCGTGACTGAAACCTTTCATTAACCTTTCTCAATTTAATTCAATCTTTTGAGCTAATAGCAGTAGAACATGAGTTCTACAAAATATGTGTGCCATTTTACACAGCAAAGTGCCTCCCCTCCCTGCTCTCTGTAGCTGGGGAAAAAGGTGTGATACCTGGCTTGTTAAAAGCATGTTTTAATGGCATGTATTTGAGCACACTGGAAAGGCAGGCGTGTGAAGTAAGATGGTCTTATATTGCTTTTTATTTTTTGCCTTTTACAGCAGAAATAAGTATAGACAAGCTGAGTTAGTTTTGTGGTAATAGAAGGTGTATAATTAGTGAGGCACTGTGTCAGAAATATTAAGGCTAGGTGAGAAATGATACAGAACTTATTTTGAATGTACAAAATCACAGAGGAGCAGAAAACTAGTGCTGATGTGATGAACAACTGTATCATCTTAACAGAAACGAATAATTCAAAGTACCTAAGAAAGGCAGGCTGTCTGTAGCTGCCTACTACCTGCTTGGAGGCAGCTGTGGCTATGAGCAGCAGCTACCAGCTAGGAGGCAAAATTAACACAGTCCTAAATACTGTTGGAAGCTTGACAGATTCTGTGGTGAATGGAGCTCAAATAAACCGACAGCTACGTGTGTCTGCTGGCCTTAAGAGGTTAAATGGTAGTAGAGTTGATCATCCTATGAGGGCCTTATTGCTTCTTATGGAGAAAAACTTTCAAGATGTCATGAAGCAAAGTGTGAGCTTTAATAATCTACCACTGGCCAACTGCTGGCCCTATTCTAAGACCTAGCCACATTCTCAGTGTATCTAATTCATTGCCTTTAACAGTTTTGCCATGTGTTGTTATTACTGTAGATTTGTAATATCATAAGCAGAGGTCAAGGAAACCTTTCATGTTCCTTTCTGTAGGCTTGCATTGTGCAACTTCTATTCACCTGGGAATGTCACTTGGGAAGGAAGTATCTAACAAGGCAAAATGTTTAGTCCCACTCATTGTTATGTATTAATTTTACTGTAAAAGATATCACGAATTTCTGCAGATTCTAGCAGCAGTAACACATGGTATATTCTGAAACAATGCACATCTATTTTTGAAATAAGTATAAATATCCAGCTACTTCCAATCTAGAGGCAAAAAATAAAAAAAATAAAAAATGTATAAACAAAAGCTAAATACAAATCAGTTTAACTAAGTGGAGGTGGTGGTCATACATGTAAGACAAGAATCTGAATCTCTTGTAAACGATATCTAATTAATATAAAGCATATAGGTAATGTGTGATATGTGTGCAAATGCTGAGGTTAAAACATAAACTGTTTTAACAGCCAAATGCCCTATAGCATGACATCCACTATTGCAAAGAGCAGCTTGCATTCCAGGTGGAGCAAGTGAATACGAATCTATTCCCTAATTTGGCAGCCAAGGCAAACATGCACAGGTCTTCCTGAGGCTGAGACCTAATGATGCCAAAAAAAAATATCTCATGTTCTGACTCATGATCCTAATTCATTCCCATTGTACCTTGAGCAAAATAAGATGAGGGCAAAAACAAGTCATATCCTCATTTCAAGGAGGACTTGTGAAACTGTTTGTCATACATAGGCAGAAAAAGTTAATGACTTGCCATTTTCACAGCTTAAGGTTGTTTAGATCTCATCATCTGAACAGACAGATTTTCTAAAAATGAAATGGAAAGACTGTAACGAAGCAAACCTGAATGTATTTCGAGACTTATAAACATAGATTTCTCTCATATGATTTGATAGGGGGAAATGGAAGAATTCTGATTGACTTTATTGGGTCAGGATTTTATTCACAGAGAAAACAATTCCAAAAAAAAGCATTGTGTAAACTGGTACAACTGTAACAACTGTGACCCACTGCTGCCATAACTCCTTTACCAAATTTGGGTGCACAAGGTAAGAAGTTAAATGTAGGCATCTGATAAAATCAGACAATTGTGACTGAATTTGGAAAGCTGAGTCAAAAACTGTGCATTCTGAACAAACCAAAGATAAAATAAAGATGATTCTTAGAATACCAAGCAGAAGAAAAGAGAAGCTGCTTTATTCATGCGTTGTATATCAATCAAAATGAACGAGTTTATCTTCTAGAAGGCAGAAGGTTCTTCAATACAATATGTATAATTGACTAGAGAAGAGTTAGTGCTCTAGCATCAGTAGAAGTACTTTGAAGAGAATGAAAAATGAGAGAAGAATCATCACAGTGGAATAAATGGTAGGCTTGAGTGGAGAAAACAATGTGAAATCCTGACTTTTTTTGGTGAGTTCTCACTTAAGTGAATACACAATAAGCACAGAAGCAACAAGCAGATATATGCTGATTTGCTTACCAGAGCTTGGTAAGTATTTTCCACATTAAAATTTGGATTACTTTTTTTTTGTGTTCTAAATGTTAATAGTATGTCTGTGTGTGGCGTTCCTTAATCAGTATTCTCTTTCAGTCTACTGCTAGCATTTGTACATACATACTCCTGCACTTTTTGAAGTTGTTGATAGAGTTTCTAAACTAGTTAGCAATTATTAGTGATGATCCCTTAGAGCTGTGATGAGTCATTTTAATTAGGATTTTATACATCAAATAATGCCACTTACAATGGTCAATTTATGTTGATATTATTATGTTGTCTACCGGTAAATGTATTTCAACTATTAGTCCATCTGAGAAACCAATGAAATTTTTTTTAACATTCAATCATATCAATCCTTCTAGATAATCTGCTTGTTTCTCTACTAGTAACACAAATAAACAAGCGTTTTTTTCTATAAAGACATAATGGCAAGAGTTGGACATGTCTGTTCTGAAATCACCTGACTTTGGGGCTTTAAGTACGACCTTTAACATTGTTATTTGTGTTTAATTTTACATAGCATTGAAATGTTACCTTGCCCTAAGCTGTAGAAGACACTGCTGTTCTTCCCAGTAGCTGCCTTTTCTCACCCTGTCCTTGACTTCATAATCCTGAAATGCCAAGCTTGGAAATCTGCTTCTGGCAGAACAAGATCACTTCATCTTTGAGGTCATGTTCCAGGCTTTTGTTCAATCACCAGTTCTGTTTGGATTCATCTCCAGCGTGTCTACTTGAATATTCAAAAAATCAACAGCTAGACTAATTTGTTTTTTTTAAAGTCATGCAAAAGACTGATTTGCTTTGACAGGTGGATCAGAAACAGAATTGGAGCTATTTTATCTGGACCTAATTAAACAACCTTCATTACTGGCAGGTATGTGTTTGTGATGACTAGAAATTAGCTTGATTGGAATTAAAACTCCAAATATAAGGCATTGAAATTGCTTGTTTTTTAAAAATAAATGGTTTAAAAATATATCTGTGAAGAATATATTTAAATGTAGTAACTGCGTGTCTAAATTTTAAGTATCTCATCATGCCAAATTCAGTTTTGTATTTTATGTTAATGGCACTTATCATAGGCATTCATGAGGATATTTATAAAATGGCTCCACATTTGTTCAGAACTGTGAGACTTTAATAAAACAGCAGAAGCAGACCTTTGTTTTTTTTTTTACCTCTTGCAAGCACAGGATTTCTGCATTATTTTGTGTGGTGTATTTAGGAGTGAGTTTCAGTCATCTAAATGAGGCCAGCATTAGGTAGTTGCAGTGCTTATGACCTCAAAGAGAGCTATCAAGTAATGCATGTGTGTGGGTTCTCTTTTACCTTCACAGAGCCCAATTATTTCTAACTGGTATGATAAACTCTATGCATGTCTGTAGAATTAAGGAAACTTTTTTCCCCCTGTCCACTGATGGTCTAGCCTGTGAAACAGACAGGTTTGAATAGCATGCTGAGGTTATTAAATGCTGTGATAAGTTCTGTCTGTCCTAGTTGCCTTCTTCTTTGGTGAAATCATGTGTAACTTTTCAGTAGTCTTCCAACAGCTCTAATTGTTCACTCACTCCAAATATGCTTTGTGAGGTTTTCAAAAGCTACCATAAAAAAATAAATATGCTCAGATAGTTTGATTACATACTTTCCTATGCATGTTCTGATTACATAGAGTTTAGGACAAAGTATCTTGGAAGAGAGTTTTCAGAGCAATTATAGCATTGCTCTGAATGAGTGCTAAACTATGCCCAGCTGGTTCAACAGTTTTTGGTATGGATATGATGTGAAGAGGACAGCATCATGCCTGAGGACGTGAACTAGCTAAGAAATAACTGTAGCTTTCTTTCACATAAAAATAATAGTGGAGTAATGTTGTCCATCTCAGTTTCATGAACCTAAAATGCTGCAGTGTTAAAAGTCCAAATCATATTTCAAAGAATTGGATTTTATATCTTTCCATATAGGGAACAGGTGTGAAAAAAACCTCTGTGAGAAAGGTGGCTACCTATGGGCAGGAAATAGGAGGTTATATTCTGGTTATTGTCAACGCTAATTTAAGAAGATGATTTTGCCTTTCAGTTTCTAGTGGTGGCAGACAAATAAGGACTATGTTTTTCTAGTTATACTCTTTAAACTATGTCGTGTGAGGGGATGCAGTAACGTGCCAGTTACATTATCGGGAGATGTAATTTGCCCTTTCGAAGGACAAAAGTAGAAATATGCAAATCCTTAGGTCCCGTTTAGCAAAGGAGAGGCATTAAACATGAACAGAAAATCAAAGACTAACTATGAATCCATAGTGCAGTTTGGCTGGATGAAATTAAGCCCATTTTACCAGTTTAGGATTTAATTGTT